>NC_048287.1:30580730-30883230 GCF_009762535.1 Notolabrus celidotus | reverse complement strand
ACTAATGAAAGAAAGAGAAATCAAGTGAATCACAGATGAAAAAAACAATGGCTGTGAATGGTTTTGGAAAAATTTGACAAAAAAAAAAAAAAAAAAAAAAAGAAAAATTTGACAAAGAAATTGGAAGAAAAAATTTGAAAAGAAATGTTTGAAAAAAAAAATATTTGAACAAATTTTTTTGAAAAAAAAGTTTTTAATTTTTTTTTTTTAAATTAATTTGACAAAAAAAAAAGAAAAAAAAGTTGACCCGGAGCCTGTCAAAAATAAAAAAAAATTGAAATTTGAAATTGTGCTCCAAACTTAGAAAAACATGAAAAAAAAGTGAAAATTTTGAGCCTGCAGTTAAAAACATGGAAAAAGCAACGAATGAATCAACACGTGAGAGGAGATAAGCGAGAGTAGCAAAGACGATTCAACACGACTTTAAAATCCTTTTGAACTCAAAAAGCCGTGATCGCAGAGATCGGCCGGTGTTTTGGTTTAAACAGCGACCCTGTTAACTGGAGACTCTCAGCCGGATGCATCCCTCATAAACGTCTTTAGACGATCATTAAATATCTGATGAGGATATTTTGAAATCTTAATAAAAACTAAACTAGTTTGCATTCCCAGGAACTCCCTCTGTGTTTCAACAGCTGTGTAAACTCCACAAACACTGACACGTTCAGCTGAAGGTCTCCAGTTTACAGGGTCACTTTTAAAACCGGAACACCGGGAGGAGAGACGCATTCACGGTGGGCTGAGAGAAGACTACTGTTACAAGCTGCTAAATCAAGAGAATCACAGCTTCTTCTTTTGAAAAGTACACACTCATACAAAAAAGATAGAACAAATAAAAACTAATGAAAGAAAGAGAAATCAAGTGAATCACAGATGAAAAAAACAATGGCTGTGAATGGTTTTTGGAAAAATTTGACAAAAAAAAAAAAAAAAAAAAAAGAAAAATTTGACAAAAAAATTGGAAGAAAAAATTTGAAAAGAAATGTTTGAAAAAAAAAAAATTTGAACAAATTTTTTTGAAAAAAATGTTTTTAATTCTTTTTTGAAAAAATTAATTTGACAAAAAAAAATGAAAAAAAGTTGACCCGGAGCCTGTCAAAAAAAAAAAAAAATTTGAAATTTGAAATTGTGCTCCAAACTTGGAAAAACATGAAAAAAAAGTGAAAATTTTGAGCCTGCAGTTAAAAACATGGAAAAAGCAATGAATGAATCAACACGTGAGAGGAGATAAGCGAGAGTAGCAAAGACGTTTCAACACGGCTTTAAAATCCTTTTGAACTCAAAAAGCCGTGATCGCAGAGATCGGCCGGTGTTTTGGTTTAAACGGCGACCCTGTTAACTGGAGACTCTCAGCCGGATGCATCCCTCATAAACGTCTTTAGACGATCATTAAATATCTGATGAGGATATTTTGAAATCTTAATAAAAACTAAACTAGTTTGCATTCCCAGGAACTCCCACTGTGTTTCAACAGCTGTGTAAACTCCACAAACACTGACACGTTCAGCTGAAGGTCTCCAGTTTACAGGGTCACTTTTAAAACCGGAACACCGGGAGGAGAGACGCATTCACGGTGGGCTGAGAGAAGACTACTGTTACAAGCTGCTAAATCAAGAGAATCACAGCTTCTTCTTTTGAAAAGTACACACACATACAAAAAAGAGAGAACAAATAAAAACTAATGAAAGAAAGAGAAATCAAGAGAATCACAGATGGGTGTGATGTTATTGTGGACGGAGGGTGGAATAAAAACACTGAGGTTAATCTACCAATCAGACACGTTTTACAATTTCAAATTTACTTCAAATTTAGACCCTGGGTTGAAATGTAAGTAGTGACCAGCTCGGTTTATTTGGTTTATTCCACTCTGGGTCAGCTGTGATGATAAAATCAAAGAGTGTCTGATATCAAAAGGGTTCATATTCATCCTCATTGGCTGTTTGATGGTTTAACTTCCACCCACATTCATCAACACTAAATATCAGAATATTTAACTTTGACATGCAGTGTCCATCAGATTTCCGTGCCCTGCTTATGAATGATTTCTCATGCACCCTGCAGAAACCTGATTGATCCACCACACAGCCAACCAGCGCTGCACGACAATGAGGTGGCCGTATGATGTCAGCAGGCCTGAGCCACACCTGATGCTTCGATTACAAAAAAAAAAAAAAGAAAAAGACACCGCTCGAGGTGAGGCTTAATCTGAAAGTCCCCATTAGAGGAGGCCATCAAACATCACCGATGATCTCAGCATGCTCCCGTGATGCTGATGCATCAAGGCAATTGGTGGATTAGCAGGATAGAGAACCAATGAGGACGAGACTTGAGGCTTAGAGCTGCAGAGTAGTAACTGGGCTACGTTACCTGAGCCTGAGCGAGGAGGTAAACATTCCCTCAAGTGTTTTATAGTCTTAGGCAGACAGGCGGCCAGCTGGCACGCCGACAGCCAGAGACAATTAAGCTCATCTGATGATTTTAGTTTTCTACTAAAAAGCTCTTATGTTGGCTGCAGACCATGCTGCAGGTTTGGGCGTCCTGACATTCACAAACAGAGACCAGCGAGTTCGTTCTCTGCATCACTTGACCTTGACATTGTCAGGGATTTGTTCAGGGTATGTTGTTTTCCCTCGAGGTGTCTAAAAGGTTATATAACAGCCGCAGAAATGACGTGTTTGCACACTTTGCAAACATGTCGATGCAGATAAATCACTATATGTTTTGATATCGACGAGGTGAGGCATCAAAAGCTCATCATGCTCATTCTTACTGAACACCTCTTTGCAACGCTTTGCAAAACAACCGTTATAAGCTATGTGAGCTCCTCCCCTTTCTGTGACCCAAAGCTCCTTGACTGAACTCAAGCAGGAAACAGATACCTGACTCTGGATGTCCAAAGCCAAGCTGATGATTTTTCAAGCTTACGGTTGATGCAGTCAATTGCATTTTAAAGAAATAACCCTGACACCAAAACCTCTACTCCTACCCTTTCTGCATGACATTCATGGATCATCACAGAGTCCATATATATTCATACAAATGGACGACATGTAGGCCAGAGAAGCACAACAGAGGGCAGCTGAGTCCACATATCCCTGATTACAGACATTTCCTGCTCACACCATAGTCACTCGTTCAGAGAAAAGTAGATCACTACATTCAGATTTCATGCAACTGTGTTTCTATTACAGTGCCTGAGGGATTTTGCATTTGTTTGCAAAATCTGTAAATAAAGATAAAGTGTGAATATCATTTGAGGGTTCAAGTACAAGAAAATCTACCTGACAGGTCAGGGTTTTTCCCAAAACGAACACCAAGACTTTTCAGGAACAGATTCTGGACCTGGTGACTGTGGGACGTGCAATGATCGTGGTCTCCTTTAACCCTCCTGTTATGTTGCGGGTCAAATTGACCCTTTTTAAAAGTCTATTTTAGGCAATACATGCCTTCCAAACCAGCTAAATGCAGCATAAAAAATCTGGGCAGCATTTGACAGAAGAGGTGTTAATTTATCAACATCACTTCATAATAAGAAAAAAAAGAAAAATTTAAAATAAAATAAACAAAAATCTGTCATATAAAACTTTTTCATTTATATTTAGGTCTTTCCAATGTACATTAAAACAAGTTTTAACATGAATTTTAATGAAAAACAAGTGAGTTATTCTCATTGAAATATGATCTGTGAGAATTAAAGAACACCATTGGATTAAACTTGATTTAAATGGTTAGCAATGGAGTTAAAAATTAGATTAATAAAAAGGGTGCAATGGGGTTTTTGGGGGTTCTTACACTTTCAGATAATTGAATATGCCCCAGGTCAAATTGACCCAGGAGCATTATTGCTGTTCCAGGGAAACAAACATAACAGGAGGGTTAAATCTGCAAAAACCTGCACCGTTAGCAGAAGTTGTACAATAATCAGGATTGCAGTCCATTTTTCATGGATGCAGGCTCATGTTTCACAACTTAATCTGATGTATAAAAATCAAACAGGATCATGAACAAGAGAGCAGGATGTAAGATGTACCACTTTGTCCACAGGGGGCGCCAAAATCAACACAAACAGAATGTTCCCTACAGGAGCTTTAATTTTATCACAAAAGATTTTGATTCTCTAAACTCCTGCAGGATGATTTAAAACATCTCTAAAACCTGTTGCACATGTTCGGGGTGAACTGGATGACAGCCGAGGCCCTAATCTTTGGTGAAGCGTTCTTGAGTGAGACCTTGGACTCACTCAAGTGTGGCTCTGACCTCCCTCCTGAACACACACACACACACACACACAGAGAGAAAGAGGAAGGACTTTACTCCTCCATCTCCATCGGAGTTCTTACACATCAGATATTGACCCATGTGAATTTCACACCTTCCCTGGAGCCTCAAGCCACAAATCAGATTACAGGATGTCAAGGGGGCGGGGCCAACGCGGTAATCCCTCACTGAAGACCAATCCCTGCTCTCCTACCTGCCATGGCTCGACCAAAAAGCTCCCTCCTGGCCTGCCTCTCTGTCGGCATCCAAATTAACCGCCCTCCTGCGTGTCTCTACATTTCAGCAAAACTCAGGAGACAAAATGATTTAACGGTGCAGCTGATTGAGTCTGTGTTAGTTATGAATGCTTAAACTTACAGGAGGTTTCAACTTTCTCTCTGACGGAGCAGCTTTAAAGCATTCGTCTCATTTTGATGACTCTTGATCCAGTTTTGTCGTCCCCTGCTCTTGCTGTATGTCAGGTGTGACGCACGTTTTGCCTGACCTGTTCTAATTCCCTAACGAGATTGCCCGTCCCCGGATATCCCATTAGACCCTGATTACCCGGGCTCAGCTCATTAGCTCTGACAAACGAATTCGCCCCTGTCAACCTCCGCCCCAGACTAACCATCCCCATCTCTGAGTCCTCATATTAAAATAAAGCCTGGGAGGAAGGTTGTCTTTGAAACACACAAAAAATAATAATCCTAGAGTGAGTTAAATGGAGAGAAGTAGAAGTTGGAGTGCAGTGTTTGAAACTCATGTGCTTCCTTTGAATCATTAAAAGTTCAGTTTGCTCTTGAACCTCCATCATCTGTGAGCTCAGAGCATCAAAACTCTGTTCTTTAATATTTCACTCTGCATCCTTCACTTCCTTATTTCTCTGCAGCAGATCGTTCCTTTCTTTGCAGACCTCCACAGACTTTCATCTCCTCTCTCATATTCTCACATTTCATCTCCACCTGTTGCCTTTCTCCTCTCGCCTTGTTCTTTCATTTCTTCACCTGCTCTTGTCTTTTGACCTCATAACCTGATTTTGTCCCACCAATCGGTTTACCTACCGCCTCTCGCCACACTCCCTCTCCAGTCTCTCTCTCCCCGCTCCTTCCCTCTCTATTTCCATCTTTGAGCTTTATCCCTTCATCCCTTATCTCCTTCATCCCCTCCAATCCTCATCTGTTCTTCACTGTGGAGGAAGGGAGAGAGAAAGAGAGAGTTTTTCACAAGTAAGCTGCTAGCAGTCTGCCGGGGGAGAGCGTCGGAGGAGCCAGCGAGCAGGTTGTGCGACCGGGGATTGTGGAATCTAATAGAGCTCCAAAGGAAGCGCAGAGTATCTGGAAGCAGGAGCTGCACAGGTGCAGGAGAAGCGAAGGGACCACCTTGTCTGTGGAAAAAGTGAGTTTTTGATTATATAAGTTGCTGAAGTTGAACTCTGCAGGTGCCTCCTCTGCGGCTGGAGAACATTTGGAGGTGCAGCCGCTTCATGCTGTGAAGCTGCGTTGTTTCACTTTGTGGATTTTCTGCTTTTCAGGGAGATTTTAAAAAAACAGGAAGTGGACCTCTTCTTCGATATGCCACAGAGGACACTGATTAGAAATGTGTAGATTTACAGGGGCTTTCTTCACACGGCTGCAGTTTCTGCTTTTGCAGGGATTTTTTTGAGAATTTCAAGCTTTCCTTCAAATCAAATTCTGAGTTCCTCCGCTCTCATTCTTCATGCAGGAAGACCTCTTTACCCTGAAACAGTGTCAGGTTGTTTGAAGCTTCTATTTCTTACTTGTTAAAGAAATATACCGCAGCAGTCGTCTGTAAGATTGCATCCACTGTAATGATTCCTTAAACCCTTTGAAGGTGATCTTTGGATTGTGGAGAAGCTGCCAAAGAGGATTGGTGCTTCAGGTGAGGCCGCAGTAAGCTGCAGCCTGATCTATCACTGAAGGCCAAAACCTCATCCAGTCAGCGGTGCAGGACTTCAGAAAGGAGAGGGGACTTACTTTACAAGGCCTTCAGATTAGGAGGGACCAGAATGAGTCACAGTGGATGCAGGAAGGAGCCTTTAAAGACTGCTTTAGCACAGACTGCAGGATTCTAGCTCCACCCTGCAGACAGCTCACTTTGCCTGCAGCATGTTTGATACTTCTAAGGTTGCATGTTGGTGCTTTATTTAAACATTTCCTCGATGTTTCTCTTGAGTAGGTGTATTTACTGAAGCGAGCACAAATGCACCATCATTTCCGAAAGCAAAGGAGGAGGGAGGTGCTGACGTTTGACTAAGACAGACCCCTCCACATCTCCTACCGTCCGCACCTCCCTCCCTCCCCCCGTCTCTGATCCCGAGGTAAAGAGCAGTCAGTAATCGGATGACAGGAGATTTGACCGGTAAAGCTTCCCTTAAGATCTCCTGCGCCCAGGATTTTAAGGCCCTGCAGCAACCACCCCCCCCCCCCCCCCCCCCCCCCCTTCTACCGCCGCCATCGCCCCTCCCATGTCCTCCACCCTCTGCCCTCCGTCCTGCAGGCTCCATCCTGCTTCCTGTCACAGGTTCAAACTTGCACGTACAGGCCTCACCCTGACCCCTTCACCTCTGCTGCAGCTATGGTCCTAACTTTGCAAGAAATTGTCCATAAAGTTTCCCGTTCAAGACTTTTTAAACATTCTAAACCTGAAAGATATTCTTGAATTTGGTGAAGCTGATTCCTCACAAGTTTACGGCTTGAGAAAGAACCTTTTGAAGGTGAATTTCCTCCTTGTTCATGCACTGGCTGCTCTGTTGCATCAGATATCAGCTGGAAACTATTTGCATGGAGCTTTTTGAGTTATTCTGTCAGCCGTGCATTTATTGTAACGCTTCAAACGGCCTGTTTTTAATCATACCCTCATGTTAATCAAAGCCCTCATACTTAGCTGTAACAGTGAGGGCCTCTATCTCACTCATTTGTGGAGGTGCAGGGAAGAGTTCACATGCTAACAAACAGAACTCTGCACCAAAGGAAGTTAGCATCAAATTAGTCAAGACGTCAGGATCCTATTACAGAGAATTAGGCAGATACAGCGGACTGCAGCACGCAGGGATCCTGTGACATGAGACTGATGCTGAAGGCAAGACACTGACGAGTAAGAGCGGACGATCATTTCTTAAAATCAAACCATCATGAAGTCTAAGCTCCTCTCCCGAAACCAGAAAACAAACTGTGCCAACCTCAGAGATCAGGAGGTCTTAAATTCCTTTAGGAGGAAAATTAGGGTGCAACACTTCAAATTAAAGCCGTGCAAAATCCCTGTTTTGGTGCTTTCCATGACCTCAACATTCAAACTCTGCTGTGTCATTGGGAGGTTTCCTGATACAGCTCTTACTTGACATGCTGCATCCTTACTCTCTACCCCTCCTACATACTTCATGCTTTTTGTGCCACATTTCTCCTTCTTTCTTTCCTGCCACCTCCAGCCTCACTTTGCTCTCCTCCTCCTCCTCTTCTTCCTCCTCTGTCTCGGCCTTCCTTTACATCATAATTGGACCAGTATGAGAGCTAACGGTATTACAACTTTGGTTTAGGGAAGGGATTAAACCTTGGGTCAGGTATGTGTCTAAACTTCGCTCTAGGCTTGATGGTGTAAGAGCAACCTAAGCGCTCCAGATAAGCGTATCAGGGTCAGGGAGTGATGTTCAGCCTGGTCAGTGTACCTGGACTGTGCATAATGCTGGATAGGGGTCACAAACATGCCCCCCTCCAAACACTGCAAACTTCAATTTACTGGTCCCCAAAAATCAAGAATTCAAGTTTCATCATCTCCTCTTTTGTCGCTCTCTCCTCTCTCAGATTGACGCTTTCCTTTTCCGTCAGTAACATCCTCCTGCAAACGTCACCATGGCAGCCGAGAAAGCTGAAATGGATGCATTGAAAAAGGAGTGCGATGGCCTCCGTGCACAGATTGAGGTGAGTAAACACGAAAATGCTTCATGCTGCATGGATGAGGACCAATTATCTGACACTCCTGCAGAAAGTACAATCCAAAGCATGCAAAACAGATCTGATTTAATGTTTCTGCAGGGATAATAGTGCTAACATGCAAGAGTTACTTCTGTCTAAGGCGAGAGACTTAAGCGAAAACAATGCATACAGGAAAAAAACGTCTAAGTTTTGCATTCTTTCATTGTTTGATGTCCAAAACAACCCTTTTCCTGCTTTTTTATACATTTAATAATGTTTTATTGGAGTTTATTTTGGCTAAAGAAGTTGCAACTTTTTGCAAACCTTGAGGAAAAGTTTGAAAACACAAAGATGCAAATAATGTAGAAGCTAGATATACTTTTATCCTTCAGCTTACAGGTGAAAAATGTCAAAATGTAAAATTGTTGATGAATGGTTTCATTAGAACAGAGACAACAGCTAATAAATAAACTTTAACTATCACCTGAATCTATTTTAAATGCTGTAAGATATGATACTACCTCTATCACCACTGAAATGCAGGAAGTAATGAACACATTTAACAGCTTTTAACACCACATGACTGCAGCAGCCATTAAAAGTCTTCAAACACATTTACACATGTAGAAAGTTTCTCTCTCTCCAAATGAAAACATCTATAATTAACTTAACTCGACTTCAAACTGCAGTCAGATCGAAATTAAGCCCAAAGTTTACCTCCCTGACTTTCCTCCGCCCTCCTTTCTCCAACCTGCACTTCCCTGTTTGTCCACCAGACGGCCCGCAAGGCTGTGAACGACACCACCATGTCAGGAGCAGCAGGGGGCGTGGCCTCTGTGGGCCGGGTCCAGCTGAAGCTCAGGAAGACGCTCAAGGGTCACCTGGCTAAAATCTATTCCTTGCATTGGTCAGCTGACTCCAGGTGAGGAGGAAGAGGAGGGGAAGAGGTTTTACTGTGACTTTGAAGCAAAGTCTGAGACTTTTTTTTTACCTATTTATTCGTTTTACTAACGTGATAAAACATATATTTTATTTCATTTTACTTTATCTTATTTCATTTTATTCTATCTTATTTTATTTTATTTTATTCTATTCTATTTTACCTTTATCATTGCTATTTTTATTGTTATTATATTTTTTAACTATGTTAGTACATTGTTGTATTCCCCTGTCCCTGTTGTAAGCTGCTGTAACAAAATAATTTCCCCCAATGGGAGACAAATAAAGTATATCTTATCTGGTATGAAGCTAGGAGCCTTTAACAACCTTTATCTGAATTTTTATTTATTCTAAACGTCTTAAGAAATATATTTTTTAAATAATTGTAATTCCTTAGAATTATTTTAGGGGAATTTTATGTCTTTTATGATTTATTTCTTTATCTTGACTTTTGTTGCTGCACATGTAAAGCACTTTGTGACTTGGGTTTTGAAAAGTACTCTACAAATACAATTATTATTATAATTATTATTATTATTATTATTATTATTATTATTATTATTATTGTTATTATTATTATTATTGTTATTATTATCATTATTATTATTATTATTATTATTATTATTATTATTATTATTATTGTTATTACTATTATTATTATTATTGTTATTATTGTTATTATTATTATTATTATTATTATTATTATTATTATTATTATTATTATTATTGTTGTTGTTATTATTATCATTATTATTATTATTATTATTATTATTATTATTATTATTGTTATTATTATTATTATTATTATTATTGTTATTATTATCATTATTATTATTATTATTATTATTATTGTTATTATTATTATTATTATTGTTATTGTTATTGTTATTATTATTATTATTATTATTATTATTATTGTTATTGTTATTGTTATTATTATTATTATTATTATTATTATTATTATTGTTATTATTATTATTATTGTTATTATTATCATTATTATTATTATTATTATTATTTTTATTATTATTATTATTATTATTATTATTATTATTGTTATTGTTATTGTTATTATTATTATTATTATTATTATTATTATTATTATTATTATAAACACAAGCAGCTGAGAGTAACTTGTTTTTATCAATCTATCAATCAAGCTTTATTTATAACGCACCTTTAATACAAATCAAATGCAACTCAAAGTGCTTTACTGCGATTGAAAACAAGAAAGAAGCAGAAATAAAATGATGGCAATATTAAAATCGAGACTAATGCACACCAACAAGAATAAAAAATTGTAAATAAAATAAGTTAAAGCATCAAACTAATATTAAGAATATAGATAGCTAAAATAAATAAATAAAAAAGGGTAAAGGATAAGAGCTGAAAATAAAAATGAAGGCTAAAAATATCAATAACACTGAGTAGATAAATTAAAATAAATGAATGAATACAAAATAAATAAATAAACACTTAAAATTAATAAAATAATAAAACAACATTAAAATCAATATAATGCTAAAAAGTAGTTGTTAAACCCTACATAAAAGCCAGATGTATGTTTTTAGTTAACATTTAAAAGTTTAACATTTTATGCACCTCTGCTACACAGTGATATTCAGGTTGTTGAAGCTAAGCTAACAGGCCTGCTAAGTAGCTTTTTTCCCCCCATGCAACAAACTAGGATTGTTGCTTTTAAAGCTGGATTAGCATCACTTACATGCAAAAATAAATAAATAAACTGTCACAGCACTGCACTACCTGAAGTGTGTGCATAGGCTGTTTTTAACTGTACTTTATTTTAATTTTATTGTATTTTATATTTAAATTTTTGCTATTTAAGAGCTGGAAGAGAGAAAGAGCATCTCGTTTTTCCTGTATGTCTTCTTATATATAGTGAAAATTAACAATAAAAACCTTTGTATCTTGAAAATAATAATAATAATGATACAAAAATATTGAGTATTATATATTTTTATTTTCTTTAATTAATATTAGTTTTATTGATTGTGTTTTTAAGCCTGTACAGCACTTTGGCCAACTGCGGTTGTTTTTTAAAATGTGCTATATGAATAAAGTTTGACTAAAAATAGAGAATAATAGAAGATATTAGGTGCTTTTTCAGTAGAGGCAAACCAAAATGCCTAAAAAGAGAAATAATTCAATAGAAAATATAATTATTAAGAGGTTTAGATTCTGCAAAATGTTTATATTTAGCTATAAATAGAAAGATAAACATTTAAATAGAGGTTCCTTATATGGTTTCAGTGTAAAGTGAGGTGCTTAATGAGATGTTAAAAAAGTGTGTAATATTTTGGCTTCACAGTCGAATTGTTTTTGTCTGAAGAAAACACTAAAATACTCTGTTACAACTTTAATGCACTCAAAATTAAAATATAAAAGACATCTACAACATTGGTGCACCTGGCTCCTGCAAAATGAGCTGCTAAACACTGCCCTCTAGTGTCCGCTCTGTGTTACTGCAGCCTGTTTCTCACATCTTGTACAAACTGTTTGCATTTTGAAAACATTAAGTCTCCTGTATTTGTTGTGGTTCAGTTAAAGTGTTTCAGTGCATCCTGAAGCTCAGTGTCTCTGTGTCCTCTCTCTCTCAGGCAAATGGTCAGTGCATCACAGGATGGAAAGCTGCTGATCTGGGACACCTTCACAGGAAACAAGGTGAGATCAGTGACCCTGAACTGGAGACATCTCATACGTCCATAAAGTGCGAGGTGCACCGCAGTGTGGGTGTGTTTGTTGTGCAGAAATCTTGTGTTTAAAATCTTTGTTTCCTACTTTTGAGTTAAGAGATTAATTTAAAATCCCTTTGCTGAACATTCGCCTACAAGTGGTCAGACTTTCTTTACAACTCTCAATCCGTCACGCGAACTCTGATTGTGTTTTTGAGTTCACCTGAGCCTCTGATTGGTTGACTTAGTTGCCCTTCCTGTAGGTAGGAGCGTCTTATCCTGGAATAATTAGATTAGCCTGGATTTCAGTGATGAGCTAAGTGCTTCGTGATGGTTTAACCTTTGTTTCCGATCGCTCAGGAATGAAAACTCTGATTGATTTGTTGTCAGAGGATAAAAGATTAAAAGTGCACCCTGTCTGAAATTCCTTTTTTCCCTCCCAGTTGGTTGCTGTGCCGCTAAAGTCCGCCTGGGTGATGAGCGTCGCCTTCGCCCCCTCTGGTAACCTGGTGGCCAGCGGTGGTCTGGACAACATGTGCACAGTGTACAACATCAAGTCTACCAGCCCCAAGACCCTCAGGGAGCTGGACGCACACACAGGTGACGAGGACGCTCACCTGAGTCCCCCTAAACGACAGAAATGTCCCAGTGAGACGTGGACTGATCGGTTTCTCCCTTTTTCTTCTCAGGGTATCTGTCCTGCTCCCGTTTCCTCAGCGACACTGAGATCCTGACAGCCTCTGGTGACACCACCTGGTGAGTCCGTAATGAATGAGCCAAAGAGTCTGACTGACTGGCTGCAGCACATTTAAAGTACCTGTACCTTTATGTGACACCTGGGTCTGGATCTCTGGCCCAACATGTTTCTACAGTAGCCCAGACCTCATCGAAATTGTGATGTACCCCTTCACATCTACCCCTCCTCTCAACAATGCCCCTCTCCTTCCTCTCCAGCTGCCTGTGGGATCTGGAGACTGGAAAGCAGAAGGTCATCTTCACCAACCACATCGGAGACTGCATGTCTCTGGCTCTCTCTAGTGACATGAACACCTTCATCTCCGGAGCCTGCGACTCTCTGGCCAAGCTGTGGGACCTGAGGGAAGGGGTCTGCAAGCAGACCTTCTCTGGACACACCAGTGACATCAACGCCATTTCTGTGAGCATCACACACAAACACACACATTACATCACATATACAGAAAGCTCTTAAAGCTGCGTGTCTTTAATGACAAGGGCTGATTACAGCGGGTGCATAAGAAAAAAATCAAGGTCTGATCTTGCCTCAGAGTTCTGAAAAAAAAGGTTAATATTGACATTAAAGCTCATTATCAGAGAGAAATTCAAAAAAGATAAACAGAGTGAAAGTTGAACTTCTGAGATTTCAGTCAGAATTTTGTTTTTTATCTCACATTTTTGAGGAAAAAATTAAAAATTCAGAAATTTTCAAAACTTTTTCCAGACAAGAAATTGGTGTAGCCTGAATGTTCTTATTAAAATCTGAAATTTACAACAGAATTCTGAGATTTTAAATAAGAAATCACTGACAAAGGAAAAAAAAAAACAATGTTAAATGGAATTCTGGGATAAGTCAGAATTCTGCGATGTAAATCGGAATTCTGTGATGTAAGTTTGAATTCGGCAATGTAAATCGGAATTCTGTGATGTCATTCGGAATTCTGTGATGTCAGTTAGAATTCTGTGATGTCATTCGGAATTCTGTGATGTCAGTTAGAATTCTGTGATGTCAGTTAGAATTCTGTGATGTCAGTCAGAATTCTGTGATGTCAGTTAGAATTCTGTGATGTCAGTCAGAATTCTGTGATGTCCGTTAGAATTCTGTGATGTCAGTCAGAATTCTGTGATGTCAGTCGGAATTCTGTGATGTCCGTTAGAATTCTGTGATGTAAGTTAGAATTCTGTGATGTAAGTTAGAATTCTGTGATGTCAGTCAGAATTCTGTGATGTAAGTTAGAATTCTGTGATGTCAGTCAGAATTCTGTGATGTCACTAGAAATTCTGTGATGTCAGTTAAAACTCTGTGATGTCAGTTAGAATTCTGTGATGTTTGTTAGAATGCGGTGATGTCAGTTAGAATTCTGTGATGTCAGTTAGGATTCTGTGATGTCAGTTAGGATTCTGTGATGTCAGTCGGAATTTTCTGAATGAAAATCCATTTGTTGTTTTTTTTTCTAAAATATCTGAAAAAGTGGATTTCTACCCTCAAAAAAATCTTTCATTTACTTGAATTCAAGAGAACCGGACCCTCTGAATTTTTCATTTCTAAAGTAGCGCTTGATATTATAAATTAACATTCTCTCTGAATTGTATTTCTTCAGTCAAAATAAAGAGATGGAATTTGGAGTTCTGACTTGAAATGAAGAATTGATAAAAAGATCAGACATGAAGGCTAAAATGTGCAGGATGTGTTAGACCTGCTGTATAAATAAAATGTATCATTCATTTAATTATGAGCAGGCAGCTTAGAAGACTCCTCCAACAGGTCGACTTTTTTAAAGAGCGGGCTCATTTATTTTAACTAGCTGTAAGAATTCATAAAACAACTTGACCACAACTTGAAAGACAAAAGATAAAGAAATTCCGGAAGGTGGTTTTGATTTGCCTGATTTAAGGAAGAGGTTTAAGGAAGATAAGCACCAGGGAGGGCGGAGTCAACCTCTGAGTGGGAGCACAGCTTTGTTTTTCCAGATTCTGTCCTCCTTAACTGTCATTCATAGTTTGCCGAAAAATCTCACCTCTCCTCCTCTTCCTTTTTCCTCCCCTCTTCAGTACTACCCCAATGGACACACCATCATCACAGGCTCCGACGACTGCAGCTGCAAGATGTACGACCTGCGTTCAGACCAGGAGGTGATCACCTACCAGGACACCAGCCTGAACGCCGGAGTAACGTCTTTGGCCCTCTCCAACTCAGGCCGGCTCATCTTTGCTGGATATGATGACTTCAACTGCCACATCTGGGACTCACTGAAGGGAGAGAAAGTCGGTGAGTGGAGATAAAACCTCAGACTTACATGCTTTACAACAACCTGTGAAGAGTCCATATATCACCTTGATACCAGTGAGTGAAAGGTGACATGAAGAGGTTTCAGAGAAGATCCTTTTTAGATATTTATAACCTTCTATTAACAACAGCCCCACCTCCAGCCCTGCATAAGATTAGGACTAGTTGGGAGACATCACGTTGACTAATGAGTGGTGGGACGATGCACTGCACGCAATAAGTTCATCCTCCTCCTGTGCAAGACTGAGCCTCACTCAGTTTAAGGTTCTTCATAGGATCCATTACAGCAAGAGCAGATTATCAAGGATTTATCCAAACCTTTCAGACAGTTGTGCTTGGTGTTCTCAGGCACCAGCAGACCTGACTCATATGTTCTGGTTGTGCCCAAGCTTAGTGGAGTACTGGAAGTTCTTCTAGATGGTACCACAGGTAACATTAGTCCCATCACCTCATATTGCTATTTGTGGAATCCTTGAGGGAAGGTACTAAAAAAAACTACCAAGCAAGTTAATGTCCTCTCCTTTGCTTCATGAATTCCCCGTCGTAGGATTCTCCTTCTCTGGAAGAGTCATTCACCTCCTTCAAACACATCCTGGCTTCAGGATCTGCTATCTTTTTTAAAATTGGAAAAGATCAAATACACCATTCGTGGTTCAACAGATGAATTTTACAGGTGTTGGCAGCCTCTCATCTCTCACTTTCAAAGAATGCAATCTATTCAGCTGAAGTAAAGTCATGGCAGGATGATTATGTATGCTCACTAGTGATCTAGGAAGAACATGTTGATGCTTGATAACATGATGCCCTTCTTTGTTTGTTTGATATTATTATTATTTTTCTTTATTTTATGTTATTTTTTTATTAGGTGCACTCTCTTTTACTCACTTTGCATGAATGGATTAATTTGCTTGTCTTACTGCTGTTTTTTAAATGTTAAAATGAATAAAATTTGGTTTAAAAAGAAAAAAGGTTAATTTTAGAAACATGCAGACTTTCAGATCAATCAATCAATCAATCAAGCTTTATTTATAGAGCACCTTTCATACAAATAAAATGCAACCCAAAGTGCTTTACAGCGATTGAAAACAAGAAAGAAGCAGAAATGAAACAATGGCAAGACATGTTAGGCGAAGATAATAATAATGATAATAATAAAACTAATAAGAATACAAATTAAAAATAAGAACAACATAGAATAAAATAGAGACTAATGCACACCAAAATAAAATATGTGTAAGTAAAATAAGTTAAAGCATCAAAATTAAGAATAAAAATAGTTCAAATAAATAGATTGAAAAGGTAAGGATAAGAGTTGAAATGCATCCAATGCTTTAAAGGGGACATATCACGCTTTTTTCATCAACATATATTGGTCTAAGAGGTCCCCAAAACATGTCTTTAAAGTTTATGCTCAAAAAAACACTTTGAAATCAGATTTTGGTCTGCCTGAAAAGACCTCTTCTTCATTCCTCATCAGAACACTCTGTTTTCCCTCTGACCACGCCCCCTCAGGAAGTGGATGTGCCTCGGCTCTCCAGCACGTTGATCTAATGTTTACATGTTGGCTGAATATACACGGCTGCTCAGAGATCACGTTACTTCAACCCTCTGAATCTGATCCTGACAGAGAGGCGCCTGTAGCAGGACCTTTCTGAACGATTGGTCACAGATTTAGTGTTTCTTGTTGTTTTATTTATCAGTATGTAGACGTGTGTCTTGGCACACAGCTACGAACATGTAGCTACGTGGCTATGCTAACTAGCGCTAGCACTTATCCATGATAAATAAAAATCATCCACTAGATCTTCAAATCTGCAGACGTGGGGCGTAAAACCGACCTCTGCCAGAAAGGCAGCGGGACCTTTTATGAAGGATTGGTCACAGATTTAGTGTTTCTTGTTGTTTTATTTGTCGGTATGTCGACGTGTGTCTTGGTACACAGCTACAGCTACAGCTACAGCTACAGCTACAGCTACAGCTACAGCTACAGCTACAGCTACAGCTACAGCTACAGCTACAGCTACGAACATATAGCTATGTGGCTATGCTAACTAGCGCTAGCACTTATCCATGACAAATAAAAATCATCCACTAGATCTTCAAATCTGCAGACGTGGGGAGTAAAACCGACCTTTGTGTTTATTAAGACAGCCTACAACTAGCATGCCTCCCTCCTAAGCTCCTTGTTAGCACACATTTGTGCAGGTAATGAAAAACGGAGGAGGGATTCAGTATTATTTTATACAGTCTATGGGCTGAACAAGCTCCGAGCTCTGACTCCGTGACAGACCGGATATTGTTGTTACGTAACAAAAACACTGAAGTCTGAAACGGCTGGTTTTTGCACACATTTACAGAAAGGTGGAGAAATCAGAACAGGGGCAGAATGGATTTTTTTCATTCTCGGGGGGTTTGTAGACATGCCAGGGACACATATTTCAGGTAAAGAACCATTAAAAAGTCAATTTTGCATGATATGTCACCTTTAAATATCTCTTCTTTGCTCCCTTTCTTCATACTCTTCTTCCAACATTTCCTCGATCCCTCCCCTTGCTTTCCTTCTCTCCTCCTCTCAGGTGTGCTGTCCGGCCACGACAACAGGGTGAGCTGCACCGGCGTCCCTGAAGACGGCATGGGCGTCTGCACAGGATCCTGGGACAGCTTCCTCAAACTGTGGAACTGAGGCGTGCCCCGTGCAGAGGAGAACACCAGGAGGAGGAAGAGGAGGAGGAGGAGAGGAAGATGAGGGGGGAAAAAAAGGGGGGTGGTGGTGAAGATATGATAAGGAGAAAAGGATGGGGAAATAACGATGAGGTTGGAGGATGATGATGCCGCCGCCGCCCAAGGTCTTCCCCTCTTCCTCTCTCCCTCCGCTCTTCTTCCTCAGTCTTGTATGCAAATAATGAGAGGCTGCGAGTGAGTCACGTTGTGTAAATGGCATCAGGTAAACGGTGCACGATGCATCCCGCTGTAATGTGCAAGAGAGTTTTATTGTTGTCCAGACGATTTTAAACGCTGAAAAAAAAAAAATAAAAGCATAAAAAAATAGCGCATTATTCAAACTGAGCAGAAAAAAAGAAGCTCTTACTGAGAATGTCAATTTAACACGAATAGATTTTTGACACTAAAAAGAGAAAGAACACGTGAATATTGAAAATAAGACTGTAGGTTTACAGATTTATTTTTATTGTCTTTGAGATCTTTGACCTGTAAAAGAGCCCTGCACTTATTTAGATGAAAGATCCATATGTACATTTATTTATATTTTATAGTTAAACACTTTAGCGTGGAGAGTTGATGTACAGTGTCTTTATTTTTCTTTTTTTTTCCTTTTTGGGGGGCGGGGGGGGGGGGGGCTGCACGTATCCAGAGTATATGTGTATTTATGGTAGAGCTTCCATTCTGGCTCCTCTGCAGACTAACAACCAGCAGACTTTGATCCAAGATGGCCGCCGTCGTTTCCACCACCCGGTCTGACCATGACAATCCGGTGACCCAGTACCCAGACTAGAGAGGTTAAGAAGTTAAAGCCGGCGCTCTGACCCGTTACAAACACTCTGTAAAGACCTGTAAACTGTATCTTACTCCCCTGGGTTCAGCTGCATTTTGTAGTACTTTTACACTTGTGCAGTTCCTCTGTAAAAAGACCGAATGTTTGTTGAAAACCTTTCTAATAAACATAGACTTCTGCATTAACACCATGTCAGAGCCTGTGTGATTGTGTTTGTCAAACCAGGGAACAATCAATCTTCACTTATATAGCACCAAACAGAGCAGGTCTAGACCATACTCTGTGTCCTATTATCAACAAAGACCCAACATCAAGACTGGATCAGATCCAGTTCCATCTTCCAGACAGGACTCAGTCTGATCTCATCTTAATCCACCATGAGCAGAGCACTTTGCAGCATTTAGCAAGTTACAGTGGCAAGGACAAACTTCCTTTAACAGGCAGAAACCTCCAGCAGGACCAGACTCATGTTAGACACACATCTGCTGAGACCGTGTTGGAGAGAGGGATAGAGGGAGATGAAGAGAGAGAAGAGAGAGAGAGAGAGAGAGAGAGAGAGAGAGAGAGAGAGAGAGAGAGAGAGAGAGAGAGAGAGAGAGAGAGAGAGAGAGAGAGAGAGAGAGAGAGAGAGAGAGAGAGAGAGAGAGAGAGAGAGAGAGAGAGAGAGAGAGGAGAGAGAGAGAGAGAGAGAGAGAGAGAGAGAGAGAGAGAGAGAGAGAGAGAGAGAGATGAGATGAGATGAGATGAGATGAGATGGATAGTAGTAGTTGTAGCAGCTGGAGTCTGGCATGTCCACAGCAGCAGAGATCCAGAGGAACCTACGAGACAAGGGAGCTCAGGGACTCCAGAAAGGTCTAAGAAAAGAGAGAAGAGAGGGAGACCAGAAGAAAGAAAAAGAGGAGAATGAATGGTAAAAGAATGACAAAAGGAAAATACGGGGTAAGTAAAGAAGACATAAAGGATGAAGAAACATGGAAAGAAAGAAAGAAAGAAAGAATGGAATGAAAGGAAAAGGGAAAGGGAAAGGGCAAAAGAAAGAAAGACACCTACCGTGTTGGAGAGAGGGATAGAGGGAGTGCCACCCCAAAACACAGCCTTGCCACCCCTGTTGGAAGGATCTAATTCAAAGGAAAGTTATGCCTCATCGGACACTTGAATGTGAATTACCGACTGCAGTGAATTAGTGATGGGAAGTTGGGCTCTTTTCAGAGACCCGGCTCTTTTGACTCGGCTCCCAATCAATCAAACTTTTGTATTGTACAATTAACAAAAAACTGCAAACATATCCACAAAACAGAACCAGAACCAAACTCAAGCAAACAGAACCAGAACCAAACTCAAGCAAACAGAACCAGAACCAAACTCAAGCAAACAGAACCAGAACCAGAACCAGAACCAGAACCAAACTCAAGCAAACAGAACCAGAACCAAACTCAAGCAAACAGAACCAGAACCAACTTAAGCAAACAGGTTCTGCTTCTGATTGCTTGAGTTTGGTTCTGGTTCTGTTATCTTGAGTTTGGTTCTGGTTCTGTGGATATGTTTGCAGTTTTTGGTTTATTTGTGCAATAAAAAATTTCGATTAAAATACAAAAAAAAGTAAGAATGGTTTTGTAAATGAAAAAAGGCACTAAACTGGCCAATTAAAAGGCTTCTCATAAAAACCGTGTACGTAAAGGGTTCTAACACACAAACCATTAGTGTTTGCAAAGTTAAGGTAAAATATACGGCAACCCTAACCCTAACCCTAACGGCAACCCTAACCCTAACACTAACCCTAACCCTAACGGCAACCCTAACCCTAACCCTAACCCTAACGGCAACCCTAACCCTAACCCTAATCATAACCCTAACCCTAACCCTAACCCTAACCCTAAACCTAAACCTAAACCTAACCCCAACCCTAACCCTAACCCCAACCCTAACCCTAACCCTAACCCTAACCCCAACCCTAACCCTAACCCTAACCCTAACCCTAAACCTAACCCCAACCCTAACCCTAACCCCAACCCTAACCCTAACCCTAAACCTAACCCCAACCCTAACCCTAACCCCAACCCTAACCCTAACCCTAACCCTAACCCCAACCCTAACCCTAACCCTAACCCTAACCCTAACCCTAACCCCAACCCTAACCCCAACCCTAACCCTAACCCTAAACCTAACCCCAACCCTAACCCTAACCCCAACCCTAACCCTAACCCTAACCCTAACCCTAAACCTAACCCTAACCCCAACCCTAACCCTAACCCTAACCCTAACCCCAACCCTAACCCTAACCCTAACCCTAACCCTAAACCTAAACCCAACCCTAACCCTAAACATAACCCTAACCCCAACCCTAACCCTAACCCTAAACCCAACCCTAACCCTAACCCTAACCCTAACCCTAACCCCAACCCTAACCCTAACCCTAACCCTAACCCTAAACCTAACCCCAACCCTATCCCTAACCCTAACCCCAACCCTAACCTTAACCCTAACCCTAACCCTAAACCTAACCCCAACCCTATCCCTAACCCTAACCCCAACCCTAACCCTAACCATAACCCTAACCCTAAACCTAACCCCAACCCTAACCCTAACCCTAACCCTAACCCTAACCCTAACCCCAACCCTAACCCTAACCCTAACCCTAAACCTAACCCCAACCCTATCCCTAACCCTAACCCCAACCCTAACCCTAACCCTAACCCTAACCCTAACCCTAACCCTAAACCTAACCCCAACCCTATCCCTAACCCTAACCCCAACCCTAACCCTAATCATAACCCTAACCCTAACCCTAACCCCAACCCCAACCCTAACCCTAACCCTAACCCCAACCCCAACCCTAACCCTAACCCCTAACCCTAACCCTAACCCTAACTCTAACCCCAACCCTAACCCCAACCCTAACCCTAACCATAACCCCAACCCTAACCCTAACCCTAACCCTAACCCTAACCTAACCCTAACCCCAACACTAACCCTAACCCTAATAACAACCCTAACCCTAACCCTAACCTCCTAAGCTCCTTGTTAGCACACATGTGTGCAGGGAATGAAAAACAGAGGAGGGGTTGAGTTGTATTTTATACAGTCTATGGGCTGAACAAGCTCCGAGCTCTGACTTCCTGTTACAGACCGGATGGCGTTGTGACGTATGAAAAACACTGAAAACTGAAACGGCTGGTTTCAGCACACATTTACAGAAAGGTGGAGAAATCAGAACAGGGGCAGAATGGATTCTTTTACTTTTCAGGGGGTTTGTAGACAGGGACACATATTTCAGGTAGAGAACCATTAAAAAGAACATTTTGCATGATATGTCACCTTTAAAACTCACTTTTACTCCCTGGCCTTTCATACAGCATGACAGTTTATGTTGGTCTCTGTTTGTCTTTTAATATACTGTATTTTAAATTTGACTATTATTTATTTCTACTGTTTGTATTTGTTATGAAGCACTTTGGGAACCTTGTTGTTTTTAAAATGTGTTATATAAAATATAAAATATATATAAATAAAATGGATTGGATGTCCTGCCCCCCTCTTGCCACCCCATAAATATTGTTCTAGATCCGCCCCTGCTGCCAGCAGGTGGCAGTACTGCTCCCTAAAGCTGTTTGTCTCTCCACCAACACACCCACGAAGAACAATATGTTTGCTGTTGTTGAGTTGTGATATTTCCCACTGCACCTGACATACACACCACCACCACCTCCACCACCAGGACTCTTCTTCCCCCTCCGCATCTGAGCCGACCATCCGCCTCTCCTCCCCGGGTCTCTGCCACCTTCAGCCGGCCATGGCGCTCCGGAGGTTCTTCGTTGGAGGAAACTGGAAGATGAACGGGACCAAGGAGAGTCTTGGAGAGCTGATCAGCACCCTGAACACGGCCGGCCTGGACGAGAACACAGGTAACTTATTTAATGTATTAACTCCATGTATAAAGTAGAGATTAAATATTAGATTACAGGTGTTAGTGTTTTTATTGATCAATAAAAGTGATCAGTAAAGTGGGAGTCAGACCGACAGGGGGAGGGATGCTGCAGCTCAGATGACACGGTGACATTGGAGGTCATGTGATCCGGATGAGTTGCGTAATGGCTTCTGACGCACCTGTCTTATCCTCCTCACAGGGGCATGATATCTAAGAACATGCACTCAGCAGGTACTCTACTTATTTATAATTTAAGGAAGTGTTTTCATGTTTTTGCAAGAGGTGGAAACTCTCAGCTTAACTTATTTGATAAAACACATAAAGTTGCAGAAAAAACTGAAATAAAACATAAGATAAGATAAGATATACTTTATTGGTTACAGCAGCTTACAGCTTACAACACGGGACAGGGGAATACAACAATGTACTAACATAGTTAAAAAATATACTAACAATAATTATAGCATTGATAAAGGTAAAATAAAATAAAATAAAATAAAAAAATAAATAAAATATGGCAACTATTACAGATATATACACACTATGTACACTTCTATCTGATAAATGGATAAGGTAAGTTATTGCACGATAAAAATTGCACCAGGTTATTTAAACAAACATACACAGTATGAAGAACAGTGCGATTCAGATGGATACAGTAGTTATTTGTGAATGTGCCAAGTCACATAGTAACTTCCATGTAGTGGAATGAAAGATGAGAACAGCTGATTAACGGGACACAGCAGTGCTGGTGTTAAACAGTCTGATTGCAGATGGGATGAAGGACCTGTGGTAGCGCTCCGCCCTGCAGGGTGGGCGTCTCAGTCTGCTGCTGAAGGAGCTGCAGGGACCCCACAGTCTCATAAAGGGGGTGAGAGAGGGATTGTCCATGATGGATGTCATCTTGGCTAACACCCTCCTCTCACCCACCTCCTCTATGGAGTCCAGAGGACAGCCCAGGACAGAACTGGCCCTCCTGACCAGTTTGTTAAGTCTTTTCCTGTCCCTGTCTGTGCTCCCAGCTCCCCAGCAGACCACTGCATAGAAGAAAGCAGACGCTACCACAGTGTCATAAAATGTCTGTAACAGAGTCCTGCACACTCCGAAGGACCTCAGTCTTCTCAGCAGGTGCAGGCGACTTTGGCCCTTCTTGTACATGATGTAGGTGTTGTGTGACCAGTCCAGTTTATTGTTGAGGTGAACACCCAGGTATTTGTAGGTCAAAACACTTAAAATACAGAAAAAATAACTTTTAAACACATGAACATTAACATTTTACTACCTGACAAATATTTTTTAAATATAATTAGCTTAAACTGCAGGAATAAAACAATAAAATATTGAAAAATAATGATAAAAAATAAATAAAAACAAAACCCGGGGCTAAAAATACAAAAGAAATGGTACAAAAAAGTATAATTTTTAATATTTTGCACACAAGAAAATAACATTTGCACATACAGTTATCTTAATTGCACAAACAATGACTTTGTGCACCGTTCAGAAATATTGTGTGCGCACAACAGATTAGTTTCTGCATGCAAGATAATTAAAAATAATAATTACACATTTTAAATTCTGCAAATCAGTGCCCCATGAACGTCACATATTTGTTATAAAGGGCTGAACTCTTCAGCACATATCAATGAGTAACTGTAGTGATTAGTTCAGGGGATTTAAATGTTAAAAGGTGTCAATCTTTCAGAGGTGGTGTGTGGAGCTCCCTCCATCTACCTGGACTTTGCTCGGTCCAGTCTGGATCCACGGATCGGGGTTGCTGCCCAGAACTGCTACAAGGTGGCCAAGGGAGCGTTCACAGGAGAGATCAGGTATCTCACCCTCTGAATTATTTCTGATGAAAGCATAATTAATAATTAAGCATGCTCTAATAACTTCATGTCATTGGTGTTAAATGTGCAGAATTTTTGTCAAAAACAAAATAAAATGCATCTGTCTTCAATACCTGTCCTCTCTCTGTCCAGTCCGGCCATGATAAAGGACTGTGGTGTGGACTGGGTGATCCTGGGACACTCAGAGCGCCGTCATGTGTTTGGAGAAAGTGACGAGCTGATCGGTCAGAAGGTGAGTCTCTTTGTTCTGCTTTGGCTCTCCATAGACTGTATGAAAAGATGAACACTCCTGTCCTTACTTCTCTCCTCTGGCTTCCCGTTTTAAAATAGATTATAAGATTTTGCTTTCCTCTATTATAGCTCGTCTGCTACATTGTTGGAAATGCTGACACCATACGAGCCATCTAGAGGCCTTAGACCCTTAGGTGGGGCACTTCTGGTTGTTCCAAAGTCGAGGCTCAGAGGCCCCTCGACTTTGGAATGACCTCCCTGAGGAGATAAGGCTTGCAGAGTCAGTGACATCTTTAAATCTCTGGTTAAAACTCACTTTTAGAAACTTGCTTTCATGTGACTTTTTAATTCATTTTTAATTGTATTTATTTTTTTATTTAACTAATTAATTAGAAAGTATTTATTTATTTTATTAATATTATTTTACTAATAGTACTGTATAATTATTATTACTATTGTAATTACTATAAGTAGGGCCCGAGCACCGCTGGTGGCGAAGGCCCTATTGTAACCCTAAGGGTTATTATTATAGGAGATTGCAGTTTTGGACCCCTGAACGTGAATGAAAGCGTGAGTATTTCTGCACACTCATCGGGTCTGGTGAAAATTGCAAGTTATTATAGGTCTCGCAAAAAAATTCTCAGTAGCGCCCTCTAGAGGTAAAAATAACACCCTACGCATGGAGTTTTTTGGCTACATGCATGAAAAATACCACACATATTCATGGCATCAGGACGCACAAAAAAGTCACTGGCACCCATATTCGAAACTCAACAGGAAGAGCGCCACCTAGCTTTGAACATGAAAATGGGCCAAAATGGGTCCCTGCAAGGGTGCATACTTTTGCTAATTTCTCCTAGAGTTTTTCTCCGATTCAGTCCAAACTCGGCACATTCTATAGTAAACCCATTGACGATTAATACAAAGTAAAGGCATTCCGTTCAGACAAAAATTGTGGGCGTGTCAGACTTTGGGGCGGGGCATCAAAAAAAAAAAATGTCGGAAAATTGATTTTTGTGACTTGAAAATGCACGTTATCTCACCTCATCCAACACAGTCATCAGGCCTGGGGAAAATTGCGACATTTTATGGGTGGCGCAAAAAAAGTCGAAAAAATGTGCTCACTAGCGCCCCCTACAGTTTTCAAAAACCCCTCCCCATAGGGGTTATTTTGAGCTACATGCTTGAAAATCAATACGCATATTCATGGCATCAGGACGCATAAAAAAGCCTCTTGCACCCATATCCCAAACTCAACAGAAAGAGCGCCACCTAGCTTTGAACATGAAAAATGGCGTCCAAATAAGGGTGCGTACTTTCGCTATCTTCTCCGAAGGCTTTTCTCCGATTCAGTCCAAACCAAGGGCAACCTATAGCAGACACCTTAACGAGAAAAAATGATCAGAACTTTTTTTTTTCCAGAAAAAAATTGTGGGCGTGGCATGCGTTGAGGTGGTGCATCAGACGCACATACAGCTTTGAATGTAAAGAATGAGGCCAAAATAAGGGTGCATACTTTTGAGAGCTCCTCCTAGGGTTTTTCTCTGTTTCAGTCCAAACAAGGCACATTCTATAGCAGACATATTGACGATTAAATTATTTTTAACGGAATTCTGTTCAGACTATAATTGTGGCCGTGGCACACTGTCAAGTTTGGAGGTTTTCTTGGCAATCTGCCAAAAACTTGGAACATTTGCACCACCTGAGGCAGTATATACTCTCAGATCTTGCTTTCGCATCATGTGGTGGCAAATATCAGACAACGGTTTACATGTGGCGGTGGCTCGCGTAGGCGGCGGCTACGGGTGTGCGAGGGCCGGTTCATCGCCGCTTGCGGCTTTAATTATTATTATTGTTGTTATTATTACTATTATTATTACTATCATTATTACTATAGTTATTATTATTACCATTATTTGTATTAGAATTGTTATTATTAATATTATTATTACTATTTTTACCATTATTATTATTATTATTACTAGTATTAGTATTTATTTATTTTTTAAATTATTATTATTGTAATTAATATTTTCATTTTATTATTATTACTATTATTTATTTGTATTTGTTAATTATTATTATTATTACTATTATTATTATTATGATTATTATTATTTATTTATTTTTATTATTATTATTATTATTAGTAGTAGTATTATTACCATAATTAATATTATTACTATTATTATTATCATTATTATTACTCTTAGTATTATTATTATTATTATTTGTATTATTTGTATTATTATTGTTATTATTATTATTATTATTATTATTATTATTATACCATTATTATTATTATTATTATTTTTTTTTATTGTAATTAATGCTGTTATTTTATTTTTATTATTATTATTTTTTTTATTATTATTATTGTTATTATTATTATTATTATTATTATTATTATTATTATTATTATTATAAAACATGTTTTGTTATAGTGTGACGGGTGGTGTAGGAGATGTGTTTTCCATCCAATGACTGAAAACATATTTTCAGTCACTGGATGGAAAAGTTTTGCATGGAAGTTTAATTTGCTCCAGCATCTAAACTCTCATATATACATGCTTACAAGTTACAAGAAGAATTTCTAACCACTCTTTAAAAAGTACACAAGCGTAAATCTTGATGCCACTTCTCCACCAACGATCTCTCAAAGCATCCCGTGAATTAAAACCCTGTCTATGTAGCTTCCCTGCCCACTCATCATCAGGAGAGCAGGTCTGACTGCTCGGTCTGTTCTCAGGTGGCTCACGCTCTGGAGAGTGACCTGGCTGTGATCGCCTGCATCGGGGAGACGCTGGAGGAGCGAGAGTCCGGCACCACAGAAGAAGTCGTCTACAATCAGACTCAGGTCATCGCAGGTGAGTATTTCTTTACTTTTCCACCTTTCCTGCGTCTGAGTTTGTGAACTCATCCTTCAGTTTCTCGTACAGCCCTGGATGTTTCATTGATTTCCTGCAGAACATAAAGTTCTAGTTTCTGCAGCCGGCTCTTCTGCCTTTTTGTAACACTGATTTATATTCTCGTCATATTCCACACGCTGTTCTCCGCTTGCTTCTGTTCCCACTCAGTCTGCAGTCACACATTAAAGGCATTATTGATGATCTCTCTCTGCCTCATGCAGCCTACTTCTGCTCTCAAAGTAGGCTTCATCGCGCTGATTTAAAATGCAAGTAGGTCAGCGGTCTCTGCTGATGGAGACGTCTCTATAGAGGAGTCGTTCCCTCCTCTGAGAGGTCTCTAGAATCCACCGCAGCGTTAATAGATCTTTGCAGCACGAGTTCATCTTCCTTCTCTGAAACTCTTAGTAAGAGTTGAGACCACTGACTGTGCTTGAGAATGGATGACATGTGTTGTATAAAAAAGGGAAGCCAAAGTGTTCCTTTGCCTGATGGAGGGATGATGTTTGTGTTGCAGAGAACGTGAAGGACTGGGGGAAAGTGGTGCTGGCTTATGAACCCGTGTGGGCCATCGGCACAGGAAAGACAGCTTCACCTGAGCAGGTAACACCGACATCGTCAAACTTCCCAGGATTTCAACTTCAAGCATGCTGTTATCCTTTAAATGCATGTTTCTCTTCAATGTGTGTGTGCAGGCTCAGGAGGTCCATGAGAAGTTGAGGGCGTGGCTCAGAGCCAACGTGTCAGACGACGTTGCCGACTCTGTGCGCATCATCTACGGAGGTCAGTGACGTAGAATCAGTCTTACCTCCGTCTCAACGTTTCTAACTTTCATCCTCATGATGAACGTCTCCTTGGTGTAGTTTTTGAAAGCAGTATGAGTCAGTTTCCACCAGATCCTTGTCCGGTCTGTCTCCGATCCGCTGCTCTCTCGTACGTCAACACCCACTGGTTGCATTTTCAGGACCGTCAGACAGCTGGAGTCATGTGACCGAGGTCTTCTCCTCATCCATGTTGTCTTTCTGGTCCTCTCAAAACCTCTGACCTGTTGACTCCAGGCCTGGCTCCGCTCATCATGACTTTGGTTTGTTGTTGTAGTTAAGTGAAATACGATCTGGTGATAACACAGAGTCTTTTATTCTGAAAATTAACCGGATGTTTTCATTTTGTTTTGGTGAAACCTGACTTCCTGTCCTGCTCCATCTGCTCTGTTGAGATTGATGTGTCGTGCTCTGGCATCTGACAAAAATAGAAGTCTTGTGTATCTGATCCGGAGGACTCCGACCTGCCGGATCAGAGACGGAGTGGATCCAGTGGAAGTTAACACATAGACTAGAATAGAAACCGATCAGATCTGGTGCTGTGACGGATCGGAGACAGACCGGACATGGATCTGGTGGAATTAAAAATATCTTAAAATCATCAAAACGTTCAAGAAATATTTTTAAAAATCACCTTTTGTTTATTTTTTGCCACTAAATTTCTGAACCATAAAGACAGAACCTTGTTTTTCTGCACCAGGCCTTAAAAAGTAACATTTAACACAGAGTCTAATGGGGTCTGACTCACTTTTGGAGTCAGCCTCAAGTGGACACTCGAGGGACTGCAGGTTTTTTGGTGCTTCAGCATGAGCTTTATTTTTCAACAGCGGAAGGAGGAAAAAGAAAAAGATGATGGAGGAAAGCAGGATGAAGGTAGGGTGGGGGAAACTAGGGATGAAGTTGAAGGAAAATAGGGAAGGGAAGGAGGAAGGGAGAAAGAGAGGAAGCAAGGTAGGGAAAGAAAAGATGGAATCTTCCCTCCCTTTTCATTCCCTTCCTCTCCTGTCCAACTTTCTACACTCACACTTTTCCCCAGCTTTTGTCTCATAATCCTCACCCATTTATTTCTCTCCCTCCTCCCCTCCTCTTAGAGTCTTTTATTCTGAAAATTAACCGGATGTTTTAATTTTGTTTTGGTGAAACCTGACTTCCTGTCCCGCTCCATCTGCTCTGTTGATATTGATGCGTCGTGCTCCGGCATCCAGCAGAAATAGAAGTCTTGCGTATCTGATACGGAGGGGTCCGACCTGCCGGATCAGAGACGCAGCTGGAACGCAACGGAGCGGATCCAGTGGAAGTTAACACATTGACTAGAATAGAAACCGATTAGATCGGGTGCAATGACAGATCAGAGACGGACCGGACACGGATCTGGTGGAATTTGGCTGTTTGATGCTAAACAATTATTAAAAACTGCAGTTCCTCCAGTGTCCACTAGAGGCTGGCTCCAGAAGCACCGGAAACCACATACACACCCATTCACAGAAGCCGATCTTCACAGCAGAAATAAACATGTTCATAAAAATGAGTTCAGTCTTGATGGAGGGGGTGAATTTTTTCATAACGCAGCAGTTTTGAAGATATCAAGATTGCATAATGAGAGGCACAGCTGGCTTGATTGACAGGCGGGTACCCTGTAGCTGTTAGCGAGGAGGCTAAAGGCCCGCCTCTTTACCTCACACTAGCTCGGACGAAGCTAGGTTGAGTTTCCAATATGGCTGCCGCCAACGATAGGCTTCAAAACAGCGCTTCTCTCTCTTCGTCCTTTAGGTTCGGTGACGGGAGCAAACTGCAGAGAGCTGGCGTCTCAGGACGACGTGGACGGCTTCCTGGTGGGCGGAGCTTCTCTGAAACCGGAGTTCGTCGACATCATCAACGCACAAGCTTAACAGACGCCGACGACATCGGGATCGATGAAAGGAAAAGAAAAAAACAGCCGTTTAGAGTGTTGCCTTGTTTCTGCAGACCGGGCTGACTGATGTGATGATGTCACGTGTCTCATGAGGGCGGTTTGGTTTGCAGAATACTTATCAGAGACGTAAACACAGGGAGGGATACTTCTGTTGCTGTTTGGCTTGATAGTTTGAGAATGAAGCACTTTTATTTTGTTAGATCAGTGAAAACGTTCTTGTTGTTCTGCACTTTTTTGTCTCTGGAAGGCTTAAAGAGGAAAAGAGAGCTGAGAGCTGTTTACCTGAGGAGACACGAGGATCAGTCAGTCCGGGTTGTCCTGCATGTTTGTCACTTTGTATTAACGATGCACTCACACCTGCACTAACTACTGCTTCAGGGCCCTTCACAATAAAAGCTGGGATTAGAAAGTACTCTAAGATGTGACGTATGAGACGTAGGATGTGTTTTAGGAGTCAGGAAGTTGTGATTAATATAATTGTTCCTGTATGTTTAACACTGGATGAAGGAGGACGTCACCATGGAAGAACTAAATAAATAGTGAATATTAAAAAAAGGTGTTTTATGTTTGCTTCTTATTCACAAACTTTCATCTCTCAGGTGAGACAGTTCCTGGTTTCATCTCACCTTTGTTTATTATTTTTGGTATGAAGACAAACCGCTGAGTCATTGAAGCCCTCAACTCTTAAGTCATTAAGTTGAATCTAAACATGACAGTAGGTAAGGATAGAAAAAAAGACTTCAACATATTCAACTTTACAGCAGAATTAAGAATGTTGAAGCAAAAAATAAAATAAAACTAAACAAATACAATAAAATTCAATTATTTTACAATTACATTTATCCATCCATCCATTATCTTGACCGCTTATCCCATTAGGGGTCACGGGGGGCTGGAGCCTATCCCAGCTGGCTTTGGGCGGAAGGCAGGGTACACCCTGGACAGGTCGCCAACCTATCACAGGGCTAACACAGAGAGACAGACAACCATTCATGCACACACTCACACCTATGGGCATTTTAGAGTGATCAATTAACCTGAGCATGTTTTTGGATTGTGGGAGGAAGCCGGAGAACCCGGAGAGAACCCACGCATGCACGGGGAGAACATGCAAACTCCACACAGAAAGGCACCCGCCTGGCCGGGGATTCGAACCAGGAACCTTCTACCTGTGAGGCAACAGCGCTACCCACTGCACCACCGTGCAGACAATTACATTTAACTAAGTTTAATTTAATTTAATTAATAAAGGAGGAAAAGCCAAAGCACTGCGTTGTTGAAGCCCTCAAATCTGGACGTAGAGGTCTGATAAAGACATGAAAGTAGGAAAGCACCGAAAAAAGACTTCAACAAATCCAACTTTACAGCAGAATTAAGAATGTTGAAGCCTAAAATAAAATAAATTAAATTAAATTGAATCATTTAACAATTACATTTAACTTAATTTAATTTAATTTAATTTAAAGGCCCTGTGAGGAGTTTTGAACTGGCTGAGAAACAGACTGAAAATGATACCGATGCCTCTTTATGACCTTCAATAGCAAACAAGTCCATCAGCAGCAACACTGACACCTTCTCTGTTGTCATGTTTAATGCCTGAAACCGCCCTGAGGGGGTAGGTGTCAGACCAGATGATGGACATCTTGCTTCAGGAACAGCCTTTATTTGACTGTTTTCATGAAAATAATCACATTGCCTGATAAAGTTGACTGTTAAAAGACAACAGGATGAGGTTTTTCTTGAAAACACTACTTTTGCATATATAGGACAAGAGATAAGAGGTATCACTTTGTCCACAAGGGGGCGCCAGAACCGATACAAAACAAAAGTTCCTCACAGCAGCTTTAATAAAAATAATGTTTGCTACATACCCCACATTGGAAGGATTTCACCTGCTGTGGGCGGACAGGATACAGGAGAGAGAGACTGAACACACTGGTGAAGAAGGCCAGCTCAGTCCTGGACCCTGTGGAGGTGGTGGCTGACAGGAGAATTACGGCCAAGCTGTCGTCTCTGATGAACATTTCTTTCCTATATTTATTCTTGTTAAATTCTTGTTCTGTACACCTTTTTGTTCGCTGCTGTAACTCCATGAATTTCCCCGTTGTGGGACGAATAAAGGAGTATCTTACCTTATCTTATATTCAAACTTCCGTCTCTCAGGTGAGACAGTTCCTGGTTTTATCTCACCTTCAGTTATTATTTTTGGTATGTGGACAAACCGCTGAGTCATCGAAGATCTCAAATTGAGATGGAGAAAGTGGAATAAAGACATGAGAGTAGGAAAGCACAGAAAGAAGACTTCAGAATTAAGAATGTTGCAGCCAAAAATAAAATAAAACTAAATAAATTCAATTAAATTCAATTATTTTACATTTAAATTTAACTACATTTAATCTGATTTAATTTGATTTAATTTAATAAAACTAATGTTTGCTACATATTCAAACTTTCGTCTCTCAGGTGAGACAGTTCCTGGTTTTATCTCACCTTCAATTTTTATTTTTGGTATGAAGACAAAATGCTGAGTCATTGAAGACCTCAAATTGAGGTGGAGAAAGTGGAATAAAGACATGAAATTGTATAAACTAATTTAATTTAATTTAATTTAACTTAATTTAATTAAGTTTAATTCAATTGAATTGAATTGAATTGATAAAGCACTGAGTGGTTGAAGCCCTCAAATCTTGATGTAGAAGTCTGATAAAGACATGAAAGTATGAAAGCGCCGAAAAAAAGACTTCAACAAATGAGCTGTGATTGAAATTGTAAATTAACATCTTTTTATTTCACATTTTTTCACATTATTTTCAATGACAAGCGTTCCGTTTTTTTATTCTCTTTCTTCTTTATTTCGACGGCTAATCTATGGACATTCAGGAGGGACGGAGGGGGGGGCGGAGGGGGGACGGAGGAGGGACTCAGGGTTTCATCTGTCTTCTTTTTTTTTCTTTTTTGGACTTCAAGCAGAAATGACAAATCATCAGATTCACATCAGGGGCGGGGAGGGAGAACTCAGATATGGACACGACAAGAAGAAGAAGAAGAAGAAGAAGAAGAAGAAGAAAAGGAGACAAAAAGAGGGAGCGAGGAGGACAGGAGTGAGAGTGCAGGTTTGTGACGTGTTCAGGTGTGTGTGTGGTTTTTCACTCAGTCCCTGAAACTGCTGTTAGTGTGTTTCTCTCTGCAGGTGCATCGTCCTCTTTTGGTGTGTCTCTTTCAGTTGCGTGCGTCAGTCTACATGTTTCTATTATATCTCTACGTATTAATCTCTGTTTGTACATCAATAATCTTTGTTGTAGTCCTCTGGCTGTACATGAACTATCCCTTTAAAACTACAGTAACAGTGCATGTCTGGCTTGTAGATTTGACATTTTGATGGTACTCCCCTGCATGTGCATGAGCGCGTGTTCTCTATCTAAATGTGTGTGTTTGTGTGCATACAGCATCACCTCCCTACCTTTAAGTCCAGTGCATAATTGATTGGTTTCTATCTTATTGTATTTTTTTTTGCTTGGCTCTGTCGCTCCTGTGTGTCTTCATGAGTCTGTGTGTGATCATTCACTGTACATGGCTCTTGCATGTGTGTGTCGTGTCCGTCAGTTTACGTGTGTTTGTGTGTGTGTGTGTGTGTGTGTGAGAAAGAGAGTGTGTGTGTTTGTGTGAATCATTCATGTGTCTGTCAGCTTCACAGGGCGCTGGGGTTCCTGAAGTTGTGGCCTGCGAAGCGAGCCTGGTCGCCGAGCTCCTCCTCGATCCTGCAGAGGACACAAGAGAAGAGGAAATTTAACATTTGAAATATCATTATTTTAATATTATTATAATATATATATATATTAAAAATATATTTATATATAGTTATAAATATTACTGTAAAGTAATTATTATAATATTTTTTTATATATTTTTGATAGTCACAAGAATGAAACAGTTGCATAATTTTAAATATTAATATTTTGTATATATAATTACATAATTCTAAATATCATTCTATTACTATTTTTTATAATATATATATTTAATACAATTATTATATACTGTTTATATATATATTTTATTGTAAAGTAATTATTTAAATTTTCTCAATATTTTTGATCATAAAAAAAATTAAAAATGTGCATAATTTCAAATATTATTATTATATTATAATAATACACATCATTTATGAATCTATGATATATTCTGTATATATTTATATTTATAAAAATATATAAACAGTATAAGTATTATAATATTTGTAATATATTTTTGATCATCAAAAAATGAAACAGTTGCATAATTTTAAATATTATTATTATATATACATAAATATGAATTATAATATAATAACATCATAATTTAATAATCTTTAATTTATATATAGTTACTTAATTTATATAAACATTTAATAATCTTTATATATATATATTAATAAAGAAATATATAAACATAATATTTTTTTAAATATATTTTTGATAATCAAAAAATTCAACTGTTGCATTAATATTTTATTTTTATTATTATATATATATTTATCATAATTTAATAACATCCAAATTTAATAATCTTTAATTTATATATATTTACTTATATTTATATTTATGTTTAGACATTTAATAATACAAAATAATATATTTTAAAATTATTTTTCATTATTAAAAAAATGAATCAGTTGCATGAAGGTGAATTTTTTGGAGTGTGTGCCAAAAAGTGCAGTTCCACAAGTGGCCACTGGAGGCTTGCTCCAAAAGTGAGTCAATCTTCTTTAAGCTCCATAATAAAAAGTCAAACAGCAGAAACTAACTAACATGTTGAGGACCTGGTTTTGGTCTCTGCAGCTTTCTTCATCGCTGTTTGTTTATTCTATCCAAGAAATCTGAATTTGACTCTTTAAATTGAGTTTAATTAAAGCATGTTTCATTTGCATGTTAGCACTAATCAGCAGATATCTGTGTCCGTGCTGACCTCGCCTGGCTTGTTGTTTTACTCAGTGTTTTGTCAGAAATGATGCAGAGGAGTCAGAATTATTGCTCCCTTGGATGACAGTTTATAATCAAATCTGTGGACCTTTTTGGAGTTTATTTCTTACAAGACATTTTCCTTGTTTCATTTTGCAGCCCCTCACATTTCCCCCCCCTGCAACATTTAATCCTTCAAAACCTCTGAACGTCCCCTTTGCTGTCAGTGTGTGAAACCTGTCTGCAGAGTAAACGTCTCTGTGCTTCCTCTGAACACGTGTGTGCATGCTTGACTGCACTGATTAGCGTTTGTCGCCGGTTAAAGCTCCTGTAAGTCTCTCCCTCCTCCACCTCCCCTCCTCCTCCCCTCCTGCGTCTCCTCAGCAATGCAATGGGATTACAACGCTGAGCTCATCCCTCCTCCCCACCCTTCCTTCCCCTCCTCCTCCTCTTCCTCCTCCTCCTCCTGCTGCTGCTGACTGGCTCGGACACATGAGGTGACACCAGCACTGCTGTCGCATGTCATGTCAATTAGCACTGTGATGCTAGGACTGAGCAGGCGCCTGGAGAGGCGGAGCTGCTGCCAGATTTGAAGCCAAAAAGAAGCAACAAACGTAAAAGTGAAGAAAGGTGAGAGAACTCAAATAAAGCTGCGCTGACCTTCAGGGGGAAAGCTGAAATATGAAGTGTTGATGGCAAGTTCCCAAGTTTCAGATTTGTAAAAGGCTCGACTTCAAGTTTGACTTATATATATATACAATATGAAAAACCTGCAGTTCCTCCAATGGCCACTGGAGGCTGGAACCAAAAGTGAGTCTTTACCAGTAAGAGCTCAGATTAAAGTTTCAAATTTATCCAGCAGGATTAAGAATGTTTGTAGCCAAAACTAAAATAAAAATAAAATAAAATGAATACATTAAAATTCAATTTAAATTTAACTAATTTAATTTAATTTGATTTACTTAAATCAATAAAACTAAACTAAACTAAAACCAATTAATTAAATTAATTTATTATAAATTAAATAAAATCCAATAAAATTAAATGATACTATATTGAATTAGACTTAACTAAATTAAATTAAACTAAAGTAAATTAAATGGAACTATATTCAATAAAATAAAACTAAATAAAACTTAACTAAATAAAATAAATTAAAAGTGCTGTCAATTAAATTAGATACAAATAAATTCAACTATATTAAATTAAAATACACCAAATTAAACTAAACTACATTAAATTAAATTAAACTGCAGTAAATTAAACTAAACTATAATAAACTAAACTAAACTTAATTAAATTGAATTACTGTAAATAAAATAAAATGCAATTAAATTAAACTGTATTAAATGAATATAAACTAAATGTAATAAATTAAATTAAGTTAAATTGAATATAGTATTAACTCTGGAATGCAGTTCCAGTCTGTGGTGCACTGACCTCATCAGTTGGTTGTACTTGGCGAGCCTCTCAGATCTGCAGGGGGCGCCAGTCTTAATCTGCAACACAGAGACAGCACAAATATACCCATATAACTCTCTCTGTATTTGTAGAACATTTAAAAATAATAACCAGGGGTTATGAAAATATCTCTTTGTTCTATGCTGCTCAGGAGCAACTTCAAGCATTCTGTATGTGATACCTGTCCAGTGCAGAGTCCCACCACCAGGTCAGCGATGAAGGTGTCCTCTGTCTCTCCTGAACGATGGCTGACCATCACACCCCAACCGTTCGCCTGGGCCAGTTTACACCTGAGAGACAGAAACAAACAGAACTGATAAGACATCATACATCTAACGTTTTTATTATCTTCATCAAACAAAGGGAAATACAACGTGATGATTTCAGGAGGTAAAATATGTGAAAAGATGGCTTTTCTATTGATTATCAGAATATTTCTGGTGTGCGCCGACCTTGAATTCATGTTTAGTATTAGTTGTTCTATTGTCTTCTATTTATGGCACCACACATCTTTATTTAAAGCTCTTATGAGACATTTCTAGCTGCAGACCTACAGAAATAACCAGCAAAGCCATCACAGGTATCATTTTGTCCACAGGGGGCGCCAGAGTCTACACAAACCAAACATTCCTCACTGGAGCATTAAATTAAACTAAACTTAAATTATCTCAACTAAACCAAATTAAATTAAATTAAATTAAACTTTATTAAATTAAATTAAATTAAATTAATTTACTGTTAATTAAATACAATTCAATTAAATTGAACTTTAGTAAATTAAATTAAACTTTATTAAATCAAATTCAACTAAATTAAAGTAACTTAATCTATATTAAATTAAATTAAATTAAGTTAAGTTATATAAAATTAATTTAAATATTTTTAGCTGCAGACTAACAGAAAAAATCAGCCAAGAGATCACAGGTATAATTTTGTCCACAGGGGGCGCCAAATCTACACAAACCAAACATTCCTCACTGGAGCTTTAAATGAAACTAAATTAGACTAAAATTATCTAAACTTAACCAAATTAAATTAAATTAAATTTCATTGGATTAAATTAAATTAATTTACTGTTAATTAAATACAATTACATTAAATTGAACTATAGTAAATTAAATTAAACTTTATTAAATCAAATTAAACTATTAAATCAAATTCAACTAAATTAAAGTTACTTAATCTATATTAAATTAAATTAAATTAAGTAAGGTTAAGTTAAATAAAATTAATTTAAATATTTTTAGCTGCAGGCTAACAGAAAAAATCAGCCAAGAGATCACAGGTATAATTTTGTCCACAGGGGGGCGCCAAAGTCTACACAAACCAAACGTTCCTCACTGGAGCTTTAAATCTGTTTCCTCCTGAAACCATCCTAGTCAGAAACTCTCTCCACTGAGAGAGTTCTCTGCAGCTTTGTTGTGAGTAAGGAATGAAACTCGTCTGAACCAGCCTGAAAGAATCCTCTCTGTTCCTCACCAGCCAGTTTAGCTTCAAGCTGAACACAAAGACAGCTGTGTCATGTTCTGGTTGCATAAGGATGTGTTTTCTTGATTTACAGATAATAAGATGCTCGTCTGTAAATCTACATCCTTCTGTATCTACACCTAAAGACAAAGAAATGACCTCAAATACAAGACCTAAAAGATCATTCTTAGACTGATTGTGATTTATTTGTACTCACAGCTCACACAAGGTTTTAATCTGTAAAGCAACTGGACGCCTGGGATCACATTCTACCCACAAAGAAGTGAACAATTCTTCTCTGGAAGAAAATCTCAGATTAACGGCTCACAGGGCTTTTATTGTGACGGGGCAGAGTGCATCACCTTTCCTGTCGTCAGCTGTGCTTCTATCATTTCATCCTCTCTGACACCCTCCCGCTATAATCCGGTCGCACTGTCAGGACCGATCTCTTCATAACCCTGAGTGACGTTTGGTGAAGGCTGAGATTGATGACACAACACTGAGGAACACACACATCTCTACACAAACACGAGGTGACTGTGACGCCGCGGTCTCAGTCAGCTGCATCCGTGTGTTTGATTGACAGCTCATCTTCATACCTAAAAGCTGCTGTCGCTTCCTCTCCTATATTTATCTCCTGTAAAGATCCTCGTCCCAGGCGCAAGGTCAACATGGCTGACAGGTAACGAGTGATGTGACTGACATCACACTGCGCCTGTGTGTGTGTGTGAGTGTGTGTGTGTGTGTGTGTGTGTGTGTGTGAGTGTGTGACTGATAGCAGGGCTGCAGGATCTCTCCGTCTCCTGGAGATGGAGATCAAGATGGTTCAAGTTCACCAGCCTCCCTGAGGCGGCCATGTTTGTTTCTTCCACGTGTGTGAATCATGTTTACAACATGTTGGAGTGGCAGCGACGAGTTTGTGTTTGGCCTCCTAATCAAGCCGAGCCATCACGGCGATAAATCATCCGAGCTGCTGCTACATTCAGGAGCTCTGTGTCAGACTGAAACGGCTTCATCGTCCTGGGCCGGAGCGTCAGCTGAGAATTTGTTGCCATCATAAAGTCACTCATTCAGGGAGCAGCGGCTCACTCTGAGAGCTGCATTACTAAGCAGAAACCTAAGGTTTCCAGGTAAAACTGCAGCTCCAACAGAGTCCACATGAGGCTGGCTGCAAAATCCAAGGAGACCACAACGTCCTGACTAACCTTAGACCTTTCTGGAGTCCCTGAGCTCCCTTGTCTCGTAGGTTCCTCTGGATCTCTGCTGCTGTGGACGTGCCAGACTCCAGCTACTACAACTACTACTATCCGTCTCCCCACTATCATCTCTCTCTCTCTCTCTTCATCTCCCTCTATCCCTCTCTCCAACACGGTCTCAGCAGATGTGTGTCTAACACAATAGTGCCCTATTACCCATCTAGAACTCTACACTCCCAGCATGCAGGCCTGCTCGTTGTACCTAAAGTCTCTAAAAGTAGTATGGGAGGTGAAGCCTTCAGTTATCAGGCCCCTCTCCTTTGGAATCATCTACCAGTCAGGGTCCGGGAGGAAGACACCCTCTCTACTTTTAAGAGTAGGCTTCAAACTTTCCTTTTTGATAAAGCTTATAGTTAGAGCTGGATCAGGCTTGGACCAGCTCTTAGTTATGCTGCTATAGGCTTAGACTGACACACTGGGATCCTGTCTCTCCCTCTCTCTCCTCCCTGTCTCTCACTTTAAGTCTCCCTGTCCCATTAAAGTTCCTAACCATAGACCTTTCTGGAATCCCTGAGATTCTGGATCTCTGCAATAGATTCCTTTTTTGGGTCTGTCATTCATCCTTTCTTTTCTTCTCTCTTTTTCTTTCTTTCTTTCTTTCTTTCTTTCTTTCTTTCTTTCTTTCTTTCTTTCTTTCTTTCTTTGTCTCCTTTTCTTATCCCCTCCTTTCCTTCTGTCATTCCTTCACCATTTCTTCTCCTCTTTTTCTTTCTTCTGGTCTCCCTCTCTTCTCTCTTTTCTTAGACCTTTCTGGAGTCCCTGAGCTCCCTTGTCTCGTAGGTTCCTCTGGATCTCTGCTGCTGTGGACGTGCCAGACTCCAGCTGCTACAACTACTACTATCCGTCTCCCCACTATCATCTCTCTCTCTCTTTTCATCTCCCTCTATCCCTCTCTCCAACAAGGTCTCAGCAGATGTGTGTCTAACATGAGTCTGGTCCTGCTGGAGGTTTCTGCCTGTTAAAGGAAGTTTGTCCTTGCCACTGTAACTTGCTAAATGCTGCAAAGTGCTCTGCTCATGGTGGATTAAGATGAGATCAGACTGAGTCCTGTCTGTAAGATGAGACTGGATCTGATCCGGTCTTGATGTTGGGTGTTTGGTAATAATAGAACATAGAGTACGGTCTAGACCGGCTCTGTTTGGAAAGAGTCTTCATGAAAGATTACGTACGCCTGTATGGCCTCGGTGACGGAGCCGATCTGGTTGACTTTGAGCAGCAGACAGTTGCAGGCTCTCTCCTCTGCGGCTTTCTCTATCCTCTTTGGGTTTGTCACAGTCAGGTCGTCGCCCACAACCTGGATCCCCACCCGAGCCGTCAGACGGGACCAGGCCTCCCAGTCGTCCTGGTCGAACGGGTCCTCGATGGAAACCACTGAAACAGAGAGAAGACAGGTTAAGCGTTGTGTTTGTCTACGGCTGAAGACAAAAACACAACAAACGCGTCCTCCACCTGGGTAGTTGTTGACGAAGCCCTGGTAGATGTCGGCCAGCTCCTCTCCGGAGATGTGTCTCGCTGCGTCGGGAGGAGATTTAAAGTCCAGGTCGTACTTTCCGTCACGGTAAAACTCTGAGGCAGCCACGTCCATCCCGACCACCACCTTCTCCGTGAAACCAGCCTTCTCTATGGCCGTCTGCAGGAGATCCAGAGCTGAGGACGCAGGGGGAGAGGAAGACACAGGAAGTTAAGGTGAGACGGAGAAGATGAAAATGAAGATAGACTCTCTTAAAGACACTCACCTTCACTGTTCTCCAGGATGTTCGGGGCGAATCCTCCCTCGTCTCCCACGTTGGTGGCGTCCTGTCCGTATTTCTCCTGGATCACTCCCTTCAGTGTGTGATAGAGCTCCGCTCCTATCCTCAACGCCTCCCTGAGACACGGGGGCGCCAACATCAGAGAGCGGAAACACAAAAACATGGCAGACGTCATCAGTAAGGAGAGTGAGATCTAAAACCACTGACTTATTACGGCGCGACCTGGAGGGCTCCCCTGATATGAAGGTGTTGTAAGTATTGTGGAGATGAAGTCTTACTTGAAAGATTCAGCTCCAACAGGCAGAACCATGAACTCCTGCATGGCCAGTTTGTTTCCTGCATGAGATCCTCCATTGATCACATTGAAGGCCTGAAGAGGAGAGGAGAGAGGAGAAGAGACGCCACCTTTAAACGCTTTTTAAAATGATAACAATATCAGTAAACAAGTGCACATTTGTATTTTTAATCGACGTGCGGTCGATTAAAGTATGAATGAATCTTAAAGGTGACATATTCTGCTCTTTTTCATCAACATATATTGATCTAAGAGGTCCCCAAAACATGTCTTTAAAGTTTATTGCTCATAAAAACTCTTTGAAATCAGATTCTGGTCTGCCTGTAAACCCCTCTTCTTCAGCCCTGCTCAGAACAGGCTGTTTTCTGTGTCTATGCCTTTAAATGAGAATGAGCTCTCTGACCACGCCCCCTCAGGAAGTGGATGTGCCCTCGGCTCTCCGGCATGTTGACCTAATGTTTACATGTTGGCTGAATATACACGGCTGCTCACAGACCCGCGTTACTTCAACCCTCTGAATCTGATCCAGAATCTGATCCTGATGGAGAGGCGCCTGCAGCAGGACCTTTCTGAACCATTGGTCACAGATTTAGTGTTTCTTGTTGTTTTATTTGTCAGTATGTCGACGTGTGTCTTGGTACACAGCTACCAACATGTAGCTATGTGGCTATGCTAACTAGCGCTAGCACTTTTCCATGAAAAATAAAAATCATCCACTAGATCTTCAAATCTGCAGACGTGGGGAGTCAAACCGACCTTTGTGTTTATTAAGACAGCCTACAACTAGCATGCCTACCTCCTAAGCTCCTTGTTAGCACACATGTGTGCAGGGAATGAAAAACAGAGGAGGGGTTGAGTTGTATTTTATACAGTCTATGGGCTGAACAAGCTCCGAGCTCTGACTTCCTGTTACAGACCGGATGGCGTTGTGACGTATGAAAAACACTGAAAACTGAAACGGCTGGTTTCAGCACACATTTACAGAAAGGTGGAGAAATCAGAACAGGGGCAGAATGGATTCTTTTACTTTTCAGGGGGTTTGTAGACAGGGACACATATTTCAGGTAGAGAACCATTAAAAAGTCCATTCTGCATGATATGTCACCTTTAAATAATAAAAAGACTGTATGTTGTTTTATTGAATGCATAATGTTTGAAATTTAATAAATTATAATGGACAGATCTGCAAATAAATACCTGCTGTATTATCAACATTATCAACATGGCTATAAATTAAGCAATGAAATATGAATTAGTTTTACATTGCATCAATTGTTGTTGTGATGGACTTGCAGTGCTGTGAGTTTGTGACTTACAGGAACAGGAAGCACCAGCTCTGTGTTCCCGGCCAGGTCGGCTATGTGGCGGTACAGGGGGACGTCTTTCTCTGCTGCACCGGCCTTACAGATGGCTAGAGACACTCCCAGGATGGCGTTGGCTCCAAACTGAGCTGTAAGAAATCCTTCTTATTAGCTCTTCCAGTCAGAAGTTATCTTACATTTCTGCATTTCCTATAATATATACATATTTGTGTTGCACTGCCTGTCATACATCTTATGGCCACTAGAGGCCCTCACCAATTCTGATTTCAGGATATCACATCCTTATTGTCGTGACTTTGTTTCTTATGTCTCAAAAAGTGGCACCATCATTCTGTTGATGATAAAGTTTGACTGCAGTTTCTCTCTTTGCCAGATAGAATTAATTTCCTACCCCAGCTGTTTACGCTGCAGCCTGAATGATTATTTGGCATGACTGTGGATCAAAATAAATGAACGCTGCATTTGTTTATGAAGGATGGATCCTGCCAAAGTAGGAAATGTAATCACTCCTTCCTGTTCTCGTCTGTATTTCTTCCTCCCGCTGCAGCTTTGTGACGAACGTGCCTTCGGTTCAGACACTTTTCTGTGACACTCTGATGACCCGGTGTTTGACTCACATTTGTTTTCTGTGCCGTCCATCTCAATCATCATGTTGTCCAACTGCTCCTGCTCCACCACACTGATGCCCTGCAGACACACACAGATATGAAAACACACTGTAGTAATGCTAACATGCACAGATGGAGTAAATGTAATTTAATTCATAAATTAATACAAGTTTTACTCTCCCCATCAAGTAATAAGAAATATGGATTATATAACAAACAAATATACAAATATTTGGAGTAATTTGTTTCTGTTAATGACGCCATGTGATCATTTTCAGTTTCCAATCCAATCCAACTTTATTTATAAAGCAAATTTAAAAAATCTTAAAAAGTTGCACAGTGAGGATAAATAAGTGAAAACAAAGAATATAAAACACTGTTAAAAAATAAAATTATCAAATTAAAACACTTTAAAAAATACTTGAAGACACATAAAAACACACTGTAAGAAATGATCAGAAATAACATAAAAAATACATAAAATAATTATTTATTGAAGCTGAAATTGACTGAAACGCCCTGCTGAGTCTGAATGTTTCTGACTCAATCTAATATGATGGAGCCCCAAAGATAACTGACTTTCTACCTATAACTATGAGTATTGATTAATGTACAGTAGGAAGACTTACAGAGGCTATGAGAGCGGGACCCAGAGTATCGTTGATGTGACCGACTGCCTTTAAAACACCTGCAAGAAAAGAGGAAATAAAGAGAGGTGAGTCTGAAAAGAAGTTTTCTGAGATATTCTATCATATGGAGACAAAACTCCAGCTGAAGGGAGGCCGTCTGTCAGAGCTTTACCACAAAGATTTAACAAACTTCAGTGTTTATGTTCAGAAGAGTTCACAACAGCTCAAGCCTTTACACAATAATAGGATCCTTCCTTCTTTTTTCATTCCTTTCTTTCTTTCTTTCTTTCTTTCTTTCTTTCTTTCTTTCTTTCTTTCTTTCTTTCTTTCTTTCTTTTCTTCTTCTTTCTTCCTTTCTTTTATTCCTTCTTTTATTCCTTTTTACTTTCATTCCTTCTTCCTTTCTTTCTTTCCTTTCTTTCTTTCTTTCCTTCATTTCTTTCTTCGTTTCTTCCATTCCTTCTTTCCTTTTTCCTTTCATTCATTCCTTCTTTCTTTCTTTGATTTATTCCTTCCCTCTTTCTTTCTTTTCTTCTTTCTTTCTTTCTTTCTTTCTTTCTTTTCTTCCTTCTTTCTTCCTTTCTTTCATTCCTTTTATTCCTTTTTACTTTCATTCCTTCTTCCTTTCTTTCTTTCCTTTCTTTCTTTCTTTCTTTCCTTCATTTCTTTCTTCGTTTCTTCCATTCCTTCTTTCCTTTTTCCTTTCATTCATTCCTTCTTTCTTTCTTTGATTTATTCCTTCCTTCTTTCTTTCTTCCTTTTTTTCATTCCTTTTTACTTTCATTCCACTCTTTCTTTCTTTTCTTCCTTCTTTCTTCCTTTCTTTCATTCCTTTTATTGCTTTTTACTTTCATTCCTTCTTCCTTTCTTTCTTTCCTTTCTTTCTTTCTTTCCTTTCTTTCTTCCTTTCTTTCATTCCTTCCTTCTTTTCTTTTTCCTTTCATTCATTCCTTCTTTCTTTCTTTGATTTATTCCTTCCTTCTTTCTTTCTTTCTTTTTTTCTTTCATTCCTTCCTTCTTTCTTTCATTTATTCCTTCCTTCTTTCTTTCATGTATTCCTTCCTTCTTTCTTTCATTTATTCCTTCCTTCTTTCTTTCATTTTACTCCTTCCTTCTTTCTTTCCTTTATTCCTTTCTTCTTTCTTTCACTCCTTCCTTCTTTCTTTCATTTATTCCTTCCTTCTTTCTTTCATTTATTCCTTCCTTCTTTCTTTCATTTTACTCCTTCCTTCTTTCTTTCATGTATTCCTTCCTTCTTTCTTTCATTTACTCCTTCCTTCTTTCTTTCATGTATTCCTTCCTTCTTTCTTTCATTTATTCCTTCCTTCTTTCTTTCATTTTACTCCTTCCTTCTTTCTTTCCTTTATTCCCTCCTTCTTTCTTTCACTCCTTCCTTCTTTCTTTCATTTACTCCTTCCTTCTTTCTTTCATGTATTCCTTCCTTCTTTCTTTCATTTATTCCTTCCTTCTTTCTTTCTTTCACTCCCTCCTTCTTTCTTTCATTTATTCCTGGATCCATCGATGCACAGGTATGTAGTGCTCATGTCCGCGTCGACCACTGTTGCTTCAAGTCAACGCAGGGATATAAACCAGGCTTAACTCTTGGTTACACCAGAAGCCCCACAAAGTCTCTGTACCTTTTCCCTTGTAGCGGCTCTTGTCTCCATCTCTGAGCTCCAGAGCCTCGTAGATCCCTGTGGACGCTCCGCTGGGCACCGCAGCCCTGAACAGACCTGGAGTCAGACCGACAGACAGAGAAAGACGTTAGAGTTAAAACGTTTGGAGTGGACAGAGGAGAGGAAAAACTAATATCAAGAAGACATTTTTGAATCCCTCTTGTCCAACAGTCTTAGATATGTTTGGATGTCCCTTCTGTATTGTATGTTTTTGACTGTATTGTTCTTTATTTGTAACGTCTGATTTTTGAATCAATAAATAATGTTGTGTTATCCTTTAATCAAATAAGCAAATATCAAACTGACTGCCAATAATTTCCAGCTTGTTATTTACACCCACACTGAAGTACATCGCAAGTCTTTGGCACCTTTATTTTGGGGATCAAGGGTTAAAACATTTGGGAACCCTTGCTTTACTTGTTGTACCTACAGTATCTAAAAGTAGTATGGGAGGTAGAGCCTTCAGTTATCAGGCCCCTCTCCTTTGGAATCATCTACCAGTCAGGGTCCGGGAGGCAGACACCCTCTCTACTTTTAAGAGTAGGCTTCAAACTTTCCTTTTTGATAAAGCTTATAGTTAGAGCTGGATCAGGCTTGCACCAGATCTTAGTTATGCTGCTATAGGCTTAGACTGCCAGGGGAACTGACACACTGTCACACTGGGATCCTATCTCAACCTATCTCCTTAATTTGACTCAGCAAGGGGCGGTGGTTCTTTAGCTGGTTGCCACCTGCCATGAAACAGAGGGAAGAAGAAGAAGCAGCAGCAGCAGAAGAAGAAGACTCAGTAACCAGCTAGCCAGCTTGAATTACAGCAGTGTGTGGCTACTACTGCAGCGAAAATCATATCAGGGAAGATGAAAGTTAAAGTGAGGTTCTCTATCTGCATCCCAAAAAATAATCCTCCCCAGTTTGGGAATTTTGGGGATTTTTGACTTGTAATGCAGAAGAAGACGGTGAGTATTTCCTGTCTCGGTGATGGTGACGTGGATAAAACATAAATTTGAAAGTCATTAGAATCAGATGATGACATGTAAGTAAGTCGCTTGCTTTCATTAGTTAAGTTTATGAAGTTGTCTCGCCTTTCCTTAATTTGACTGAGCAGGGGGCTGCAGTTCTTCAGCAGCAGCAGAAGAAGAAGACTCAGTAACCAGCTAGCTAGCTTGAATTACAGCATTGTGTGGCTACTACTGCAGCGCAAATCATATCAGAGAAGATGAACGTTAAAGTGAGGTTATCTACCTCCAACTGGAGAAAAAAAAACCTCACTAGTTTGGGATTTTTGGGGATTTCTGGTCTGGTGGCCTCCCCATATATATGCACCTGAATCTGGCCTGACTCTGCAAATTGCAAGTCCCCTTTGCAGAGCCAGGCCTGATAAATACCACCCTGCTGGTACCCACAGCCCCTCCCTCCACCATGCCCTTAAAATCTGATATCCTGACTGCCCTACTGCTTACTCTTTCAATTAGGGATCCAGGATCTTTTATTTTGAAAAGCCAGAAGCGTTCCAGGATGTTTAATGATTCCAAAATGATCAAAAAGCCTAAAACTAAGTCGTCTTTTAGTTTTTCATCATCCCAATCAGCCAAAGATAAGTTTTAGTTTGGTTAGTAGTGGTTGTAAGAAGTGTTTTAAGGTTTGTTTTGATCTCAGAGGGGTAAAGAAAATCTTCTTTAAAAGGAGTCTCTAAGCCCTGACAGCTGATTCATTCAGACAGTTTACATGGACAGCACAGATGCTGGTGTGCCGAGGAGCTTCCTGTCTGACATGATGAACTCAGACATCTCCCTGCTGAGCGCTGTACGACTTTTCTCCACTCATATTTTTCCGACAGGCTCGTCCGCAGTCACCTTTCTCTGTGTGAACGTCCACTTCCACTGTCGGGTTTCCCCGGGAGTCCAAGATCTCCCTGGCAACGACGCTGACAATCGACATCCTGAGAGACACAGACAGGAAGAGAGAGAGAGAGAGAGAGAGAGAGAGAGAGAGAGAGAGAGAGAGAGAGAGAGAGAGAGAGAGAGAGAGAGAGAGAGAGAGAGAGAAAGAGAGAGAGATAGGACATGATTGTTTTCACAGTGACGTCTTGTTTACCCTCCCTGAAATATGGTTCATGCTTCACAGTTATATTGGGGATGTTGGATGCAGGATGAATTCAGATCTCTCTCACACACACACACACACACACACACACACACACACACACACACACACACACACACACACACACACACACACACACACACACTCCAGAAATAAAACCACTGCAGATTCACTCTGAAAGTCAAAGCTCACCACACAGCACTGGGTTGTGTCACGCACACACACTCTGCATTGTCTTTGGTGCTCCTTGCAGCAGGCTGCAGTGAGTGTCTTCGGTAGCAGAGTTGATTATGCATCACTTCTCCATCCCGCCTTCACCCAGATGTGCGTCGGGAATATTCTGTGTTTTGTTTCATTGTCAACAAAGAACTACAGTGAACCTAACCTGCTGACACGTGTTCTATATAAGCATGTATGAACAGCAGAATGAAGACACACTGGGACGTTAATGTTAAACACAAACACACCATCCTGTAGTCAGACCAAGCGGCAACATCCGGTCTAAAAATATTAGTTCAATGTGGAAGTGCTAAGAACTGCAGTTCCTCCAGTGTCCACTAGGGATGCAGCCGATCCGATCCTGGTATCGGATATCGGCTAGATCGGACTCAAAAGGCTAGATCGGATATCGGTGACAAGGGGCTGATAGAAAGTGCCGATCCATATGGCAGATCTATTCATCTCAGTTCTATGCTTTTCTGTGTTTACAAGTCCTTCTTTCTTTCTTTCTTTCTTTCTTTCTTTCTTTCTTTCTTACTTACTTTCTTTCTATCTTTCATTCATTTAATTCCTTTCTACTTCCATTCCTTTCTCTCTTTCTTCTTTTCTTTCTTTCATTCCTTCTTTCATTCATTCCTTCTTTCTTTCATTCATTCATTATTTCTTTTTTCCTTTCTTTCATTCATTTTATTCCTTTTTACTTCCATTCCTTTCTTTCTTTCTTTCTTTCTTTCTTTCTTTCTTTCTTTCATTTATTCCTTCTTTCTTTCATTTATTCCCTCCTTCCTTCTTTCTTTCATTCCTTCCTTCTTTCTTTAATTTATTCATTTCTTCTTTCTTTCTTTCCTTCATTTCTTTTCTTTCATTCATTCCTTCTTTTTTTCATTCCTTCCTTTTTTCTTTAATTTATTCCTTCCTTCTTTCTTTCTTTCCTTCATTTCTTTCTTTCTTTCATTTATTCTTTCATTTCATTCTTTCATTATTTCTTTCTTCCTTTCTTTCATTCATTTTATTCCTTTTTACTTCCATTCCTTTCTTTCTTTCTTTCTTTCTTCTTTTCTTTCTTTCATTCCTTCTTTCTTTCATTTATTCCCTCCTTCTTTCTTTCCTTCATTTCTTTCTTTCTTTCATTTCTTCTTTCATTTCATTCCTTCCTTCTTTGTTTCTTTCTTTCATTCCTTCGTTCTTTCTTTAATTTATTCCTTCTTTCTTTGTTTCTTTCTTTCATTCCTTCCTTCTTTTTTAATTTATTCCTTCCTTCTTTCTTTCATTTATCCATTCCTTCTTTCTTTCTTTCCTTCATTTATTCCTTCTTTATTTCATTCTTTCTTTCTTTAATTTATTCCTTCTTTCTTTCATTCTTTCTGTCTTTCCTTCCTTCCTTCTTTCTTTCATTCATTCCTTCTTTCTTTAATTTATTCCCTCTTTCTTTCTGTGCGTATCCTGCTTCATCAGTGCCGCCCGGTGGAGCATGATGGAGGATAACTTCAGAGGATCTGCAGTTTAGCTGCATGTCACGCTTCTTTTGCTAACAACGCCGCTTGAAACTCTCAACATGTGCAGCGGTAATGTGTCGACGGATGGCCGTCACGCTGAAAAATACAATGGAAGCCCAAAGGAGGAAGGTTACGGCACCTGGAGCCGACTGCAAAGAAGGAAGAAACCTTCTATTAATGGGTTCAAAGTGTGAAAACACGGACAGGTTATTGGATTTAATTGTTCCGGCTCCTTGAAATGAAGGGATTCCAGCCTCTGGTTTAGCACTTGGAACCCAGGTACAGTTCACCATCAAGACATAAAAGCCTGAAGTTACCAAAACATGATTCTATCCTCACATTAAGGAATAGAGATTGTTAAAGCAACACCAGGATCGGATCGGCTAGTATCGGTATCGGCAGATACCAAAGCCCAGGTATCGATATCGGTATCGGGACCCAAAAAGTGGGATCGGTGCATCCATAGTGTCCACTTGAGGCTGGCTCCAGAAGTACCGGAAACCACATACACACCAATTCAAAAAAGCCGATCTTTACAGCAGAAATAAACATGTTCCTAAAAATGAGTTCAGTCTTGATGGAGTGGGTGAAGTTTTTTCATAACCCAGCAGTTTTGAAGTGTAGTCTGGATAGCTCATTTCTTGATCGGCTCACACTGTAGGGGGGATTGATTTTTTTATTACATGGTAGTTTCAAAGATATTGAGATTACAAGTCTTCCAATGAGAGGCACAGCTGACGTGATTGACAGGCGGGAGCACTGTAGCTGTTGGCTAGGAGGCTCAAAGCCCACCTCTTTACTTCACAATCGCTCAACATTTCCAATATGGCTGCCGCCAACGATTGGCCTCAAAACAGCGCTTTAGAAACAGATGGGTGGCGTCACGGATACTACGTCTATTATTTATACAGTCTATGAGTTGGACATTCTTACATGAGCACCACATGTGGATTAAATCTACATCTTGCAGTGCCGGTTTGGCTCAGCTGTGGAGCGGACACCCTGAGTGTCGTTGTTTTGGTCGTAGGATCGACCCCCTGACATGATTTGGCGTACGGTACATCACCCCCCAAGAGGCAACCTCTGATGAAGCCCATGCAGAAGTGTTAGAAGAAGTGTACTTTCACTTTTGTTAAATTTCTTTAAAGTCACAGAATTATCATCCTGGGTTTTCAATCCCTGCAAAATACAGTTACTAGTTTTCATATATACTCCATTTGCTTCTGCTTTGTTTGCATTTGAAATATATGTTTGTAATAATGCACATGATGCAAACAAAACCAGCACACCTCTAAAACCTGAACCAATAGCGTCAAGACTTGAGATTCTGTAACTTCTTCTTTCTGATTGATCCTATTTGATTAGTTATTTACGTACACTGGTCCACACTGATGTCACTTTTTCCTTCTTAACGTCCAAACACTCCCGTCACAACATCTTCTTTGTGTCATGTTTCCGCCCCGACAGCCCGTCCAAAGACCAGACCTCTGTCCTCCGCTCAAGAGGTCTACCGCCTAAAATCATTCACCAGCACAGCTCGTCTTTTCTTCAAATATCAGAGAGGGAGAAAATCTGCAAAGAGGCCAGATCCTCACTCCGCTCCTCCTCACATCTTCTTTCTGCACTGCTGTTTGCTGCTGTTGCGTCTTCTCTCCCAGGGGAAACCCGCGTGGAAAATCCTGCAGCTCTAATGCAGGAAAGATGCATCTCTGGGTGCCACTCTGCACTTTGAAAAACAGCTCAACCACAGGAGGATTCGCTGAAGTAGGTTAGAGAGCAGCAGCAATTATGCAGGCTCTGTTGCATTTCAATGAAACCAGTATCAATAATGTTTGCTCTGATCTATTTCCAATTCTGTATTCAAACAGAAGGAACTGAAGTTTTTGATACAGGACGCTGCTGCTTGGTTATGAAGCCCAAAGATGGTGACCAAGAGGTAGAGTTGAGACCAAGCGGCAACCTCACCGTAAAATATGAAGCCAACGTGGAAGTGTTAAAAACTGCAGTTCCTCGAGCATCCACTAGAGGCTGGCTGCAGAAACACCGTTAACCACATACACACCAATTCAAAGAAGACGATCTTTACAGCGATATAAACATGTTTACAGCCTGGTTCAAAAAACAGTTCAGTAGCTAATCAGCACACACTGTACGGGGGGGGGGAATTTTTATATAACTCAGAATTTTTGAAGATGTAAAACTTCAGAGTTTTGCCCAAATAATGACAAGGCTGACTTGATTGACAGCCGGGCATCCTGTAGCTGTTAGCGAAAAGGCTAAAGGCCCGCCTCTTTACCTCACACTAGCTCGGACGAAGTTAGGTTGTGTTCAGCATTTCCAGTACCACCAACAGAGGGCGCTGTCACCTGACTTACTTGCATCTTCTGTCTCTAAGTGCTTTACTGTTTATTATTCTAATGTTTTTATTTGTTTCTACTTGTTTTATTGAGTTTTTCTTCCTGTCTGACAGTCATTTAACCTTTTAAGAATCAAAACTACGTTCAAATGTTTGTTTCTAAGTATTTCTTTGACTGTAGTGCTTTTTGTTTGTTCCTCTGTCGTACTTCTTCTTCCAACTTACAAAATTTGCCCAAATAAGAACATGGCTGACTTGATTGACAGGCGGGCATCCTGCAGCTGTTAGAGAAAAGGCTAAAGGCCCGCCTCTTTACCTCACACTAGCTCAGACCCACCAACGATTGGCTTCAAAACACCTCTCAGGAGCAGATGGGTACTACGTCCATTTATTATACAGTCTATGGTTGAGATCCACCTGATCCTGCAGAATTATGCAGAACTATCAGCGTTATACGATAAAAAACAGACGAGTTATGAAAATATTCATGTATGCATGAGAACAAATGGGGCTTCTTGTCTTTTGGAGCCAGCCTCAAGTGGTCACTTGAGGAACTGCAACTTGTTTAATTGATCGGCACTGAAAGATGCCACTTGATCATAACTTAAAGCTACTGTGAGGACTTCTTGGATGGTGTAGACTAAATTTAAAGCTGTTCCCTCTGTATGACAAAAAAAAATACAAGGTCTTAAGTGAGAAGCTTTAATCTTTCTGGGTGAATATTTTAACGCCTGTATTCACTGCCAGAAAAGGCGATTAACGGCAGCCTCAGGAAACAGCCTTTTTCGAATTTGTCAGAGCAGCATTTGCAGAGAAGTTTGGAGATTTTTTGTCCACAGGGGGGCGCCAAAATCACACAATCCAAAAAGTTCCCCCTCACAGGAGCTTTAAAGGCTGATTTATACTTGTGCACCGCCAAAACACTTGAGGGCAGTGTGGTCTCTCTGATAGCCGGTCGCCTGTTTCCGACCTCTGCTACGATCTCTGTTTACTTTTCCACAGAGATTCAGAGCGTGTTCTGTTAATCTACATACATGATGATACATGTTGCTGTTTATCATATAGACATGATTACATGAAGAATAGAGAGGAGGAGATGAAATACACGGCTGATGAGCGGGGATCCTGGAAGTGCTGAAAATACAATGCCACTAAGCCGACCAATCACAGGGCTTGCAGTCCGCGCCAATTCGACGTAGGAGGAGGTGCACGTCAGCTACGTGCGTAGGCCTCTGCGTAAGTACGGGACCTCAGCCTTAAGTGTTTGCTGAGTGAAGACGTTAAAGGTGACATATCACGCTTTTTTCATCAACATATATTGGTTTAAGAGGTCCCCAAAACATGTCTTTAAAGTTTATTGCTCATAAAAACACTTTGAAATCAGATTCTGGTCTGCCTGTAAACCCCTCTTTTTCAGCCCTGCTCAGAACAGGCTGTTTTCTGTGTCTGTGCCTTTAAATGAGAATGAGCTCTCTGACCACGCCCCCTCAGGAAGTGGGTGTGGCCTCGGCTCTCCAGCACGTTGATCTAATCAGATTTAGTGTTTCTTGTTGTTTTATTTGTCAGTATGTCGACGTGTGTCTTGGTACACAGCTACGAACATCTAGCTATGTGGCTATGCTAACTAGCGCTAGCACTTTTCCATGAAATCTAAAAATCATCCACTAGATCTTCAAATCTGCAGACGTGGGGAGTAAAACCGACCTTTGTGTTTATTAAGACAGCCTACAACTAGCATGCCTCCCTCCTAAGCTCCTTGTTAGCACACATGTGTGCAGGGAATGAAAAACGGAGGAGGGGTTGAGTTGTATTTTATACAGTCTATGGGCTGAACAAGCTCCGAGCTCTGACTTCCTGTTACAGACCGGATGGCGTTGTGACGTATGAAAAACACTGAAAACTGAAACGGCTGGTTTCAGCACACATTTACAGAAAGGTGGAGAAATCAGAACAGGGGCAGAATGGATTCTTTTACTTTTCAGGGGGTTTGTAGACAGGGACACATATTTCAGGTAGAGAACCATTAAAAAGTCAATTTCGCATGATATGTCACCTTTAACTTTAACTTGAAGCAAATTTAACAACCCTAACATTTTTCTGTTTAGTGTTACGTACTGAAGAGTTTACACCCTGGGGCTGCTCGAGGTATGGAGCTGATTTCCATGTCATATCTGACAATATAGCAGCTGTAATGATAGCGAGGGGGTGAGCAGGGTGTCACATGACATTTTGAAACTCATGGTCAGATCATTTCACCATTCTGAGGTGTTTTTTTGACTTCCACTGTGATGTCTCTGGGCCGTCTTGTTAACATCACAGAGTCTGTAAGCTGTCCAATCTATCATCAGACCAATAACACGAACCAAAGAGTGATCTGCAGACATAATCAGGGCAGATCTGATCAAGGCCAGACCTCAGATCTTAAGATTTACATTTAAGAGCGGCTGATTTATATCAAGGCTGTAAATTTCTCGCTTTCCATGCTGACGTGAAAGGCCTCGTTCACTCTCCGCTCGGCTGTGAGAGAGAAGCCGACCCGCTCCACCCTCAAACTCATGAATTCTGTTTGAAGATGCTGTTTTAAAATTTCTGCACCACCCCTGACGTCATCCACCAAACATCAGCAGCTCCTCTCTCCCCGTCATCATCCCTTCCGTGGGTGTTTTTTTTTTTTGCCTCATTATTATTCCCAACACACGACACTGCAACGCTATGTCAAAAAAAAGACAAAACCCTTTCATGCCGTCCTCGTCTCTGCGCCGTTTGAATACTTTATTGATCCGTGAGGAGCTAAATATGGCTCGCTGGAAGCTGCCTCTGTACTCAGCCTGAGCTTTTATATCCACAGAGAGAGAGAGATTTACGGCGGACGGCGTGCCAGCTCTTTACTCCTCTTTAGTGAACATTCATCAGTCCAAAACTTCGCTTGACTCTGAACCAAAGTCGAATCTTTAATAGGTTACAACGTTTTGGAGCGTCCTCCAGCCAGAGATTTTGAGATATCAGCAAGAAATACGAGAGAGAGAGTCATTACATAATTAATAGCTCACTTCCATTAAGGAGTGCCAGTAAAGCCAGCGTGCTCATCACTGGGGTTGTATTGACGTCATGTTCTTGACATGATGCCACCGTCCTCATCATCCGTACGGGGGAGAGCAGACGGTGAGAGCTGGGACGTGGTGATAAAGCAGCTTGGGGACATTTCTAAGTGGACAGTGAGGAAGGAATCAAAGAGATGCATGAGCTCTTTATGGCGTCCAAACTTTTTGGAAATGCAGTGTTTAAAAAAAATGTAATAGTTCAAACTTTTGCGTGCAAAGAACAGGAGGCTAGACTTCCAGTTTACAGCTGAGAAACGCTGCAGTGCTGATTTTCTGCCCCGTCCTCTGACCACAAACACATCATGATACGGACTGTATCATGCAGAACAGATCAATGTGCCAATGTGTGAAACATGAACACTTGGACATAACTCATCATGATCTGAACTAACTGTGATGGCAGAAACATGCTCAAGTAGAATTTATAAGACCTGTACTTGGATTTTTTTTTAAAGTTGACCCATGTCCCATCTACTTATATAAAGAAGGATGAAAACTGCACACAGCCAGCAGGGGGAGCTCTAAGTGTTTTGGCTTCATTTAAACGTTGTGAAGCTGTCTCCTTTTTTATGGTTGATAAGTGCATGACAGAACGTTTCATGCAGGCCAAATTAAATTACTTTGGCAAGTAACATCCCGGCGACAGCTGCTGCACTTTGTTTTGATTGATCCGAGGATATGCTTCATAAATGCTTTCAGAAGGTCAAAAAAAAGTATTAAACGCATAAAAATAATGGGTCTTATATAATTTCCCTTTCCTATTTATAAGTTTTCATGAAGTTAGGACACTAAATAAGTTGCTGAGGATGATAAAAAGACTGGAGTTTGGGTAAAATAACAACTTTGATGCAGTGAGAGGAGTTTTATCGTCATGAGGCTGAGTGCATAAACCAAACTGGTCTTATCTCTTACATGGTTCTTAGCTATGACCAACTCTTTGACTCAAACTTTTGATCTTATTTTATTTTAATTTGATCTTATTCTATTTTAACTAATCTAACTTAATTTGATCTTATTGTATTTTAACTAATTCAATTTAATTTGATCTTGTTTAATCTTTATTCATCTCATTTAATTTAATCTTATTTTAGTCTAACTAATTTAATTTATTTTGATCTTATTTTATCTTAATTCCTCTCATTTAATTTGATCTTATTTTATTTTAACTCATCTAATTTAATTTAATTTGGTCTTATTTTATTTCAACTAATTTAATTTAATTTGATCTTATTTTATTCTAACTAATCTAATTTAATTCAATTTGATCTTATTTTATTTCAACTAATCTAATTTAATTTAATTTGATCTTATTTTATTTTAATTCATCTAATTTAATTTAACTTGATCTTATTTTATTTCAACTAATTTAATTTAATTTGATCTTATTTTATTCTAACTAATTTAATTTAATTCAATTTGATCTTATTTTATTTCAACTAATATAATTTAATTTAATTTGATCTTATTTTATTCTAACTAATTTAATTTAATTCAATTTGATCTTATTTTATTTCAACTAATCTAATTTAATTTAATTTGGTCTTATTTTATCTTAATTGATCTAATTTAATTTGATCTTATCTTATTTTAATTCATCTAATTTAATTTAATTTGATCTTATTTTAGTCTAACTAATTTTATTTTATTTGATCTTATTTAATCTTAATTCATCTAATTTAATTTAACTTGATCTTATTTTATTTCAACTAATTTAATTTAACTTGATCTTATTTTATTTCAACTAATTTAATTTAACTTGATCTTATTTTATTTTAACTAATTAATTTAATTTGATCTTATTTTATTTTAACTAATTTAATTTAATTCAATTTAATTTGATCTTTAATCGTATGTTTATCTTATTTTATTCCTTATTTCTCTTAATATTTTGACTTACAAACTGTGTATAAGGGCATACAGTAATAATAACTGAATTGGGATATATAAAGTATTTCTGATTCTGATTCCGATCAAACTGAACATCAACAAGTATCATAATCATTGATATGTCTGTAGAGAATTCCCTCTCCACCACTGTACTGCACGACTGTGACAGTCCAGAGCCGACAGCCTCATCTAAATAAAACCAGAGAGCGGTCGGCTCCTGCAGGACGAGGACAGCTCCTCGTTTCTGCCCGACACGCTGCGGTCGAGTGGAGAGCGCTCACTGTCTGAGTCGTGTCTGATCACAGACTCTCTGCTCCGAGTCTTCACACCCTTTATGAATCATCCTGTAAACAACTTTTACTTCTCTCATTTTATCACCTTGTCAAGGCCGACTTGTCTGACTTCATAAACTTATACCTGCTCCCACCCAGGTGTGACACTAACTTGAGTCTCACTTGAAATTGGCCGTCACGTCAGATGTAAGGTTACACCCCGGCATGGAGTCAAAGTCCTTTACCAGTCCCTGACCTCCCTTGTCTCATAGGTTCCTCTGAGCTGCTGTAGACATCACTTTCACTGCTCCCTCTCTCTCTTATTCTTCTCTATCCCTCTTTCCAGATCCAACTCGGTCTCAGCAGATGTGTGTCTAACATGAGTCTGGTCCTGCTCGAGGTTTCTGCCTGTTAAAGGAAGTTTTTCCTCTCTGCTGTAACTAGCTAAATACTGCGAGGTGCAATGCTCATGGTGGATTAAGGTGAGGTCAGACTGAGTCTTATCCTGTCTTGGTGTTGGGTATCTGTTCATAATTTGACATAGAGTGGTCTAGACCTGCTCTGTTTGTAAAAGCGTCTTGACATAACATTTATTTTGATTTGGAGCTATACAAATAAAGATTGATTGATATTGATACTTTGCTGTCCTACGTGGATTTAGTCACTCTTTAAACCGAGTGGCAACCTCCGGTCTTAAAATATGAAGCCAATGCAGAAGTGCCAAAAACTGCAGTTCCTCAAGCATCCACTAGAGGCTGGCTGCAGAAACACAGGAAACCACATACACACCCATTCAAAGAAGACGATCTTTACAGCAGAAATAAGCATGTTTACAGCCTGGTTCAAAAAACAGTTTAAGTCTGAATAGCTAATTTCTCTATTGACACACAATCTGTATTTTCAAAGGTATTAAAGTCACAAGCTTTGCCCAAATAAGGGCATGGCTGACTTGATTGACAGAGGGGAGTACTGTAGCTGTTAGCGAAAAGGCTAAAGGCCCGCCTCTTTACCTCACACTAGCTTGACAGACATTAGGTTGTGTTCAGCATTTCAAGCACCACCAATAGAGGGCGCTGTCACCTGATTTACTTCCATCTTCTGTCTCTAAAGGCTGATTTATACTTCTGCGTTGAATCAACGGCGTACCCTACGTCGGGGGTCCGCGTAGCTCCCGTACCTACCCCGAGGCCTACGCACGTAGCTGACGTGCACCTCCTCCAAAATGTAACTCCCCGTAGAGCCAACGCGGACCGCAAGCCCTGTGATTGGTCCGCTCAGCGGCTTTGTCTTTCCCGCATTTACAACACTTCCGGGATCCCGGACATCGGCCACACATGGGCCGTGTATTTCATCTCCTCCTCTCTATTCTTCATGTAATCATGTCTGTATGATAAACAGCAACATGTATCAGCTGTAGATTAACAGAACACGCTCTGAATCTCTGTGGAAAAGTAAACAGAGATCGTAACGGGACCGGAAGCAGGCGGCCGGCTATCAGAGAGATCGCACTGCCCTCAAGCGTTTCGGCGGAGAATTGCTGCGCGACACGGACACACCGACGCACAAGTATGTGGGGCTCATGTCCGCGTCAACCCCCGGCGTAGGGTACGCCGTTGATTCAACGCAGAAGTATAAATCAGCCTTAAGTGGTTTACTGTTTATCATTCTAATGTTTTGATTTGTTTCTACTTGTTTCATTGAGTTTTTCTTCTGTCTGTCGGCCATATGCATCTTTATAAAAATCAAAACTACGTTCAAATGTTTGTTTTTAAGAGTATTTCTTTGACTGTGGTGCTTTTGTTTGTTCTCAAGTTGTCGTACTTCCTCTTTAATTCCCCTCCGGTGTTTCTGCCTGTATTCAAACCCTCTCTGTTTACGTAAAAAACCTCCCTGAAGACATTAAACGCTCCACATTCTCTTTCCTCTGCTCTCCTCCCTGTCGTCTTTCTTCTTCTCCTCCTCCTCCGGGAGATAAATCCCCAACCTGTGCTGCTTTTAACTTCCTGCAGAATCTCATTATTCCTCCTCTCTCTCTCTCTCTTTTTTTCCTCCTCCATCCTCTGACTCCTTCGCTCAGCGCTACTCTATCGTACGCGATCCTTCTGAGCGACATTTCTGCGTTTTCACAGCAGCTCTGAACCTTGTTCCCCTCGCTGTCGGTCGATTACCAGGTCCACGACCTGCAAAGTTATGCTTACTCAGTGCTCGCTCTCATTGTGAGTCGAAAGGGATAAAAGCGTCAGCAAAATGTGTATAAACGGTGCTCAGCATAAGAAAGAGGATTTAAGGTGGCTGAGTCGCCGCCTGCATATAGAAACCTCCACACACACACACACACACACATGCAGGGAGAACGATGCGTGGCTGATTTCTCCTCTTGCCTGTATACATTTTACGGCTGTTTTTTCTCTCTATCATTTTTCTCCGGCTCTTCTGAAGCCCCACCCCGGAGTGCTGCAGTTCTCTGAAGTCTTCCTCCTGAGGTTAGAGCAGCAGCAGCACACAGAACGCCTGCAGACACTTTCAGATCACAAATTCTGCAGTTTCTGCTTTCTTTTAGTCCTGAACGCGTCCTCCAGGCCCGCCGTCGTTACAGAGAACACGAGCACATTCATTAGTATTCATGCCCTGATACTGTTCTGTCAGAACGCCTCAGTGTCTAAAAAAAGAACCCAGACATTAAGTATCTGTTTAAATGTTGCAGAAAGTTCATTACAAACAAGAGTGTGGACAGCCATGTTAGCCATTGTGAAGCTTAGTACTCATGATGGCGTTACGCTGCTAGTTCACTTCCTGTAACAACATTTCTCAGGATGTCCACTTGAGACGAAGAGAAGACCAAAGTAGAAGAGAGAAAGAAAGAAGAACACTGAAGGCCACATCTGATACGCCTTGTGTAAGGAAGTCGACCATGTTTTTGATGTCAGCGAGGTTGACCAATGAGAGCTCAGAGCGCTCGTAAACAAACAAAACAGTGAAGTTTTTGCTGACAGACAAATTCCACCAGATCCATGTCCGGTCCGTCTCCGATCCGTCACAGCACCGGATCTGATCGGTTTCTATTCTAGTCAATGTGTTAAAGGTGACATATTCTGCTCTTTTTCATCAACATATATTGGTCTAAGAGGTCCCCAAAACATGTCTTTAAAGTTTATTGCTCATAAAAACACTTTGAAATCAGATTCTGGTCTGCCTGTAAACCCCTCTTTTTCAGCCCTGCTCAGAACAGGCTGTTTTCTGTGTCTGTGCCTTTAAATGAGAATGAGCTCTCTGACCACGCCCCCTCAGGAAGTGGATGTGGCCTCGGCTGTCCAGCACGTTGATCTAATGTTTACATGTTGGCTGAATATACACGGCTGCTCACAGACCCGCGTTACTTCAACCCTCTGAATCTGATCCAGAATCTGATCCTGACAGAGAGGCGCCTGCAGCAGGACCTTTCTGAACCATTGGTCACAGATTTAGTGTTTCTTGTTGTTTTATTTGTCAGCATGTCGACGTGTGTTTTGGTACACAGCAACGAACATGTAGCTATGTGGCTATGCTAACTAGCGCTAGCACTTTTCCATGAAAACTAAAAATCATCCACTAGATCTTCAAATCTGCAGACGTGGGGAGTAAAACCGACCTTTGTGTTTATTAAGACAGCCTACAACTAGCATGCCTCCCTCCTAAGCTCCTTGTTAGCACACATGTGTGCAGGGAATGAAAAACGGAGGAGGGGTTGAGTTGTATTTTATACAGCCTATGGGCTGAACAAGCTCCGAGCTCTGACTTCCTGTTACAGACCGGATGGCGTTGTGACGTATGAAAAACACTGAAAACTGAAACGGCTGGTTTCAGCACACATTTACAGAAAGGTGGAGAAATCAGAACAGGGGCAGAATGGATTCTTTTACTTTTCAGGGGGTTTGTAGACAGGGACACATATTTCAGGTAGAGAACCATTAAAAAGTCCATTATGCATGATATGTCACCTTTAAAGGGATAGTCTGTTTTTTCTGTAGGTGGGGTTCTAGTCAGCCCAGTTCCTTTATTTGGAAACCAGCTAGAGAACCGACCCAGAACCGAGGCCATCAACGAGCAATTTATCACATTTGAAGAAACTCTGGAAACACTAATGTTGGTGGTATTACTGAGATCCGACTCTATACGTTGCTGACATCAGTGAGAAAGACACCAGAAGAGTGTTTGTTCAATATTTCCTGCACACCACAAACACATCTTCCTCCTCTCTTATCCGACTCAACCTCGATGACTCTATCTCCTCACTCTCATCTCCATCTCCATCTCCATCTCTCTATCTCTCTCTCCCCTCCTCTGTCTGTGTCTCTATCCTCTCTGCTGCCCGTGCTGGTTGCTGAGAGTTACGTAAGCTCTACAGCAGCAGCAGCAGCAGCAGCAGGGAGAGGGAGGACACCCATGAACGCACCACACCTACCAGAGACTGCAGTGCTCAGCAGAAAATACACCAGCACAGGAAGAAAGAAAAAAAAGAAACACGTGAGAGGGTGAGCGAAGGAGAGAGGGATGAAGGCACGCAAGGAGCGAGGGCGGAACAGAGAGGACAACATAAACATTATCGTTCCATCAGAGGAGAGGAGGAGGAGGAGGAGGAGGAGATGAAGCCCAGAGAAGAAATGCTTCATCTCTTTATCCGTCTCTTGATTCAAAGCGCTTCAGTTTGATTCCGCCTTTCTTTCTGCAGCAGACTTAGGAATACGTTGTCATGTACCCTGCTAGAAAGCTGCGACAAAAGACGTTATGAGTTGCATGAAAGGAAGAATAGGACGCTGGATGTTTGAGCTCCCCAGAAACAGCGTCCAGACTTTTAATTAATTCTGCATATTGAAAAGAAAAAAGGACACAAGGGAGCGACTTGCTGTGGATACTGGAGGGTCTAGACTCTCTCAGTTCTCTCAAACTTTCCCTTTGTCTGCTTGAAAAACCTCTCAACTTCATGCTGCAGTGTTCACTCCACAACTTCAGATTACATCAGATAAAAACATGTTGCAAAACAGGAAAGAGTTTCCAGGATTTATTCTGGGGGTTTCTTTTTGATCCTCATGAAAACACCAACTTGTTTTCTTTGAGTCCTAAATTAGGTTCCTTAAATACTTGACTCTGATTGGCCGGAACTCCCCAACAGTAGTAATTAACTCTCGACTCCAACTGGTCCAGAATTCAGCTGCCTGTGTCATTACCCGAACCCCTCCATCCACCACATCATTCCTGTCCTCCAAGAGCTCCACCAGCTCCCTGTTCAGTTCCGTATTCAATTCAAAGTCCTCCTGTTAACGTTCAAGACCATCCAACCTCGCCCCCCTCCCCATATCTGTCCGAACCTCCTCCATGTTCCCACTCCCTCCCGCTCCCTCAGATCCTCTTCCTCCATACACCTGTCTGTCCCTTCCGCCCGTCTCACCACTATGGGGAGCCGAGCATTCAGCCACTCTGCTCCCCGTCTCTGGAACTCATGACCACCTCAACTCAGAAACACTGATTCTTTCCCCCATTTCAAATCACAACTCAAAACACATCTGTTTAAAACTGCCTACTCCGTCTGACGTCACTTTTCATTGATTCTATTTCCTGACCACTTTGTTAGTTTATATTGTTTTCATTTATTTGGATTTTGTTTTTGTTTCCTTTAAAGGTGACATATCATGCAAACTGGACTTTTTAATGGTTCTCTACCTGAAATCTGTGTCCCTGTCTACAAACCCCCTGAAAATGAAAAGAATCCATTCTGCCCCTGTTCTGATTTCTCCACCTTTCTGTAAATGTGTGCTGAAACCAGCCGTTTCAGTTTTCAGTGTTTTTCATACGTCACAACGCCATCCGGTCTGTAACAGGAAGTCAGAGCTCGGAGCTTGTTCAGCCCATAGACTGTATAAAATACAACTCAACACCTCCTCTGTTTTTCATTCCCTGCACACATGTGTGCTAACAAGGAGCTTAGGAGGGAGGCATGCTAGTTGTAGGCTGTCTTAATAAACACAGAGGTCGGTTTTACTCCCCACGTCTGCAGATTTGAAGATCTAGTGGATGATTTTTATTTATCATGGAAAAGTGCTAGCGCTAGTTAGCATAGCCACATAGCTACATGTTGGTAGCTATGTACCAAGACACACGTCGACATACTGACAAATAAAACAACAAGAAACACTAAATCTGTGACCAATGGTTCAGAAAGGTCCTGCTGCAGGCCGCCTCTCCGTCAGGATCAGATTCTGGATCAGATTCAGAGGGTTGAAGTAACGCGGGTCTGTGAGCAGCCGTGTATATTCAGCCAACATGTAAACATTAGATCAACGTGCTGGAGAGCCGAGGCCACATCCACTTCCTGAGGGGGCGTGGTCAGAGAGCTCATTCTCATTTAAAGGCACAGACACAGAAAACAGCCTGTTCTGAGCAGGGCTGAAAAAGAGGGGTTTACAGGCAGACCAGAATCTGATTTCAAAGTGTTTTTATGAGCATAAACTTTAAAGACATGTTTTGGGGACCTCTTAGACCAATATAGTTTGATGAAAAAGAGCAGAATATGTCACCTTTAACACATTGACTAGAATAGAAACCGATCAGATCCGGTGCTGTGACGGATCATAGACGGACCGGACATGGATCTGGTGGAATTTGTCCGTTAGCAAAAACTTCACTGTTTTGTTTGTTTACGAGCGCTCTGAGCTCTCATTGGTCAACCTCGCTGACATCAAAAACATGGTCGACTTCCTTACACAAGACGTATCAGATGTGGCCTTCAGTGTTCTTCTTTCTTTCTCTCTTCTACTTTGGTCAGAATATGTCACCTTTAATGTGTGTATTATAATTTGTGTATGTAGAGAAAGGCGCCTTTAAATAAAATGTATTATTATTAGAATGGTATGGAATGGATTGGAACACATCAAAGTATAACGGATTGGAACAGAATAGAAGGCTTCTGATTGGTCAAAACCCCATAACAACAGTGATTAATTCTCAACAGCACTAGGGATGCTTGAGACAACTTGATCACACACGTCATATCAAAAGAGTCTGTCACATTCCCCCTCTTCCTGTTGACACTGTGGTAGAAATGTTAATGTTACTTTGAGGGGTTGAGAGTGGGGAATAATGAGGAAGAGAGACAAAATGAGAAGGCTTTTAGAGAGCCGGACAGAGGGAGTGTGAAAAAGAGAGACGAAAAGAAGGAATGAGTGGTGGAATATTGGCTTCAAAATAAATTAATGCAAAGAGAAGGATAGAGAGAGAGAGAGAGAGAGAGAGAGAGAGACTGAGAGCACGGCCAGGAGGGAGAGAGATGGATATATAAAGAGAGAGCAAGAGGAGGAGGAGAGAGGGAGCAACGGAGGACAAAATGGAGAGAGAGAGTTAAATAATTAAATGACCCTGTTTGACTGCAGAGAGGAGGGATGAAGAGAGGGAGGAGGAGGAGGAACAGAAGGCTCATCATCACAGGAATGGCACACACACACACACACAAACATACACACACACACACACACACACACACAAACATACACACACACAGAAGGTGAAGCAGTCTCTCACATACGTAATGCTAATAATGTGTCTGCATTTACACACAATGTAATTCAGCTCACACACACACACACACACACACACACACACACACACACTTCACTTCCACCCACACTTCACACAAATAAATAAATACACACATTTCTGATCTATCACACACACTTGATGTAACAAGAACTCAGCGATCAATGACTCAGTGTTCCTGCTGCCAAAACACACACACACACACACACACGCACACACACACGCGCGCGCACACACACACACACACACAAACATGCAGATTACTTTCAGGTTTCACAAACACACATGTTCCAACTGTAGCCATTAAAGTTATCACACACACACACACACACACACGCACACACACACACACACACACACACAAACATTGTAACAAGAACTCGACCAAAACGAACACTTGATGGCAATTTTCAAGAACACACACTCACACACACAGACACACACAAACACACACACACACACTTAGCAGCCATCTTTTTATTTGCAAAAAACCTGCAATACTAAAACATACACACACACTGATCATTGCATAAGCTCCATACACAACCATACACACATAATTCTGCAGCGCAAGCACACCAAAAATTATGAGCTCACACACTTCAACACACACTCTTGACAGCTATTCTCCATAGAACATCAGAGAGGATGCATCAGACAAAATCACACACACACACACACACACACACACACACACACACACACACACACACACACACAAGATGTATTGACTCACTGCACACATACACACCTGTCTGCAGCCAAAACACACAACATCTAATACACACACACACACACATGATCGATAAAGTCTGACTTCTACACTGTAACACACATTCACAGAAAGCCAACACACACATCTTTCAAAAATTCAAAGAGAATGCCAAACACACACACACACGCACAAAATACACACATTTAACAGCCATTTTTCATGAGGTAAAACATGCAACAAAAAGACACACACATTATTAAGTCACTGCAGGAGCTCTAACACACACAGATGCACACATTTATGCAGTCAAACACACAAATACTAATACCAACGCTAACTTTAATTAATGCATAATTTCAGAACGGTCTACTACCCGGATGTAAACCAGCACAGGTGATAGTTGGGATTTCGTAGCGCTGTGTTTGGTTAAACGGACATATAAACACTCCACCAGAGCAATGAGGAACCAGCACAGGCATGAGGACGTTAACCTGCATGGGGGACCGAAGGCTGGTGAATTATGAAACCAATCAAATCCCGTCCTGCCGTTCTGCCCGCCTCCTGCAGAGCGTACATTTCATGTTTCTCTTTAAAGCTGGGGTTGGTCGTCAGATTTAGATCCACTTCTTGTTATACTGGTTAAAATGATCTTCATAATACATAATGTGTTCTTAAAAAAGAGGTAAAAAAAAAGCTGCTATCTACAGCCGGAGTAAACCTGGGAAAACACCAACCAATCCCTGCCATCAGGAGCCAAATGATAATGTTTTGGGGTTTTTGTTTGGGGGCATAATGCAAAACACAAACCATGTGCTGAGGACTGGTTTTGAATCGGTCACAATCATATGGTCGCGAATCAGCAGCGCTCGTGCATGTGAGCGGGGGGGCGTTGTTTTGGAGGAGGGGGGGAGGGGTTAGACGGAGTCCTGAGGAAATGCTACGTTCAAATTCATGCTAGCTTTCCGTGACTACCAACCAAGCGGCAACCTCCGGTCTCCAACGATGAAGCCCATGCGGAAGTGTTATTACCTGCAATACATAGAGAATCCACTAGAGGCTGGCTGCAGAAACACAGGAAACCACATAGACATGAATGGGAAAAAGACGATCTTTGAGGCATAAATAAACATGTTTACAGCCTGGTTCAAAAAACGTCTTGGCCCTATGAAGCTAATCTCTCTTTTGGAACACACTGTACGGGGGTGAATTTTTTTCTAACGTGACGGTTCAGAAGATATTAAGATTACGAGTTTTTGCCCAAATAAGGACATGACTGACGTGACTCCCGGTCGGGAACACATAGCTGTTGGCGAGGAGGCTCAAACTCCGCCCCTTTACGTCACAATATGCCTAGTTGAGTTCCGCATTTCCAATATGGCTGCCGCCGTCGATTGGCTTCAAAACAGCTCTCAGGAACAGATGGGTGACGTCATATTTCATACAGTCTATGCTACCAACCCTAGCTTTAAGCGTTTTCTTTCCTGTAACGCATCAGGAGTGTTGTGTTCCCCGTACAGTGTGTGCCGATCAAGAAATGAGCTATCCAGACTACACTCGTTTTTTGAACCAGGCTGTTAACATGTTTATTTCTGCTGTAAAGATCGGCTTTTTGAATTAGTGTGTATGTGGTTTCAGGTACTTCCGGAGCCAGCCTCAAGTGGACACTCGATGAACTGCAGCTTTTAGCACTTCCGCACTGGACTCATATTTTTATACAGGATGTAGTAATGTTTCTGCAGCCAACACACACATATTTATACTCAGATAAACACACACAAAAACACACAAAACTACACACTGGACCACCATTTTCAAAGAAATCTCACACAAGCTTCTTTATCAACACACACATTCAATTCATGCCGCCAAAACACACACATTAATACACACCAGACACTTGTATTTGACAGCAGATTTTTCTTGCAAGGAACACACACACACACAAAAAACGTGCAGCAAAATCACACACACACATGTTAATATCAGTCCACTGCATGAGCTTTAACACACACACACATGCACCCACACATACACACAGATTTCTGCAGCCAAAACACACACACACACACACACTCAGCCATTTTTCAAATAATCAGAGGAAATGTAGAAAGCACATTCATGTGCACACACACACACACACACAAACACACACACACGTTCCTGTGCCTGCAATATTAAAATACATCACCCATCCTACACTCTCTCTCTCTCTCTCTCTCTCTCTCTCTCACTCACACACACACACAGATTTGACAGCCATGTAGCAAAATCACACACCCACAGCAACACCTCAGACTGACACAGACACACATACAGACACACTTACACATACACACACACACATATGCTTTCCTGCATCATTTTTACACACAAAAAAATCACACACACTCCTATCAGCTATCCTCCAAGGGACCAGGGAAAATGCATAAAATAGAAGCTCACACTCACACAAATCGGAGGTATTTTTATGACACACACACATGCACACACACACACGCACACACACACACACACACACAGTCACACACACAGCATCATGCATCTTTTCTACATCAACTAGCAGCCGATGAGAATGAGACCCTAAGAGGAAACAGAACGATGAATGTAAAATCACCAAACATCTCGAGTGTGTGATGCCTTACCTGCCGCCTGCGTGTGTGTGTGTGTGTGCGTTCTGCCTTTCAGGGCGACCGAGAAAATACTGGAGAGGCAGAGTAAGAGGAGGAGAGAGAGAGGAGGAGAGAGAGAGAGAGAGGAGGAGAGAGAGAGAGAGATGGAGAGAGAGAGAGAGGAAAACAGGAGGGGAGGAGGAGGGGGGGGGGTGAGATGTGTGACAGAGAAAGGGGGGAGGGGAGATGACTCAGAGAGAGATAGAGAGAGGAAGAGGAGGAGAAGAGGAGGGTTAATTAAAAAGGAGGAGATGGACCGAGGGGCGGGATGAAGGGATAAGAACGGGGTGTAGAGGCTTGTCGTCCGACAGAGGAGGTAAAAATAGATGAAGGGAGGACGGGTTCTCTCTCTCTCCTTCTCTCTCTGTGTCTCCCTGTGTGTCTGTGCTGCTGCAGTGGGGTTCAGTCCATGTATATACAGTTACATAATCCATCCTTCATCAACACACACAGGCATCATGATGCTCTGTGTGTGTGTGTGTGTGTGTGTGTGTGTGAGCATTTAAACACACAAGCTCTGAAAACAATGCAGCAGCAGAATGCCTCTGAACTGTGATGGTCCAGGCTCCACGGTTAACCCTGTCATGGCTGTTTATCCTCAATGAACCCTCCAGGTTGATCCAGAGACGGTGCAGGCAGGAGCAGGTCCAGAGGGCCCCCCTTCAGATCTGATTGAACCACCGTTCAAAGTCCTAAACCATGAGTGGGTTTTCGCAAAATCAGGGATGGGACTTGGTTGAAATACATAAAAAAAAACATTTAGTCTATGTTTCACTGAAGTGGAAACCTCACATGATGAAATATGGTAAGTGCAAAAATCTGCAGTTCCTCAAGTGTCCACTTGAGGCTGGCTGCAAAAACCAAGCAACCCCTGTTAAGGCCAAATTCCGCCAGACCCGTGTCCGGTCTGTCTCTGATCTGTCACTGCTCCTGATCTGATAGGTTCCTATTCTAGTCAATGTGTTAACTTCCACTGGATCCACTCCGTTGCGTCCTGGCAGGTCGGAGCCCTCCGGATCAGATACACAAGACTTCTATTTTTGCCGGATGCCAGAGCACGACGCATCAGTCTCAACAGAGCAGATGGAGCGGGACAGGAAGTCAGGTTTCACCAAAACAAAATGAAAACATCCGGTTAATTTTCAAAATAAAACACTCTGTGTTATGAGCGGAGCCAGGCCTGGAGTCAACAGGTCAGAGGTTTTCAGAGGACCAGAAAGACAACATGGATGAGGAGAGGAGGAGGAGAATCCTTAAATTCAGTGATTACCGCGGGGAAAACCTCGGTCACAGGACTCCGGCTGCCCGGCGGTTCTGCTCCGTGCTGCGTTCTCTAGGTGTTAACGGATGAGACAGCACGGAACAGGACTGCAGCGGATCAGAGACAGACCGGACACAGATCTGGTGGAAGTCCGATGTAAAAGCTGCCACTTCTTAAAGTTGAAATAATTTCACGCAGGAATAACATCTGTATCATGACTATAGTCAGTACAAGTACCAGTGATGTAGTCAAGTCACCAAACTTTGAGTCCAAGTTGAGTCCTCAACCTTCAGTTTTCAAGTCCAAGTCCTATCTACCCCCTCTGTCTGCCTTTCTCTTACTTTAACTCTTCCTGTCACTTTAAGGTTACCAAACATAGACCTTTCTGGAGTCCCTGAGCTCCCTTGTCCCGTAGGTTCCTCTGGATCTCTGCTGCTGTGGACATGCCAGACTCCAGTCTCCCCACTATCATCTCTCTCTCTCTCTCTCTCTCTTTTCTCTCTCTCTCTCTTTTATCTCTCTCTCTCTATCTTTCCTTTCTCTCTCTCTTTCCTTTCTCTCTCTCTTTCGTTTCTCTCTCTCTCTTTCCTTTCTCTCTCTCTCTCTCTCTCTCTCTCTCTCTCTCGTCATCTCCCTCTATCCCTCTCTCCAACTCGGTCTCAGCAGATGTGTGTCTAACATGAGTCTGGTCCTGCTGGAGGTTTCTGCCTGTTAAAGGAAGTTTGTCCTTGCCACTGTAACTTGCTAAATGCTGCAAAGTGCTCTGCTCATGGTGGATTAAGATGAGATCAGACTGAGTCCGGTCTGTAAGATGGGACTGGATCTGATCCGGTCTAGATGTTGGGTCTTTGTTAATAATAGAACATAGAGTCCGGTCTAGACCGGCTCTGTTTGGAAAGCGTCTGAGGAGAACGTTTGTTGGGATTTGGTGCTATAAGAATAAAGATTGATTGATTGTAGTCAGCAGGGTGGCTGTTTATCCTTCTAAGGTGACCTCATGTGACCTCATGAAGTGGTTCAATCAGCACCAAACACAGTTCATCTAACTCCCCAATAAATACGACCTCTACTCGAACCCCAGATTCCTCCACATCGACGCGGTCTTGTTAGAGTTTGGTGTCTTCTTCCTTTGTTTACTCCAGAATGAAGCCGAGCTGAGTCCTCGGCGTAAACAGACTGGTGAAGTTGTTAAAGCCGACTGGAGGGTGACACTGATACACATTGACAGGGCAACGGGGTGAAGCCAGTGTGTGTTTGGTGTTTGTGTGTGTGTGTGTGTGTGTGTGTGTTACTTATGTGTGTTATAAAATGTCTCTGCAAAGGCGGCTGTTAATTTGGGAATAAGCTCTGAGTATTTGTGTGATTTTCCTCCCTTCAGGTGTACTGTTTATAGATATGTGTGTGTGTGTGTACATCTGTGTGTGTGTGTGTGTGTGAGTGTGTGAGATAATCTTTAATTAAATTCCTGAGTTTAATGGGATTATCTTTGGGAGACACGCAGCACAACGTCCTTGACATCCATCCCCCCGGTTAGTTACGGGTGAGCGACTGATAGAGACACACACACTCGTACGCAGAGAGAGAGAGAGAGAGAGAGAGAGAGAGAGAGAGAGAGAGAGAGAGAGAGAGAGAGAGAGAGAGAGAGGGAGTGAGAGGAAAAAAACCTGAAGGCAAAAACTAAAAGAAGAAGAAGAAGAAGAAGAAGAAAGAGCAGCGAGGGAGATCAAAGTGTGATCAAATGCTTGTGAAGTGTGAGAAAGAGAGGGAGCGGAGGAGCGGTGTGCATTGTAATCATCTCATTTTCTGCACTGAAGGTCGAGCGGCCTTCACCTCCACCTGCCTTCACCTCCACCTCCACCTCTCCGCTGTCAACCAGGTCAAAGAAAGAAATATCACCACACAGAAGATCTCTATCACTCCATCCCTGCGTCTCACTCTCTGACTCAGCCGGGAGTCTAAATATTCTCCTTTATTTTTAGTGCGGCCAAAATTAAGCATCTAAAAAAGCTCACACAATCATCTTTTAAAGGCTTTTCATGCATCTAAAAATACGACATGCTATGTTTAGATGATATCCACACATCAGATCCATCAGACTGTCAGTGCTAAAGCAAATTAAACCTTCTGTGAGGAGTTATACTTTTCACTGATAGTAACAGTGCTGCCTTAAATGAATTACACTCCATTTAACTAGTGTTTTCCTGTGAGGCCAATCGTTGTAACACCACAGAGAGTCTGGGCTTTATCGCCCTCTGGTGGTCACTGAAGCACTTACAGTCTGTAGTCCTCAGAGAGTCAGGATGAGTGAAGAAATACTTTAAGTAACTGCTTTAAGGTTGCTTTTTATGAAGAAGGATTAGGGCCACACTAAAAAAAGAGAATCAAGTCGTCAATTTACGAGAATAAATTTGTAAATTTAGGAGAATAAATTCATCAATTTACGAGAATAAATTCATAAATTTAGGAGAATAAAGTCGTCAATTTACGATAATGAATTCGTAAATTCCGGAGAATAAAGTTGTCAATTTACGATAATAAATTCGTAAATTCAGGAGAATAAAGTCGTCAATTTACGAGAATAAATTCATAAATTTAGGAGAATAAAGTCGTCAATTTACGAGAATAAATTCATAAGTTTAGGAGAATAGATTTGTCAATTTACGATAATGAATTCGGAAATTCAGGAGAATAAAGTCGTCAATTTACGAGAATAAATTCATAAATTTAGGAGAATAAAGTCGTCAATTTACGAGAATAAATTCATAAGTTTAGGAGAATAAGATCGTCAATTTACGAGAATAAATTCATAAATTTAGGAGAATAAAGTCGTCAATTTATGAGAATAAATTCATGAATTTAGGAGAATAAAGTCGTCAATTTACGATAATGAATTCGGAAAGTCAGGAGAATAAAGTTGTCAATTTACGATAATAAATTCGTAAATTCAGGAGAATAAAGTCGTCAATTTACGAGAATAAATTCATAAATTTAGGAGAATAAAGTCGTCAATTTAGGAGAATAAATTCATGAATTTAGGAGAATAAAGTCGTCAATTTACGATAATGAATTCGGAAAGTCAGGAGAATAAAGTTGTCAATTTACGATAATAAATTCGTAAATTCAGGAGAATAAAGTCGTCAATTTACGAGAATAAATTCATAAATTTAGGAGAATAAAGTCGTCAATTTCCGAGAATAAAGTCGTCAATTTAGGAGATTAAAGTTGTTAATTTACAAGAATAAATTTACGACTTTATTCTCCTAAATTTACGAATTTATTCTCCTCGGAAAATAAAGTCGTAAGTTTATGGGAATACATTTACCACTTTATTGAATTTATTTTTTTATTTTTCATGGCCCTAATCCCCTGTTGTAGCTTTTTTTAAGCGGTTGAATAATAATGTAAAAATAAATGAATGCTCATTTTTATTTATAGAAGTAGTTAATCTATATGTACATCAATGTTTGATCTAATTTTGTTTAATTTTTATTCAATTTTAATTTACTTTTACCATTATTATTATTATTATTATTTTTGTTGTTGTTGTTGTTGTCATTATTATTATTTGTATAACTTAATAGTACAATCTTTTCTATTCTATTCTATTCTATAAGTGAAGATAAAGGGTCTGAATATTTGTTAACATTAAAAGTCTGGACACGCCCCTGCTGCCTAAATGTAAAGGTTATACTATTTAAAGAATTTTACAACACAAATAATTAAATCTAGATTTGGAAAAAAAAAAGTGAACATCTATAACTCGATATGAAGCCATAAAATCACCACACACACACACACCCTGTAAACAACAATAGAAAACAACAGAAACCAGAGGAACATGAACCTACCATATGCTGTATTTCCGACTTCCGCACAGAGGGAAGAGGAGCTGACGGGAAGCACCTGAACGCACCACACCATTACAGGCACTCCAGCGGCTGAGAACAGACGAGGTAAGAGCTGTCATTGACTTTAACTGAGATTTACAGACAGCATACACAGAACAAACAGCAGAGAAGGAGAGGAAAACTTAGGATTGAGTTGTTTCAGTTTAAAAACTGTGAGTGTTAGCGTGCTATCTGCTAACTCTGCTAACCGGCAGCTGTCAAAACAAACGGTTTCCTTCTGTTTGAATCTCTGTTTAAACTTAACTTAATGATTTATCAGTAAAGGAGATAAACTGTGAGATTAAGTTCGAGCTAAAAGTCCACAGAGTTGTTGTTTCCTCGCTGTTTTAGTTTCCCCACAGGCTCTTTTCTGGATTGTGGGTGGGGGTCTGGCGGATGTAACTTCACCTACCCGACCCAACTCGGCTAACACAGCTAGCTTCACTAGCTTCACTCCGAGTTAACTTTTCAACAAGCAGCAGCGAAAGTTCTCTAAAGCTGTTGTCAACAACTTGGAATGACTTTAAAAATAAAGATAAAGACTTTAGTGTTAAGTTGGTTTCAGGTTAAGACGAAGGCTAGGTTTGTTTTAAAGTGATTTCAACAGTTTTGGATGCGGAAGTGACTGAAAAGTAATAAAAATGAGCCGTAAGCTTCAGTTTGGAAAATGTCCCGGATGTATTAGAGGCGTTAGGGTAATAAGAGTTATTATGGTTATTAAATAGGCAATAATGACGTCATTTCAATATAAAGCAACATGTAGTAGACAAAATAAATACTTATAATTATATATCTATAAAATAAATTATTAATTACATGAAGAAATGCAGGGAAAAGGTAAAAAATACCAGTGTTTTAATAATTTATTACCTTTTTTGTGGATTTTACGAGTAAAAAACATCAAGATTTGCCCACTTTCTCATATTTTAAACAAAAATTTAATTTTTTTTAACTTCTGGATTGACAGTAAATAATTTAAAGATTACTCTGGGCTCTGGGAGGAAGGATTTTTTTTTATTTTGAATGATTTTCTGACATTTTATAGGCGTAACAATCTTTAATTTAGTTTTTTTGATGGCGCTTTCCTTCTTAAGATTAATAAATGCTTAAAATTATATATCTACAAAATATATTTTTAATTGCATGAAGAATTGCAATGAAAAAAATGGTCAAAAAGATGAATTAAAGCCAGTACTTTCATCATTAATTACCTTTTTTTTGTGTATTTTACAAGTAAAAACATCAAGATTCGCTCACTTTCCTTTTATTTTAAACAAAAAAGTTAAATTGTTTAACTCCGGGATTAATGAAATAAATCATTTAAAGCTCACTTTGGGCTCTGGAAGGAAATACTTTTTTATTTTGAATGATTTTCCAACATTTTATAGACGTAACAATCTTTAATTACATTTTTTATGTTGCTTTCCATTTACAAAAATCTACATTTTCACCTTGTTATGCAAAGTGACCAGTTACAGCGCCTCTTTGCCAAAGCTTTGTATAACAAAACAGCACCAGTAAGATGCAAATATGGTAATCATTCAGTTATTATGGTTATTATATACCAAAATATACTGTTGAAAAGCATTAGATCACATAAATATATGCTTATAATGCAATAAATGCTTAAAATTATATATCTATAAAATGTATTTTTAATTGCATGAAGAATTGCAATGCAAAATGGTCAAAAAGATGCATTAAAGCCAGTCATTTCATCATTAATTAACTTTTTTTGTGGATTTTATGGGTAAAAACATCAAGATTTGCTCACTTTCTCATATTTTAAACAAAAAGTCAAATGTTTTAACTCCTGGATTGACAAAATAAATAATTTAAAGTTCACTTTGGGCTCTGGGAGGAAGGACTTTTCACCTTGTTCTGCAAAGTAACCAGTTACTGCACACCCCAAAGCCTTGGATAACAAAACAGCACCATAAGATGCTAATATCAGCATGTAAAAGAAACCAGACTGCAGGTTTTTAAACAACATTTTGCCCAACTGAAGTAAATGAAGTGGTGCAGCATCTCTGCTGATGAGCAGTTAACTGGCCCCTGACTCATCAGCTGAGCGCTGCCTCTGCCAAACAGCTCCGGACAAAGAGGCAGTGATGAAGTGGCAGCCCCATACCCTTTACCATTGTCCTCCTTAATGAAGAGGCAGCCCGGGGTTTGTTAGCCGTTCAGTGTCTGAGAGGTCACAGGATCTCCGGGACAGCGTGGAGGAAACAGTGTGTTCCACAGTCTACCTGCCACCTGATGCTACAGGCCGAACGCTGCTTGTTGCCTGAAACTGACGAGACCAGCAGAAAAATGGCCTTCATTAGTCCACTTATCTGGGGTCAGGTCAGACTGAGCATGTCAACTCACTTCCTAGCTCCTTCTGATGGATCCTGAGGCGTTGGCTAGATGACATATTCAATCCTCCAGACCTCCTCTCTGATGGATACACCTGGAAAACCTCCAGAGGTGTCCAGGAGGAATCCAAACCCTAATACCTGACCCACCTTAGCTGACTTATTTCAATGCAAACCAAATTACCCCTTAGGGACAATCAAGAATTTCTAATACAATCCAAAGGAGTTCCACATCTGCTCCAAGCTCCCTCTGGATGTCCAGATCCAATCCTGATCCAGTTATTTTGGTCCGTCCCAAAGCTCACGACCGCTCAGTCTCTCAGTCTTCATATAAACATCCCCAAATCTCAGTGATCTCATGCACTTTACGTGAAGAGAAGGTCTCAGATGTGTGATTTGAAGAGACCTGACGTTAATCCAGCAACAAGCACACTATATGTTACTTGATTTGACAGGTAGAACCCCTGAGCAAGACCGAATTCATAAGTAGAGCGCCGTCTAAAGGGCTCAAACCACAAAGTGTTTCTGCTGCTGATAAATCTGTCCGTTATTGATCCACTTTTCCTCCGTCTTCCTCCAGATGCAGACCATAAAGTGCGTGGTGGTGGGCGACGGCGCCGTTGGAAAGACGTGCCTGCTCATCTCCTACACCACCAACAAGTTCCCCTCCGAATACGTCCCCACGGTGAGTAACTCTGAGAGAGCATAAAACCGACCGACGGAAACTTTTACTCTCTGCAGCAGAGCGACCACAGCCGACATGAAAGTGGAAACGTACAGTGGCGAGCGGCGCGGCGCTGTGGCTCTTTAATGTCACTCAGGAGGTGATGTGTGTCAAAAGGACTGTGTTGTTCACAAGGAGAGATCTGACATCGAAGAGAGAAAAACACACTTTGGTTGAACACGTTAAAGAAGAGGTAGAAGTCTTAGATTCCAGATATTTGACTGCAGGGTCGTCTTTTAAAGGAACTGTCAAATGAACCCACTTTATATGAATGCTAACAGACTCTGCTCTTATGTTTGTGCTACTTGTGAAGGTACAGACAAGACATATTTAGCTTAGCTTAGCATTAAAAGACTGGATGCAGGAGGGGAACAGCTAGCCTTGGTGCGTCTAGAAGTGACAAACACCTTTAAAGTATTTAATTGATGTCCCAGGATGTCAAACCTTCCCTAAGTCAAACAGAAGGTCACATTTCCTCTCCTTGCATTTAATAAAATCCTTAAAAAACATCTTACAATTAAGATAAGGGCCTCCTGAAAGTACTCTGTCCCTGTTAGATTTAAGTCTAGACTTTGCAGGTTCTCACCCGTGGATCTAAGGCTGCAGATCATCTCATAGGGGGTGTAAAAGTTTGAATATCTTGCTTGGAGCCAGACCCGGAAATGCTTTAAAAGTGATCTGTAAAATCGATTCTAAAACTAACAGGGAACCAGAGGAGGGAGGTTAAGACTGGGGGGATGTGATGCCGTCTGCTAGGAACAGTAAGAAGTCAAGCTACTGCGTTCTGGATTGTTTGGAGGCGGGAGAGTGTTTCTTTGTTCATGCCAGTTAAAAGCATAGACTGTATAAATAATGGACGTAGTATCCATAACGTCACCCATCTGTTCCTGAAGCGCTGTTTTGAAGCCAATCGTTGCCGGCAGCCATATTGGAAATCCTGAACTCAACCAAGCTTAGTGTGAGGTAAAGAGGTAACCGAGTCTTGAGAAGATGAGCGCGTGAATGACTTTCTGAAGGTCTGAATGGTAGAGAATTGTTTTTTTAATTTGGTGATGGTGCATAGCCAAGCGGCAAGAATTGAAAGCCAAGAATTGAAGCCAATGCAGAAGTGTTAAAAAACTGCAGTTCCTTGAGTGTCCACTTGAGGCTGGCTGGGGAAGTACCGACAACCACATACACACCCATTCAAAGAAGACGATCTTTACAGCAGAAATAAACATGTTTACAGCCTGGTTCAAAAAACTGATTTGGTCTACAATCAAGATTACAAGTTTTGCCCATAGACTGTATAAATAATGGACGTAGTATCCGTGACATCACCCATCTGTTTCTGAAATGTTGTTTTGATGCTAATTTTCGGTGGCATATTTGAAATGTTGAACTCAACATAACTTCGGTCAAGCTAGTGTGACGTAAAGAGGCGGGCTTTGAGCCTCCTCACCAACAGCTACAGTGTTCCCGCCTGTCAATCAAGTCAGCTGTGCCTCTCATTGGAAGACTTGTAATCTTAATATCTTTGAAATTGAGAGGTTATGAAAAAATTCACCCCCCGTACGGTTTGTGTGCCGATCAAGAGCTATCCAGACTACACTCGTCTTTTGAACCAGGCTGTAAACATGTTTATTTCTGCTGTAAAGATCGGCTTCTTTGAATGGGTGTGTATGTGGTTTCCAGTACTTCTGTAGCCAGCCTCTAGTGGACACTCGATGAACTGCAGTTTTTAACACTTCAGCACTGGACTCATATTCTTAGACCGGAGGAACAGATGGGTGACGTCACGGATGCTACGTCCATTATTTATAGTCTGTGCTCTTGATGTGTTCGCTTCAAACTCAGTGGAAGGATCAAAAGCAGTGAAACTTTGAAATGAAACTGCTCTCTGTAAGATGCGTGCAGTTTGTGCACATGCTGCTTCTGCTTCTTTCGTGTTCCTGCATGTTAGAATATTTGAGAATACTCTCCGTCCCCTTTGGATCGTACGCTGGTTTTTAAGTGTTGAAACTGCAGCGTGACGAAGCGCTTCCAAATTCTCTGATTTCTGAGTCTGTGGGTAAACATCTGACGGGTGATTGTTGACAGGCAGACCGTCCTGCTGGAAGTATCTCAGAAATCTCTGACTGACAGGCCGCTTCACCGACTGCTGAGTGAAATTTGATGAGTAATACTCTACTGTTTTCTATCCCCCCTCTCTCTCTCAGTGTCTCTGTCTCTCTCTCTGTCAGCAGTCAGCACAGTTTGATCAGAGGATTGCAGAACCAACAGTGCTGACTCAATCTTTTTCTTCCTCTTCCTGTCTGACCGTCTGTCGCTCACACGTCCCTCCCCCCATCATCGCTTTTAAACATTTGGTTTGCATTTACCAGAAAACCGTCTCATCACCTTCAGTTATTAATTTCATTATGTGTGACTTTAAACTATGACAGGAAGGCTTGCTTTATTCATTAAAATACAGACGTGTGTTTGCAGGAACAACAGTGCTGCTGCGTGTTGTCGAGCTGCTTCCTGTCAGTCAGCTGATGAACGTGACAATAAGAAATCAGGAGAGAGGAAGTTATGATGCGTTCACATGCTCCAGTTTCTGGGGTCATGGAGTTCTTCTTTCAGTGTGTTCACAAGCTTTAAGCATTATCCACTATCATCTCTCTCTCTCTCTCTCTCTCTCTCTCTCCTCTCTCTCTCTCTCTCTCTCTCTCTCTCTCTCCCTCTCTCTCCTCTCTCTCTCTCTCTCTCTCTCTCTCTCTCTCTCTCTCTCTCTCTCTCTCTCTCTCTCTCTCTCTCTCTCTCTCTCTCTCTCTCTCTCTCTCCCTCCTCATCTCCCTCTACCCCTCTCTCCAACACGGTCTCAGCAGATGTGTGTCTAACATGAGTCTGGTCCTGCTGGAGGTTTCTGCCTGTTAAAGGAAGTTTGTCCTTGCCGCTGTAACTTGCTAAATGCTGCAAAGTGCTCTGCTCATGGTGGAGATCAGACTGAGTCCTGTCTGTAAGATGGGACTGGATCTGATCCGGTCTTGATGTTGGGTCTTTGTTGATAATAGAACATAGAGTACGGTCTAGACCTGCTCTGTTTGTCTTCAGATAAAGTTTGTTGTGATTTGGCGCTGTATGGATTGATTGATGATATCAGTGAACAAACTACATAGACGCAAAAAGTTGTGAAAGAAATAACAAAGGATGTACTTTACACAAAACCCACATAGGATATGAGTCACGATGCTCTACTACCCGGATGTAAACAACCACAGATAACAGATGTTGTCTCGTAGCACTATGTGGTTTGTCAGTGTTGATCTACTAAATGAGATAAGGTTGTATGTAAGCTGTGTCTGTTTAAACTGACATATAACCACTCCACCAGAGCAATGAGGAACCAGCACAGGCATCGTATGGAGCGAGAAAAAAGTAGATGCACTACACCACCAGACCAGTAGAGGGAAGTGAAACAAAGACGAATGCCATTCATCACAGATGGAAAAAACTGACTGTGAATGGTTTATGGAACATTTTGAAAAAAAAAAAAAATTGATTTTTTTTTTTTGAATAAGAAAAATTTGAAAAAGAAAAATTTTAAATTTTTTTTTTGAATAAGAAAAATTTGAAAAAGAAAAATTTGAAATTTTTTTTTTTCAAAAAAAAAATTTGAAAAAAAAAATTTTTTTTGAAAAAAAAAAAATTGGGGGGAAAAAAAAATGAAAAAAAAAATTTGACAAAAAAGTTGACCCAGAGCCTGTAGAAAAATTCATTTTCTTCAATTTTGAAATTGTGCTCCAAAAGCAGAAAATCATGAAAAAAAGTGAAAATAGATAAGCGCGAGTAGCAAAGACGTTTCAACACGGCTTTAAAATCCTTTTGAACTCAAAAAGCCGTGGCAGAGATCGGACAGTGTTTTGGTTTAAACAGCGACCCTGTTAACTGGAGACTCTCAGCCGGATGCATCCCTCATAAACGTCTTTAGACGATCATTAAATATCTGATGAGGATATTTTGAAATCTTAATAAAAACCAAACTAGTTTGCATTCCCAGGAACTCCCTCTGTGTTTCAACAGCTGTGTAAACTCCACAAACACTGACACGTTCAGCTGAAGGTCTCCAGTTTACACGGTCACTTTTAAAACCGGAACACCGGGAGGAGAGACGCATTCACGGTGTGCTGAGAGAAGACTACTGTTACAAGCTGCTAAATCAAGAGAATCACAGCTTCTTCTTTTGAAAAGTACACACACATACAAAAAAGATAGAACAAATAAAAACTAATGAAAGGAAGAGAAATCAAGTGAATAAAAACACTGCGGTTAATCTACCAATCAGACACGTTCAGCATTGCAGGCCCTGTCCCCCGAAAGTCCCAGGGCTTTTTGGAAAGTACTGTTCCCCTAGCAGGGGCTTTTTAGGGGGAGATTTAGACCCTGGGTCCACCGGTCAAAACGCACATAGTTCTGGGGTAAAGTCCCTGCGATCAAAAAACACCCTTTAGCTGGAACGCAACGGAGCGGATCCAGTGGAAGTTAACACAATGACTAGAATTGAAAGCTATCAGATCCAGTGCTGTGGCGGAGCATGCAGGGGGGGGGGGGTGTTAAGTAATGGTGACTGTTCTTGTTTCAGTATCACTGAAACACGTATGAGGACGTCTTAGTCTTTCGCGTCAACAAGCATGACATCATCGCCTGTCCACGCCCTCAGCTAAACAACAACAGCCTGATTTAAATACTTGAGGATTTAATATGAAGTGTCATGAGAGTACTTCAGTGTACAGTTTGAAATGTGGGAGATTTCGTACAACAAGTGGTCCCCGCCTCCTGCTGAGAGTCTGCCTGTTTAAATAAAGATTAGACAGAAACAGGAGTGAACCCAGCTTGACTTCATGTTTGAAATACTCCGTGCAGCTTCCTCTCCTGCAGGCTACATCCTCCAGTGTATCTGAGACCTGTCTGTGCATACTGAGCTTCATTAAAACCGGCCCGTGTCTGCAGGCTAGAGCAAGTCGACGTGCTGTAACCGCGCTGTGTATTCAAGCATGGAGAGCGGCAATAAAACACTCCCTCTCTGCTTCAGACCCCTCTCCGACTCTCACACCGCTGAGGCCAGCAGGCGTGTTGGGACTGTGTTTTTGTGCGTGGTAGCAGCCTGAAGGTACAGAAGTGATGAAACAGGAGGGAGGAGACGGGCTGACAAAGAGTCTGATAACCTGAACAGCAGCAAAACAAAAAAACCACCTCCACTGAGGGGAGTTTTACGTGACCGTGAAGTCGCAGAGTTTTTGTGGGAATGAAAGCCAAGAGGAGGATTTCTGAGATCATGTTTTTGTGTTAGATAAGAGGGTTTGGCTCCTACATGACGACCTCGCTCCTCTCAGAGGTTCAGCATGGGTTGACGTCAGAGCTCTCTGCGGACTGATCCAGCTCCTCCACACCAAACTGGTCCAACCGTGTTTTTATGGACCTCTCTGTGCTTTAAAAAAACAGGCCCTTTTTCCACCTGCATGATAATCTAAACATCTCCAGAAGGCTGATTTCTTGGATACATTTATATCACCTACATCTCAGATTCGTCCATGTTTGAATTTGCACATTTGCACATTTCCTCACGCTGGTGAAAGAATGGATTGGTTGGAAAATGCAGGTTTAAGATCGTTCTACATTAGCTTCATCTTTGAGGCTCTCTCCTTGATCTGACTTTGACGTTTTGACGAGTTGGAGCAGATCTGTGAATCCCGGCCCTCGCCTCTGATTCTTCGTGTTTGCTGTCGTTCTCTCTCTAACTGTGGTGTAACACGGTTTGTGAAACGGGTTAACACATGATCAGAGCTTTATTTAGCACGCTAGCTGGAGCATGCATCAAGATCCTGTGCCAGATAGCTACAGAAGAACAAATGAAACCAATTAATCAAGATGTATTTATAGAGCTCCTCTCATAAAAAAAACAAATGCAATTCAAAGAGCCTTAAAGTGATTGATAAAAAATAAAATAAATATAAATAAAATAAAAGAATAATAGTAAAAACAATAATATTAATAATAATACTTAATAATATAGTAAATAATAATAAGAAAAATAAAAATCTTATATTTAATGACTGAACATGAAGCAGAAATGGATTTAGAAGTCGAGACTAATGACACTGATTTCTATAAATTGTATTTAAATAAAGAACAAAGGGAAAAAGTTAAGAAACAAGTAAAAAAAGATAAAACATGATGAGTTCAGACAATAAAAAATGTACAGATAAAAGTCTAAGATAAATAAAAGATAATACAAATTGAAGAGATAAAAATAAATAAAACAATAGAATATTAAAATAAATATAAAATGATCAATTAGAAGAAGTTATAAAAAGAATCACTACATAAAAGCCAGATTAAATAAATACTTTTTTAGCTAACTTTTTAAAAGTCTCTATATCTCTGTCAGCTCCTCTCAGGCTGTTCCATCATCTCAGAGCGTAGCAGCTGAAAGCAGCGTCACCAAAACTTTTTGTTGTAGTCTCTTTTAGGTTTTCCTCAGAGCACAACAAAAACTTTTGATGACGCTGCTTTCAGCTGCTACGCTCTGAGTCGATGGAACAGACTACCAGAGGATCAGATAGGAGCTGACAGATATTGAGATTTTTAAACGTAAACTAAAGACCCATCTATTTAGTCTGGATTTATATTTATTTTAAAGATTCTATTGTTTTATTTATTTTTAACGCTTAAATGTTTTATTATTTTATGACTATTTTTCATTGCTATTTTATTTATCTTAGACTTTTATCTTAACCTTTTATTATCGTCTGAACTAGTCATATTTTATCTTTTATTTACTTATTAACTTTTTCCCTTTGTTGTTTATTTATATTCATTTTATTACACTTGGTGTTCATTGGTCTCTATTTAGTCTCTACTTTTATATCCATTTCTACTTTATGTTTAGTCATCAATCAATCACTCAATCTTTAGTTATATAGCACCAAATCACAACAAACGTTATCTCAAGACTCTTTTACAAACACAGGTCTAGACCATACTCTATGTTAAATTATGAACAGAGACCCAACACCAAGACAGGGTAAGACTGACCCCACCTTAAACCATCATGACCATTGCATGATGATAATATATATGACAAGTCATGATATATTAGATTTGTATTAATATAATTGTATAATTATTATTATTATTTATTCACTTGTATTTATTTAATTATTATTATTATTATTATTATTATTATTATTATTATTATTTATTCATTTGCATTTATTATTATTATTATTTATTCATTTGTATTTATTATTATTATTATTATTTATTCATTTGCATTCATTTTATTATTATTATTATTATTATTTATTCATTTGTATTTATTTTATTAGTATTATTTATTCATTTGTATTTATTTTATTAGTATTATTTATTCATTTGTATTATTATTATTATTATTATTTATTCATTTGCATTTATTTTATTATTATTATTATTATTTATTCATTTGTATCTAATTATTATCATTATTATTATTTATTCATTTGTATTTTATTATTATTATTATTATTTATTCATTTGTATTTTATTATTATTATTATTATTTATTCATTTCCATTCATTTTATTATTATTATTATTATTATTTATTCATTTGTATTTATTTTCTTAGTATTATTTATTCATTTGTATTATTATTATTATTATTATTTATTCATTTGCATTCATTTTATTAGTATTATTTATTCATTTGTATTTATTTTATTAGTATTATTTATTCATTTGTATTTTATTATTATTATTATTATTTATTCACTTGTATTTTATTATTATTATTATTATTTATTCACTTGTATTTTATTATTATTATTATTATTATTATTATTATTATCATTATTATTATTGTCATTATTGTTTTTTTGTGTTTTTTTTTTATTATTATTTTTTAAATTCTTCTTATTTTTTGAATCACTCTAAAACACTTTGAACTCTGTTAGTTTGTATGAAAGGAGCTCTATAAATAAAGCTTGATTGATTGATTCTCTGAGGAACGGCTAAAAGAGAGGAACCTGAGGTTCAGGTGACTTCCTGCTTCAGACACTAAAAGCCTCTCTGAGATGTAGTCTGGTGTGAGGCCATGCAGCGCCTTAAAAACTAGTAACAGAATATCAAGATGAAATGAGTGTGTTGTTCTTTTCCACTACACACACGTTAAAGGTCACTAAACACAGCTGACGAGTTGCACTAAGCAGCACATGTCTGTGGAGCAGCGACGTGTTATTAAAAACATATTAAAGGTGTTCAGAACGGATGCAGGGTGTGAGTCTGTCATAAAACATTTATGGCCTTGAGCGGGTTTCTGCCGTGAATCAGCTGATAGGTGTGCACCCGAATGTGACAACCATCGTCTCCAACACTTCATGTTTGTTCTTGTTGGAGCTCTCTGACCTTTGACCTGAGCGAATAAGAGAGAGGGAAGATGTTTGTAATGTTGCGATATGAAAAACACAAATGTCCCTGTGTTTGTTTGACCTCTTTCCCACGCTGGAACGAGTCTTTAACCTTTCGAGTTCATCGTCAAATCTTTAGTCCAGCAAAGGGCAAATGTGTGTTTGTATTAGAAGTAGCATCTTGAACTTAAAGGTCACTCTGAGAGCAACAGACCTCCGCTGAGTTAGAAGAGCTGCAGTTTGTGAGACCTGCTGCTCTGTGTCTTTGTGCGAGTGTAACATTTAGACCTTTGCAGAGAGAGAGAGCGTTTCATGAAGCTCCAGACGACCCTGGCTCTTCTGTTTTTACTTCTCCAAAGACTGTTTCAGAATGAGGTCCAGGTTTCAGGATTACATCCATGTCAGGGTTTCTGGTCATGAAACGCTGGTCCTTATAAGTCATTTTAACTTCTGTTCTTCTCCTCCTTCCTCCTCCCTCAGGTCTTTGATAACTATGCAGTGACAGTGATGATCGGCGGGGAGCCGTACACTCTGGGACTGTTTGACACTGCAGGTAAAAATAACGCCTGTTCATGTTGGATGAAACAGTTTGAAGGTTATTGTCGGCAGCATTTAATTTTACACAGTTTGTTTGAAGGTAACAAGTTCTGGTTTGTCTCCCCCTGCAGGTCAGGAGGACTACGACAGGCTGCGACCTCTCAGCTACCCTCAGACCGACGTCTTCCTCGTCTGTTTCTCCGTCGTATCGCCTTCATCTTTTGAGAACGTCAGAGAGAAGGTGAGTTTCATCACTCTGTCAGAGTTAAAGGTGATAAGATGTGAAGGTGATAACAAGAAGTCAGACTGGTTTGAAACCCACAGACTTTCTTTTAAAGAAAACATGTCAGGGATTGTTTAGTAAAGGCTTTTGATTTGATAACTTCCATCCTCACTCATCTGTGCCTTTTTTGTTTTTAAATGTCACAAAGACTAAGGATGGACATTTAGAAGAAAAAAGACTTAAATAATTTAAATTGATTTGATTAGGACAATGCACTAATATATGCAAATATGTTGGAATTAGCACAATAGCTCATTTTCATCCGTAGTCCTGAGGCAGGTACTTGCATAAAAACAAAATGACAAGTTTTAAAACTACAGGATGTCCCAAGATAATTAGCAGGACGGTTGTGATTAAGATGTTTCTTGGAGTATTTTCAAATGCATTCATCCAAAGAACAACACATATAATCCTTTAAAGGTGACATATCATGCTCTTTTTTATCAACATATATTGTTCTAAGAGGTCCCCAAAATATGTCTTTAAAGTTTATTGCTCATAAAAACACTTTGAAATCAGATTCTGGTCTGCCTGTAAACCCCTCTTTTTACAGCCCTGCTCAGAACAGGCTGTTTTCTGTGTCTGTGCCTTTAAATGAGAATGAGCTCTCTGACCACGCCCCCTCAGGAAGTGGATGTGGCCTCGGCTGTCCAGCACGTTGATCTTATGTTTACATGTTGGCTGAATATACACGGCTGCTCACAGACCCGCGTTACTTCAACCCTCTGAATCTGATCCAGAATCTGATCCTGACGGAGAGGCGCCTGCAGCAGGACCTTTCTGAACCATTGGTCACAGATTTAGTGTTTCTTGTTGTTTATTCGTCAGTATGTCGACGTGTGTCTTGGTCCACAGCGACCAACATGTAGCTATGTGGCTATGCTAACTAGCGCTAGCACTTTTCCATGAAAACTAAAAATCATCCACTAGATCTTCAAATCTGCAGACGTGGGGAGTAAAACCGACCTTTGTGTTTATTAAGACAGCCTACAACTAGCATGCCTCCCTCCTAAGCTCCTTGTTAGCACACATGTGTGCAGGTAATGAAAAACGGAGGAGGGGTTGAGTTGTATTTTATACAGTCTATGGGCTGAACAAGCTCCGAGCTCTGACTTCCTGTTACAGACCGGATGGCGTTGTGACGTATGAAAAACACTGAAAACTGAAACGGCTGGTTTCAGCACACATTTACAGAAAGGTGGAGAAATCAGAACAGGGGCAGAATGCATTCTTTTCATTTTCGGGGGGTTTGTAGACAGGGACACATATTTCAGGTAGAGAACCATTAAAAAGTCAAATTCTCATGATATGTCACCTTTAAAACTCAAGCTAAAATATGACATTAATGAACATTAATAAAGTACGATAGTTGAAGAGTGTAATAAAATGATGGCATAGTATAAAAAATACAAAGATCTGAGACAATTCCAGATGTCGAATGATGGATGAAATGTTTTCTCAATAAAGAAAGCTTATTGGTGGCCTAGCGGTCTAAGCGCCCCACACACAGAGGCTACAGTCCTCGTCGCAGGGGTCGCCAGTTAGATTCCCAGCCGGTCGACCATTTCCTGCATGTCTTCCCCCACTCTCTACTCCCCACATTTCCTGTCTCTCTTCAGCTGTCCTATCAAATAAAGGCTAAAAGCCCAAAAAGAAGAACTTATTGTACATTTCTCTTTTATTTCTGGTTTATTAGGATGTAATTTCAATGAGCGCCTTTAAATGCCTTATATTCCTAAAATCTGTACACCCAGAGTTTTCTCTGCTAAGTCATACTCAAGCCGTCCAGGTTTTTATCTTCAATCAGTTTAAACAGAGTGACACAACAACAACATCTCCCACTGCGTGCTCTCTGTTACTTGTTTGACGATGTCAGGAACTAGAGGCGAGTATTTGAGCGTCAATATGTCCGGAATAATATATATGTACGAAAGTTGTGATGCAAAAGATAGAGGAAGAAGAATGAAGTCTCTGTGTTTCATATATTTTGTTGGAACCAAGCTGTAACCTCCGGTCTTAGAATATGAAGCCCATGCGGAAGTGCTGAAAACTGCAGTTCATCGAGCGTCCACTAGAGGCTGACTGCAGAAACCACGTACACACCCATTCAAAGGAGACGATATTTACAGCAGAAATAAACATGTTCACAGCCCTTTTTCAAAAACACAGTTTAGGTCTGAATAGCTAATTTCTTTATCGGAACACACTGTACCGGGTTAATTTATTTATAACTCTAAACTTACGAGTTTTGCCCAAATAAGGGCGTAGCTGACTTGATTGACAGGCAGGCACCATGTAGCTTTTAGCGATAAGGCTAAAGGCCCGCCTCTTTACCTCAGACTAGCTCAGACAAAGTTAGGTTGAGTTCAACATTTCCAATATGGCCGCCGCCAATTGGCTTCAAAACTGATGGGTGACGTCACAGAGACCACGTCCATTTTTTTATCCAGTCTATGGTTGGATCACGTACACAACAATCTCCGGTTGCCAGTTTCTATCCTCCATTTTCACAGACTTTGATTTAGGGCAAAACGTGTTCACTCCTCATCCCTCTCTCACCGTTTCTCTCCACAGTGGGTGCCAGAGATCACACATCACTGCCCGCGGACGCCTTACCTGCTGGTCGGGACTCAGGTGGATCTGAGAGATGACAGCAACACTCTGGAGAAGCTGGCCAAGAACAAGCAGCGAGCTCTGACCTGCGAGGCTGCCGAGAAGCTGGCCCGGGAGCTGAAGGCCGTCAAATACGTGGAGTGTTCGGCTCTCACGCAGGTACGCACGGAGGCGGAGTCAATACGGATGACCACTTCATAGATTCTGAACTACATTCTCATTCGTCTCTCCGTCTGTGTTTCTCAGAAAGGACTGAAGAACGTGTTCGATGAGGCCATCCTGGCTGCTCTGGAGCCTCCAGACACCAAACCCAAGAAACGCTGCGTGCTGCTATAGACGCCACAACAGAGCGTGGAAGAGGAAGAGGTGGAGGTGGAGGTGGGGGAGAGATGAACCCAGATGGGATCGAGGGATCGAGGGAGGGAGGGGAGGAAAGGGGGACGACATATTTTAACAGTGCCTTCAGCCGTAGTGACTTCATGTGGGCGTGGTTTTTGGACAAAAACAGGCTTTATTTTCATCATTTAACGTGTCGTTTTAAAATGACTAACATGTGGACAACAGTCCTCAACGCCCAGGAGGCGGGTTTAACTCCAGGAGGAGGAGGAGGCGGGTGGGACAGAGAGATACAAAGAGATGATGTAGTCCCGAGAACAGCTGGGATCTGGATTTAGACTTGAATGTCTTCTGACTCAAATTTAAGAACATGAGTGTGAGACGGTTTCTGAGGAAGGTTTTAGATCCTGCACAGGTTAGAGTATCTTAACGATGTGTGGCGAAATAATTTGCAGTTTTCAGAAATGTCTCCGTCAGCCTTATACCCCCGCTTAAAAACTTCCATGTTTAGCGGCCATTAAAAACTTCTCCAGGTCTTCAAACCTGGTCACACCTAAAACCCCGACAGAATCAGAAAGCTGAAGCGTTCATCCGCGGTCATTGTTCTCAAAGTCTTTCTCGCTTTCTTCCACTATCGTATCGTGATATTTGCCGCCCGCCTTTAAGTCTGACTGAACAAACAAAAAGAGGGGAAGTTCGTCCTGAAATAAACATTCCTTGAAATAAAAACGGAGCTGCTTTTTATTCAGAGAATTTAAAGGAACATTCCCTTCAGTCTGGTTTCCAGTGGTGCTTGAGCGGCTTCTGATTTGCACATGCCTACACGCAGACTTCACCTTACACACATCCTTGCCTTGTTGAATGTGATGCTGTTTGTTCATGAATCATCTTTTCTTTTTAATATTACTAGCTGGCTGTGTCACTTTTTTCAAACATGTCTTATCATCATTATGCAGAACTTCTTTTTTATGCTGCCTCTTTTTCTCTCCTGCCGTCTCACTGTGGACACAAACAGAACGACTCTCTTCAAGTGTTTGAGGTGTGAAACATCAAATTTGAGCATCAATAAATTCATGGGTTGGGCGTTTAAACCAAGCGGCAACCTCCGGTCTTAAAGGATGAAGCCCACGCGGAAGTGCTAAAAACTGCAGTTCCTCGAGCGTCCACTAGAGGCTGGCTGCAGAAACACAGGAAACCACATAAGATCTTTACAGCAGAAATAAATATGTTTACAGCCTGGTTCAAAAAACAGTTCAGGTCTGAATCAAGCGGCAACCTCCAGTCTAAAAATATGAGTTCAAGTGCTAAGAACTGCAGTTCCTTGAGTGTCCACTAGAGGCTGACTGTAGAAACACAGGAAACCACAGACGGTCCTTTACAGCAGAAATAAACATGTTTACAGCCTGGTTCAAAAAACAGTTTAAGTCTGAATCAAGCGGCAACCTCCAGTCTAAAAATATGAGTCCAAGTGCTAAAAACTGCAGTTCCTAGAGCGTCCACTTGAGGCTGGCTGTAGAAACACAGGAAACCACAGACGATCTTTACAGCAGAAATAAACATGTTTACAGCCTGGTTCAAAAAACAGTTTAAGTCTGAATCAAGCGGCAACCTCCAGTCTAAAAATATGAGTCCAATGCGGAAGTGCTAAAAACTGCAGTTCCTCGAGCGTCCACTAGAGGCTGGCTGTAGAAACACAGGAAACCACAGACGATCTTTACAGCAGAAATAAACTTGTTTACAGCCTGGTTCAAATAACAGTTTAAGTCTGAATCAAGCGGCAACCTCCAGTCTAAAAATATATATAGCCCATGCGGAAGTGCTCAAAACTGCAGTTCCTCAAGCGTCCACTAGAGGCTGGCTGCAGAAACGCCAAAAACCAAATACACACCCATTCAAAGAGACGATCTTTACATCAGAAGTGAACATGTTTACAGCCTCGGCACAAACTGTACGGGGGATGGATTTTTTCATAACTCGTTATTTTCAAGATATTAAACTTCCGAATTTTGCCCAAATAAGGGCGTGGCTGGCTTGATTGACAGGCGGGCACCATGTAGCTGTTAGTGAAAAGGCCAAACGTCCGCCTCTTTACCTCGCACTAGCTCGGACGAAGTAAGGTTGTGTTCAGCATTTCCAATATGGCTGCCGCCGCCAATTGGCTTCAGAAACAGATGGGTGACATCCATTTATTACACAGTCTATGGTTTAAACATGAGACCTAAAGGGGATTCTGTGATGTTTGGAGCAAGCCTCTAGTGGACACTCCAGGAACTGCATTTTTTTTTTGTTGTTGTTGCATTAAACTCCTCATTTCACTCTATAAATTTAAACTTCTCTGTCAAGGGATGTGAGTTTCATGCAGTCAGGGGTCTTATCTCCTGGCCTCAGTTTACAGACCTTACTGCGCTGTCTTAAAGCAACACACACGTGTAACAGTGTCTTCTTCAAGTTCACGAACAAGAAGGCAAAATCCGGTTTAGAAATCTATTTAATAACCACCGCAGTGACTTCATTTCTGTTTCTCTCCTTGAACCTCAAGTGCTCATTGGTGTGATAGCACCTCCTAGAGGCCACACACAGGAACTACGCTCAGTTTTAAGGTTCTCTTGTGTTTCTTTTTGTTGAGTAAATCAGTTTTTTAGACTTCAAACCAAATCCTGTGGACATAGACTCAATCAACAACGGTTCATTCAGCTGGGTTTAACATTTTTAACACCCAAACCTTTAAACTGAGATTACTCCTTAACCTTTACTTCGCTCATCCTTCTCTTCCTCAGTTTCAGAGCTAACCGTGTCCTCTGTTAATATATGGATAACTTACAAGTATTATATAAAGATATTTCCTCTGCTTTCTCGTGTCTCGGGGGAACAATATTTTAGCTTTTTGGATTTGAAACTTGAGTTGTTTTTTTCTTGTTTAGATGTTTTTACTTGACGGTTGAGTGCCAACAGCGTGAGCGAATCACCGGCCCCTGCTTTGATGAAATAAACCACCCTCATGAGAAGCTTCAAATAGCAGCAAAACAAAGACATGTGAGCAATAAGTAGAGATGTGAAAAAGTGCTCTGTATTGAAAGATGAATGTTGGACCTGGTGGGTGTTTGGAAAAATAAAAACAAAACTTGAATTTTTGCTTCAACCTGACGTGGCTTTATTTCTTTGATTTCACTCTTGATCTACTTTTTTTTTCTCTCCTCGCTCTTCTGCTTCCTCCTTTATTATCCATTAGGTCTTGGCATGTATTCAAGGATATCTAGAAGTCAGATTCTGGATTTAGACGCTCACTTGCTCACCCTTACTAGAAGGGATGGACAAGAAGCTGGATGCTCCTCCATTTACCAACCTTTCACTATCAAAACCTTCTATCAGTACAAATTATTTTGCATTAAACAACCACTCTCATCTTCTGTTTCATACATCCAGGATATTTCAGACGACCTCTCATTAAATACAACAACGTGCATTGGCTGTTATTCATCTACCTGTTCGATCGCTACTGTTAAAACATGCCGGTGCAAGATGGTGTAGATATAAAAGGCTCAATCTGAGTTCACAAAAACATGTTATTTTCCTATATTGAGGTGATTATTCACATTCTGCTTTTGAGTACTACAGGCTGTAGGAGGGGATAATGAGGACCTCTGTTTTTTGGTGTTCAACTGAAGGAAACTGTCATCCATCCAGTCCTGTATGGCAGTCAGAAGGTTTCCATGAAGCTGGTTTTAACTTGTGAACAATGATACAACACTTACAAATATCAGTGGACTGTTTTTGGAAATAAATGAATGGACGTGCATGGAAAAACTACATCAAACAAAAATGTTACATCCAATTTTACAACCTCTAATTTACTGCATTAATTTGTGTTGGTGGCAGAGAGGATACACACAGGTTTGAATGGATAAAATGCACACCACAAAGACTAAAACAATCCATAGATACATTTAATTAAAGGCTAAACTCCACCAAGTCTTACCAAAATGACTCAAATAAAGGAGTCATTTCTAAACTTTATAAGGGATTTATGGTAAAGAAACAAACCACAGGATATATTGATGAGAAATGGGAGAAAGAGGGTAATTTGTTGATGCCAAATGAGGTTTGGTTAGATGTGTGTAGACTCCAGTGGAAATGTACCAATTCTCATGTTTGGGGTGAGTTTGGATGGAAGTGTTTGATTCGTTTCTTTATCACACCGAAGCAGAAAGCTCATTTTACAGGAGGGGATTCAAAGTGTTGGAGGTTGTGTGGATTTCAGGAAGCAGACCACTGGCATATATTCTGGGAATGTCCAGTCTTAAGACCCTTCTGGATAGAGTTCAACAGAATATTAAAAAGTATATTTAATATTGACATGCCCCTACAATTTACTGCAGTATTTTTAGGAGATTTTCAGGCGAGGCCTGTTGATAAATACCTGTTCGCCATTTTGAGTTGTGCTTGTAAAAAAGTCATTACGAGGCGCTGGTTGCTTCCTGAACCTCCCACAATACAGGAGTGGATCGATATAGTAAATGATATTTATGTTATGGAAAGGATTACTTTCTCTTTACGACTTCAGAAGGACGTATTCATAAAACTCTGGACCAAGTGGACTAACTATGTAAAACCCCTACAGACAGATTTTGTGGATGATACCACTCAGGGACCCAGTCATGCTGTCCTGTCTTAGCTAATTACATGTTTATTTGTTTTCTCTGTGTGATTTTCTGTCACTTATCTCTCTCTGAAATGTTTCTGGCTCACAATAAGTGTATACAGTCATGGCCAAAAGTTTTGAGAATGACATAAGTATTACATTTTCACAAAGTCTGCTGCTTCAGGGTTTTTAGGTGTTTTTGTCAGATGTTTCTATGGTATAATGAAATACAATTAGAAGCATTTCATAAGTATCAAAAGCTTTTATTGAGAATTACACAGAATTCATGCAATAAGTCAATATTTGCAGTGTTGAGCCTTCTTGCTGTCAATCAACTTCTGGACCAAATCCTGACTGATGGCAGTCCATTCTTGCGTAATCAATGCTTGGAGTTTGTCAGAATTTGTGGGTTTTTGATTGTCCACCCGCCTCTTGAGGATTGACCACAAGTTCTCAATGGGATTAAGATCTGGGGAGTTTCCTGGCCTAGGGCCCAAAATCTTAATGTTTTGTTCCCCGAGCCATTTTGTTATGACTTTTGCTTTATGGCAAGGTGCTCCATCATGCTGGAAAAGGCATTCTTCATCACCAAACTGCCCTTGGATGGTTGGGAGAAGTTGCTCTCGGAGGACGTTCTGGTACCAGTCTTTATTCATGGCTGTGTTTTTAGGCAAGATTGTGAGAGAGCCCACTCCCTTGACCGAAAAGCAACCCCACACATGAATGGTCTCAGGATGCTTCACTGTTGGCAAGAGACAGGACTGATGGTAGCGCTCACCTCGTCTTCTCCGAACAAGCCTTCCTCCAGATGCCCCAAACAATCGGAAAGGGGATTCATCAGAGAAAATGACTTTACCCCAGTCCTCAGCAGTCCAGTCCCTGTACCTTCTGCAGAATATCAGTCTGTCCCTGATGTTTTTACTGGAGAGAAGTGGCTTCTTTGCTGCCCTCCTTGACACCAGGCCTTCCTCCAAAAGTCTTCGCCTCACTGTGCGTGCAGATGCACTCACACCTGCCTGCTGCCATTCCTGAGCAAGCTCTGCACTGGTGGTGGCCCGATCCCGCAGCTGTATCACCTTCAGGAGACGGTCCTGGTGCTTGCTGGACTTTCTTGGGCACCCTGGAGCCTGTTTGGCAACAATTGAACCTCTCTCCTTGAAGTTCTTGATAATTGGATAGACGGTTGACTGAGGTGCAATCTTACTCGCTGCTATAAACTTCCCTGTTAGGCCCTTTTTGTGCAATGCAATGATGGCTGCACGTGTTTCCTTGCAGGTAACCATGGCTAACAGATGAGGAACAATGGTGTCATGCACCATCTTCCTTTTAAAGTGTCCAGTCACTCAATCATGACAGATTGATCGCTGGCCTTGTCCTCATCAACACCCACACCTGTGTTAATGTGTGTGACACCTGTGTGTCATTGAAATGATGTTAGCTGGTCCTTTTGTGGCAGGGCTGAAATGCAGTGGAAATGTGTTTTTGGTGATAAAGTTCATTTTCAAGGCAAAGAGGGACTTTGCAATTAATTGCAGTTGAGCTGATCACTCCTCATAACATTCTGGAGTATATGCAAATTGCCATTATAAAAACTGAAACAGCAGACTTTGTGAAAATTAATAGTTGTGTCATTCTCAAAACTTTTGGCCATGACTGTACATATCGTCTCCTCCAGGTTGTATATAGTTCTAATAATCATAAAAAACAGAGGACTGCGGAGGAAATTAACATTATTCTCTCTCTTATATGTCAACAGTCTACTTTCCAATAACAAAAATAAAGAATTACCCCCCAAAAAAAACTCCACCAAAAGTCACATTTATATTGGAAACACATTAAATCAGGGTTTACGCTTTATGAAACCGCTAAATGTTAAATTTTGGACCCTATTTCTACTCAGAAGTAGAGATGCAGAGGTGCAGATGGTGATGAGTGTTTAAAAATGACAGGAAGGGAAGAAACCGGTCTTGTGGTGAGAGGTTTTGGTCCTGAGGGTCTTCAAAAGATCACCTCTTCATCACGTCTTAAAGTGTACATTAATTTCACCGACATACCCCAGCTCATAATTTATCATCTTTATAATTTATCTACAATTATTCCAGCATTTTAGACATTCATGCACGACTCCCTAAATGTGGAGCAGTACTTGACAGTGAACACTAGGGGGAGATGTCCCACTAGTTTCTGACAGGCCACAGCAGATACAGTATGTAAATGACCCGGGTTCTCTTTGATTGGCAGTTCAAAATGGATCCTGGAGACCGACGTGGCATGGAGGATCCTTTGTCTGACTGACGGCAGAGATCGAGACACAACAGATGGAGACGCAAAACCAGACACAATCACACTCTTGCTTTTTTTTTTTCCCATCATGCCTCACTCTTCCTCTCCTTCTTCCTGCTTGGTTTGAGGTTTTTGAGTATTGAGGCCTCAAACCTCAAGTCACTTTTAGTACACAAAAACCTTAAGTGCTCAAAGGTCTCAGTGTTGGTATTTTTAAGAGTGTTTGTCATCATGAACTGATGCATCATATTCACAAAAATTAAAGCTGCAGTGTGTAATTTTCAGCATTACTTAAAGGAATGAAATATGTTTCAATCAGTGTAAAATCACCTGAATATATTCTGTGTTAGATAACCTAGAATGAGCCTTTAATATAAGGAGCACACCCCATCCATAGAGGCTGCCATCTTGCTCCGCCATGTTTCTACAGCGGCACAGAACGCCAAACTAGCAACATACACGTCTTTGTATTCAGTGAGAGGCGGCGTGATTGGAAGACAAAGAAGAAGAGAGAGGTTGTTGCATGCCTATAATTTGTATTTAAAGACATTGTGATGGTAAAAGCTTGAAAAGCGGTGGATCACACTTATCATGCAGTACAGGAGCTTCTTGTCCCTTGAAGGCCGCTGTAGCGTCACCAATGAGAGGAGTGAGCAAGGGAGTCTTGTTTTAGATTCTACTATTTATGTTATTTTGTTTTGTTTGGTTGTTTTGTTCCCAAAGAACTCACTTGAGAAAAACTGTGACATTTCATATTCTATCTCCCAATCATCATCGTCATCCTTTCACTGTCGCCACGCCGCACTGAGGTCCAAATGTCTCATTTCATCGGGCAGAATTTAAAGGCAGCTGTTGCGCTGATGTGACTGAAATTCATTCTTAGAGAAGATCTTGAACTGAATGAGACTTTGTGAGACAATATTTAGATTGTAAGGATGTTTTCTTGCTCTAAAAAGGAGATTTTGATTCAAATATTTGTAAAACAAGTCAGTTTTAAATGTTGTCCTTGAAGGCCACCGTAGCGTCACCGACTGGAGGAGTGAGCAGGGGAGTTCTGATTCATTTTAATTTGATTGTTTTGTACCCAAAGTAATCTCTTGAGGAAAAACTGTAACATTTAATATTTTAATACCCATTAATCATCACTCTTTGACTTGTAATCGGACTGAATTTAATGTCAGATGCCGCCTCATCTGACTGGAATTAATTCTTAAGAGAAGATCTTGAACTTGATGAGACTTCGTGAGGAAATATTTAGTTTGTAAGGACGTTTTTAAGTTCTAAAAATTGGAATTTGATTGAATTATTTGTGAAATAATGCACAGTTTTAATTTCCATGGAGAACTCCCCAACATCTACCTATATGACCCTGTTTTAAAGATTATATTTGGGGCTTTTTTATGACTTTATTAAGAGATAAGACAGTGGATCGGGCAAAGGGCCAAAGGTCAGATTTAAGCCTTGGTCATACATGGACAGTAGCCACTGAACACATGATGTAATCAATGGTCTAAACTGCTTCCTCTTAATGTCTCTTCCCTATAATTCCAGGTTGCACTTGGTTCCCATTTATTTGCTTCTTGTAATATCAAATCAACAGCCAACAGTCTCCGGACACGTGGAGAAGCTTGGTTACATCATTGAAGTGAAGTTTAACCCCTAACCCAGGGCTGGTGTGAGATCCTGTTTCCTTCTCTGCGAGTAACGGGTTAATTTAAAACAGATGTATTTTGTGTCTTGTGTCGTGACAGAGGTGGAAAGAATTCACTTTTGTTTACTCGAACACTTTGATGCCAAAAAAGATGATTTCTTTAGAGATGATGCGTCCAGAGCTACACCTCTTTTCCACTGGAGAGAAGAGACAAACTCTTACTTTCTTCAACCATCATCAGAATGAGTGTCCCTACTTTTGGTTCTTCAAGTTTTAGCCAATCAGTGAAGGATGTTTCCTTGTTTTTCATCACTTCATGTGACTCATGAGTGTCCAATGAACTCCTGTTCTCAGCGAGTAAAAAGTAAAGATTTTAAAGGCTTCAAACTGGATTGGTTTTGGTCGATGAAATCCATTTGTTTACGTTTCCTAACTCTCAATCTTACTTAATTTCTGAGTTTGATTTCTCGACTAAACCCTCAAGTCTCGCTCCTTGGACGTCCAGACTAACCTAAGTCCCAGGTACACACCAGGCAGAGCCAGAGTTTGCCAGCTGATCCCAAACCTCCCTCACTTTAACTTTGTGTAACTTGGTGATTCAGAGCCAACTTATTGTGTTTACATGGCGGCCATCTTGTCTTGTTGCTGATTCAGCCTCCTGACACTTGACTGCTGTCTGTCCCAACACGCCTCGCTCTCCGCTGCTTGCTGGTTTGGCTGGTGAATATTATTGGATGTCCATCTGACCTCATTATAAGTGTGTTGCCACGGGCAACCAGCTAGGAGAAGGAGAAGGGGAGGGGCTAGGAGGGGGGGGGGGGAGAAGAGTTGCATCATGGGATAGAAACCTGACCTCTCTCTCTCTCTTTTTTTTCCTTCCTTTTTCTGTCTCCTCATTGCTCAGAGGACACACACGTGCACTAATACACATGTGTACACGTGCACATATGTACACACACACACACACACACACACACAGATTTACCCTAAACAAAGATACATAAGAGAGGAGGAGGATCATGATGTGGCGTGAGAACAACAATACAACATTTGTTTATAACTGAATGTACAAGACAAAAACACAACAACACACTGAGCACTATTGTCATGGAAGACAACAGTGTGTGTGTCAGTGTGTGTACTTTAATGATCATGCTGACAGACGACAGAAGTATAAAATGTTAAACCGCAGTATGAGTGTCGACACCAGAGTGACAGTCCTCCATCAGGAGTCAGAGTCCCACAGTGAAAGTGGAACTTTAGTAAAAGTGACAAAGAACTTAAATCAAAATACACAAAACAAGTTTACATGTAGTGAGCGACTCCACGACTAGATAGATAGATAGATAGATAGATAGATAGATAGATAGATAGATAGATAGATAGATAGATAGATAGATAGATAGATAGATAGATAGATAGATAGGACAGAAGAACAGAAAGAAAGAATGAAAGATGGAGGAAGGGATGGAAAGATATAAGGAGGAAATAAAGGAAAGTACAGAAGGAAGTAAGGAGGAAAGAAAGGAGGGAGGAGGGAAGAATGATAGAAGGACAGAAGGAAGGACAAAAGAAAGGATGAACTGTAGGACAAAGGAAATTAAGGAAAGGAGAGAAGGAAGGTTTGAGGAAAGGTAGGACAGAGGAAAAGAAGAACTGAAGGAAAGAAAGAAGGACCAAAGGATGGATGGAAGAAAGGGAGGACAGAAGAAATGACGAACTGGGGGAAAAAAGAAAGGAAGGACAGGAGAAAGGATTGAAGAATGGAAGGAAGTAAGGATGTGTGAGGATGGATGGAAGAATGACAGAAGGAAGGAAGGAAGGAAGGAAGGAAGCAAGAAGGACATCGAAGAAGAAAAGAATGAAGGAAAGAAGGATGAAAGATGGAATTAAGGAAGGATGGAAGGAAGGAAGGAAGAACAGAAAGGAAGAAATGAAAGATAGAGGAAAGGACAGAAGGAAGTATGGCAGAAAGAAAGGGAGGACGAATGGAGGAATGGTAGAAAAAGGACAGAAGAAAGAATGGTAGAAAGGACAAACTGAAGGAAGGACATAAGAAGAAAAGAAGAACTGAAGGAAAGAAAGAAGGACAAGAGGAAGAAAGGACGGAAGAAGGACAAAAGAATGGATGGAAGAAAGGGAGGACAGAAGAAATGACAAACTGGGGGAAGAAAGAAAGGAAGGACAGGAGAAAGGATTGAAGAATGGAAGGATGTAAGGATGTGTGAGGATGGATGGAAGAATGACAGAAGGAAGAAAGGATGGGAGGAAGGAAGCAAGAAGGACATCGAAGAAGAAAAGACAAAAGGAAAGAAGGATGAAAGATGGAATTAAGGAAGGATGGAAGGAAGGAAGAACAGAAAGGAAGAAATGAAAGATGGAGGACAGGATGGAAGGAAGGAGGAAATTAAGGAAAGGACAGAAGGAAGTATGGCAGAAAGAAAGGGAGGACGAATGGAGGAATGGTAGAAAAAGGACAGAAGAAAGAATGGCAGAAAGGACAAACTGAAGGAAAGAAAGAAGGCAGGAGGAAGAAAGGACGGAAGAAGGACAAAAGAATGGATGGAAGAAACAAAGGACAGAAGAAATGACGAACTGAGGGAAGACAGAAAGGAAGGACAGGAGAAAGGATTGAAGAATGGAAGGAAGGAAGGATGAGTGAGGAAGGAAGGAAGAAAGGAAGAACAAAAGACAGAAGGACAGAAGAGAAGGAATTAAGGAAGGATGGAAAGAAGAAAGGAAGAATGAATGGAAGGACAGAAGAAAAGACAGAAGGACATGGAAGGACAAAGGACAGAAGGAAGGTTGAATGGGTGGACGGAAGGAAGGAATTAGTGAAGAAAGGTAGGACAAAAGGACCAAAGGAAGGACATAAGAAAGAAAGGAAGGATGGAGGAAAGGACAGAAGAGGAAGGTGGGAAGAAAGGACAGGGAGGAAGAAGGACAGAATTAAGGACAGAAAAAAAGGACGGAAGGAAGGAAGAAAGAATGAAATTTAACAACAAAGGACATAAGGAAGAATGAAAGGAAGAAAGGATGGAAGGATGCCAGAATTTAGGACAGAGAAAGGATGGAAGGAAGAGGGACATGGAAGAACAAAGGACAGAAGGAAGGATGGAAGATGTATCTTAAAAGTCCCAATGTGTGTATGATGTAAATGTTGCGTTCATGTGTGTGTGTGTGTGTGTGTGTGTGTGTGTGTGTGTGTGTGTGTAACACAACAGAAGCCAACCTGTACATTGTTCATTTATTTAGTGTGTCCACGTTTCTGATGCATGTTTGGAGTCTTTTGTGTGTTTCCTCTCTGAGCCTCGTGTTTGGGGCTCTTCTGTCATTTTTTTTTTGTTTGGGGGTCTTTGTTTGCGCCCCTGTGTGTAGTTTTGTGTGTGTGTAGTTGTGTGCTTTTCTCTGTGTTCTTCTTTCATGAGTGTCATTATGTATATGGACTTTTGTGTGTGTGTGTGTGTGTGTGTGTGTGTGTTTCTGTGTGTGTACATGTGGCTGGATGTGTTGGAGTTAGCCTGTAATTTTGTGTGAGTGTATATGTTCTCATGTGTGTGTGTGTGTGTGTGTGTGTGTGTGTGTGTGTGTGTGTGTGTGTGTGTGTGTGTGTGTGTGAGTGTGGGTTTGTGGAATGTCTGTGTAATTTTGTGTATCTTCAGTGTGTGTGTTTATTTATGTATGAAGTGAGCATTATCTGCAGACACACTGCTGCATGTATATTTCTGTGTGTGTGTGTGTGTGTGTGTGTATGTGTGTTCCTATATACAGTCGAACACACACTCACACTCAATGCCTTCATCTCTGACATAACTGGTTACCATGCATACTGTGCGACTCCGACTATTATGGGGTGTTCTTTGTTTTGTCACGATGTGCCCTGGTATGGAATGGGAGGGGGGAGGGGAACAGGGTGGGTGTGTGTTAGCGTGCATGAGCCTGTGTGTGTGTGTGTGTGTGTGTGTGTGTGCTTGAGGGGGGGGGGGGGGGGGGGGGGGCAGGCTACGTGTGTGAGTGTGAGGGGGAGGTGTGTGTGTCTGTGTGTGTGTGTGTGTGTGTGGAGGGGGAAAAGAAAGGGTGTGTGCGTGTTTGCATGTGTGTGTGAGACGAGCGGAGGACCGGGTGGGGGTTGGGTGTGCGTGTCTGCGCAGACGTGCGAGCATATAATGTGTGCATGAGAGGGAGTGAGCGAGTTCATGCATGTGTTTTTTGAGAAGGTAAGAGGGTAAGATAAAATGGCGGCTGGTGTGTGCGTGCATGCGGGCCTCTCAGGTGGATTTCAAAGTTCTTTTCAGAAGTCTGCTCACATGATCGGAACTCAATGAACCGTTTAATCACATGTTGTTTTTTTAAAGTGTCATATTTAACAGAGTATTGTTTGTTGTCTTGGTTTATTGGTTTATTCATTGTTATTAAAACAGTGAATATGTGGTGGTAACATGGCAACATAAAGCTAAAGGATCTGAGCGAGTAAAACCTGCACACAGGTTAAAGATCATGTCTGGGTCCAGGTTTAGTTTGAACCTTATTGAAAAAATGAAAGGACATCTTGCTGGCTCAGCAGCAGAACAACTTTGCCACCACCATCGTGTCTTACATCAATCATAATAATAATAATAATAATCATAATAATAAAACACTTTATCTAAAGGCGCCTTTCAGAGCGCTCAAGGTCACCGTACAGGGCAGAGTTTGAAAAGATGTGTTTTGAGACAGGATTTGAAATTGGAAATATCATTAATACTTTATTTATCCCACAGGGGGAAATTCAGTCATTACAGTTGTTATATACACAATAAGTTATACAAATACAATAATAAGCTTTGTAGAAAATAAATACATGCAGGAAGTCCCCGGAGATCAGCTACCAGTATGACAAGTGAGATCTCCCTGTGCAGATAATATGGTCGGCTGTGAAACCAGCAGAAAAAAGAAAGACTCTCAAAAAAAGACTGATAAAAATGACAAAGAATTACAGGACTGGCTTAAAAAGAGTTCATATTCCTTCAAACATGAATCCTCTGGTGACCCCTCTCAGTGTTCACATCAAATTTAAGCTGATCGTCCAAATATGTTAATGATTTCAATTGATTATTTAATGTGTTGTGTTTTTTTTTTTTATTTAACTAATAAATTATTTTAAATTTTATTTGATTATTTAATGTGTTGTGTTTTTTTTTTTATAACTAATAAATTATTTTGAATTTTATTTGATTATTTATTTTTTTATGTATGTATTTATTTTTTTAATTTAACTAATACATTTTTTTAAATTTAATTTGATTATTTAATGTGTTATGTATTTATTTTATTTAACTAATAAATTATTTTTAATTTAATATGATTATATACTTCATGTATGTATTTATTTATTTATTTTAATTTGACTAATACATTATTTTTCATTTAATTTGATTATTTAATGTGTTGTGTATTTTTTTTATTTAACTAATAAATCATTCAAATTTAATTTGACTGTTTTTTATGTATGTATTTATTTATTATTGTGTTTTATTTAACTAATACATTGTTTTTTTATTTAATTTGATTATTTAATGTCTTATCTATTATTTTATTTAACTAATAAATTATTTAAATTTGATTTGATTATTTAAATGTGTATGTATTTATTTATTTATTATTATTTTTATTTAACTAATACCTTATTTTTATTTTATTTTTTCTGTTTTTTGTATTTATCTATTTATTTCATTTAACTAATTAATGTCTTATTATTTTTTTTTAATTATTTTAATGTTGTTAATATATCTCTTTATTATTATTTTTATTATCTTATTATCCTTTAATGCCTTTATTTACTCATTTTTTTTTCTATTTTTCATTTTTTTAACCTCTACATGAATGATTTATTGGCATACTGTTTCATCACTTTATTCTCTATTTTGTTTTTTGCATTGTTAGAATTTCTCTCTGTCTGTTAAAGATTTATTCTGTCATCTGAATCCTTCCATGCTTTGTCTGTCAAAGCACTTTGTAAACATTTGTTCTTACAGGTGTTATATAAATAAAGTTTTTAACATTTTGACAGCTGACTGTGGGTTTAAATGTCTCTGGCTTAATGCTGTACAGGGCAGAGACTTGGGCTTAGCGGGTAACTAATGTATAAGTCTGTCCAAGCAGCGAGGAACAAAGGGAACACCTACGATCACTGAAAGACCTGGTGTTGTCATTTTTTAAAGTCTGGTTTCACTTTCACTTCAACGTGTCAGAGCTGGTGATCAAGTTCAAGGTTTATGCCTTCAGTTGTGAAGAGAGATACAATGACCTCAAGCCAAAGATGAGCGGCAGTGTAGATTTGCAGTTAGAGACTATTTGCATATTTATTGATCCAAGCATACTAGAGGTCAAACAGAGTTAGTTTGTCCCCGGATATCTGAAAGTCATCGTCCCCCTGATTGACTTTAATTTTCCCTCCATGTTCTGACCTCAATCAAACAACGTCTGATAAGTGTCTGAAGAAGAACTGGGATGGAAATAGCGCCGGGTCGCCTCCCCTCTCTGCGTAACAGTCACCTTTAGCCTGGAAGAATCTGAATCAAGTCTCTGTTGTATTGTAGATTTAAAAAACCACAAAGTCTTAATATGCACAACGGGACACAGCAGTCACCAAAAACAAATCAAAAGTCACAGCTTCATTTGTGAGATGGAAAAAAGTGGTCAGAAATGGAAAAGAACAAGGAAGTAAATGTAATTAGTCAAATAAGGAGCGTAAAATCAACATACCACACTTCATGAATTGAAGCTCTAAGAAATGAAGTTTTTGGGCCCTCGTTTAAAAGTCGTATAAAACCACCTCTGACATCTCCAGGGATGGAAAATTGGGACAAACCACTGGTACTTAATCTTACTTTGGCTGAAACTGTACAAAAAGTTTTTTCCCTAACTCGCTGACAACACACTCCACACACGGCAGACATCACACAGTGTCACCGCTCCATGCCAGAACGACTTCCCATCAGCCACTCTGCCATTGATTTCTTCAGCCATCAGTATGTACAGCTCTGTACGTCCTTGCGCCGTGACTTTGACATTTTGATGCATCTGCAAACACATGATTAAGTCACATCGACGGCGTCCGGAGGATAAATGCTGCTTTGTTTAAGATTGGGATTAAATATGAGGCGGATCATGATAGAAGGAGTGTTGTGCTGTTTCTGGGAAGATCCTGAAGACTGTTTTGAAGATGATGGAGAACTGAAGAGTGAAGTGATAAATGGTCTGGCTGCTCCCCCATTAAAAGAGTTTATATCACTGCGTAAAGATAATGGAAGATCAACTAGGACAGCAAATAGAGGTGACTGTGTCATACACCACAGATCCACTGAATTTGGTAAATCAGCCCTCTCTATTAGAGCAACAACTTCTTGGAACTCATTACTGAGTAAAATCAGAGAGTGCTGCAGGTTTGCTGAATTTAAGTCCAGGATGAAATCATGACTAAAATCAACCCAGTCATGTCCTCATCACACTTAAATATAACGACCTTCATAGTGTAGTGCTTTTAGCTATTTATATTTTATCATTGTGTTGGTAGTTTTGATGTAAATGTATCCCTGTTGTTTTATAGTAGTTGTGTATTATTGTGTAGCTGTTTAAATGATGTACTATTTGTTTTTAACAGAGGCATCCCCTCTGTCTCCTGCCCTGGGACTACAGATGTAAATTAGCTGCTAGCTTACTCTGGTACAACTAAATGGGTGTACACTGTCCCTGAAGCAACAACGCAGAACAAAAAAAATCTCACATAGCTTATGAAAAAAAAAACTCCTCACAAGGGGAGGCTCCTTGGGGGATATCACTCCCTCCCTTTCTTTTCCTTCAACAAACCTGTCCTTTACTTTCAAGTCCCCCCCCCCCCCCACCCCATCCCTTACCCAGTCCCACCTGAAGGACTTTAAATGGGAAAAAAGGAGTAGCTGACACATGGAAAAATGATGGATAAGATTGAATTAATTGTAATAAATAAATGGAAAAAGTGGGGAAAAATGATTTTGTATATTTGTGGATCTCAAGTTTGGTGAGACTGGTCTATGAGACAGAAGGTGAAGAGTGACCGAATAAATAAATAAAATATAATAGCCGTAAAAAACTCACTGAGGTCATGGCTGATGTCATTCAAATGTAAACTTTGAATACCAATCTAGGGCTTTTTTTAAACCAGGCACTTTATCACAGAAGAAGTATTCTCAATGCAGACACTGATATGACCAACAGACTCTGGATCAGCTGGATAGAAAGGCTAAATCAGCTGGGCTCTTGGGAGTGCATCACTCAAGGGATTAATCTCTACTATGGTGTTGTTCAAAAATGTAATGTCGTACAGAGTAGGATTGACACAATGAATGAAGTGACCTCAAATCATATCCTGTATAATAAATGGATGAAGTCTCTGTGACGTCACCCATCTGTTCCTGAAGCGCTGTTTCCAAGCCAATCCTTGGCGGGCGCCATATTGGAAATGCTGAACTCAACCAAACTCCGTCTGAGCTAGTGTGAGGTAAAGAGGCGGGCCTTTAGCCTTTACGCTAACTAGGGGTGACCCCAAATAGTTGAATATTGGACGATTTGTTCTAACGAGCCTTAGTCGACTGCCAATCTCATAGTCGAATATTTGCATATGAAACGTGGATCATTCCATTCAAACCATGGGGGTGCTCAATGTCTAATTTTACACTACTTTACTGTTTCCCGTAAAAACAGTGTTTCATATATCTTATTTTGATATAAATATAAACTTATTTAATGTAATTCTGAGAACAGCTCTTGAAGTGTTAAATCTCCTTAAAGTGGTAATTAAATCTCCCCTGGTAATTAAAGGTGGACTCTCCCATTTAGCGGGGACCTGTGGAGCAGACGTACCTCAGCTGGTCTTTAAATCTTTCTACGTTCATGGCAGCTCAAAATGTCAGGAAATAAAACTTCAGTTGATCCTAAAAACTAGTGATGAAGATGAGGAGCAGCTTCATGAAGAGGGCTGTGAGATCAAGGATTACCGGACCACACAAAAACTGTACGGGGCCAAAAGAACCAGGAGGGATACCCAAAGCTGTCTGAAGCCTCAAAAACAATCCACAGCATCCCATCCACCTCCACGCCATCAGAGAGGATATTCTCAAAGACAGGATTTACAGTCAACAAAGCAAGGAGCGCACTTCTGCCCGTACACACAATGGTTTTCCTCACGTACAATTTGAAAAGACTCAAGCGGACAAAGACGAGATGAAAGACTGTTTTAAAAGGCTCTGTTAAGAGATTTAAAAACCCTTTAGCTGGTTCAGGTTTGATTTTGAACATTATACAAATGTTTAGCCTTAAGTTGGACAAACTACCCTCCACTGTGTGAACACTGTTTAAATATCTCCTGATTCCTTTCTCTATAGTGGAGCGTTGTTCCATGTTTAACTGATGGTGGCCTTATTTGAGTTTTCTCTCCTTCATCACCTCGTTGTTTTTGCAATATAGATTTAAAAAATTTAAGTTTTATATTTATAATATTCTGTTGTCCCTTTTACTTTAAGCTATGAGTCTCTTAATTGTAAAGGGTTATGTGTAATATTGTCATGCGGTCACCATCATGCAGACTTTGGGTCAATAAGGAGAAACAACAAACATTCAACTATTCATCCACTACGGGCAAAATCTGATGAATCAGATTCGACTGAGTGAATCCTTAGTCGGGCTCACCCCTAACGCGAACAGCTACAGGGTTCCCGCCTGTCAATCAAGTCAGGCATGTCCTTATCTGGGCAAAACTTGCACGTTGAATATCTTAGAAAATTACAAGTTCTAATAAAATTCACTCCCGATAGAGAAATGAGCATTTCAGACCTAAACTGCAAAGATGGTCCTTTTTTTTTTGAATGGGTGTGTATGTGGTTTACGGTGTTTCTGCAGCCAGCCTCTAGTGGACGCTCGATGAACTGCAGTTTTTAGCACTTCTGCATTGGCTTCATATTTTTCCACCGGAGGTTGCCGCTTGCTTCAAATACAACAGACCAGACGAGATACAAGATTCTTAACGATAGTACATCAAATTTTCTCATTAGGCAATCTACGAACAACAAGATGTAGTTAGTTGACATACACCTGAGAGAACAAGCAAATGAATCATCATCAGTGTGAGTAATGTTTCAAAAAGAACATCCTGTGAAGTTTATCTTGGGACCCCTGACAAAGGATGCTTCGTTGATATCTGCACAAAGTTATCTTTGGTTTGCTTTTGTGGTCAACAGTTGATGCAAATAGACAATAAGACAATCTCTCCTCCCTGTGGTTGATGATTAAACAGGCTGTTTCTTGTTTCTGTAAGTCTGACGGTCTGTGTGGGTGTAGGAGGTGGAGAGAGAGAGAGAGAGAGAGAGAGAGAAAGAGAAAGAGAGAGAGGAAACCCAGGTTGATGGAGTGCGATGAGACGTCATAGATAGGAAACGCTGGGTATTTTGAGCCTCTTTAAGTGGCTGCTGTTTGGAGAGACATACTGTACTCTGCACTTCAGGAACCTATAAGACAGGAAATGATGATGGCGGAGAGGGGGGGGGGGGGGGGGGGGGGGGGGGGGGGGGGGGGGGGGGAGGGAGGGGAGCGAGCCAAAGAGAGAGAGAGAGAGAGAAAGGAGGAGAATTAGCAGTGTGATTATTACGGAGTGGCAGGCCAAGCCGCGAAGAAAGGAGGAGGTGGTGGTTTGTTGGGGGGGGTGCTTATTATGGGATGTCTGTGTTGTCAGGTGGGGGAGGGGCAATAAAGTAATGTATGTGTGTGTGTAAGGGGGGGTGGAAGGAGGGGGGGATACCATGGTCTGGTCTGGCCTAGGTCTGTTTTTGTGTGCACCCATCACGAGCTTTATGACTGCTCTCCCGTGCGCACGCTATGATGTATATCAGGGAAATAGTATCTATCTTCAGGTGTGGCGTGAGTCACATACAAGAAGGTAGCGAGGCCCCAGAGAGGAGGCAGCACAAAGACGCCGAGGCAGAGAGGCAGCTGGGAATTCATCAAAAAACTTCACTATGTGAGCAGCACAGTGAGCACAATACGCTCCCTGCCCCCCCTGTAATGTAAATTATTGAGGCGGAGACGCAGCAGCCGACGTGTTTCTGTGCAGGGTTTGCCCTCTTTAACTGCTGTACATCCTCAGCAACGTCCTTTAGTGCTAATTAAAACATTACGCTCACTCCAGTTAGCCGCTGATCCGATCTCGAGGGGAGTTTTTACGTAACATGATACGAAGACTTGATCGTTATTGAATCAAAGCTGCAAGTAAAAAAAAAAAAAAAAAGGGATGTCACAACTGGAAATTTGGCGTATGGCCCAGCTGACTGATGTTCCAACAATGTCTGCACTGGGACCAGTCAGATTGTGACTAGGAGGGACAAGGGTGCTGTAACCCTGCCAGAGAAATAATACAACAGACTGGTGGCTTGGAAAGATTTTCATCTCTGTGCAATCAAGCTACACGCGCCTGGAGACTCAGAAAGAAGACCGTTTACAGGGATATAAAGAGAAAGCAGAGTCCTCGCTTATGTTGAGCAAGAGTTGGTTAACTGTTGGCAGTTTGTTTATTTAAAATCCTTCTTCTGACCTACAAAGAGCTCATAGTGCCCTATTACCCCTCTAGAACACTACGCTCCCAGCATGCAGGCCTGCTCGTCGTACCTAAAGTCTCTAAAAGTAGTATGGGAGGTCGAGCCTTCAGTTATCAGGCCCCTCTCCTTTGGAATCATCTACCAGTCAGGGTCCGGGAGGCAGACACCCTCTCTACTTTTAAGAGTAGGCTTCAAACTTTCCTTTTTGATAAAGCTTATAGTTAGAGCTGGATCAGGCTTGGACCAGCTCTTAGTTATGCTGCTATAGGCTTAGACTGACATACTGGGATTCTGTCTCTCCCTTTAACTCTTCCTGTCCCATTAAAGTTACTAACCATAGACCTTTTTGAAGTCCCTCTGGATCTCTGCTGTTGTGGACGTGCCAGACTCCAGCTGCAACAACTACTATCCGTCTCCCCACTATCATCTCTCTCTCTCTCTTCACCTCCCTCTATCCCTCTCTCCAACTCGGTCTCAGCAGATGTGTGTCTAACATGAGTCTGGTCCTGCTGGAGGTTTCTGCCTGTTAAAAGGAAGTTTGTCCTTGCCACTGTAACTTGCTAAATGCTGCAAAGTGCTCTGCTCATGGTGGAATTTTTTCCCAAAATTGTTTTTCAATTTTTTTTTTTTAAATTTCGTTTTCAAAATTTCAAAATTAAACAAACAAAAAAAAAAATTCAATTTTTTTTTTTTCAATTTTTTTTCTTTTTTTCAATTTCAAAAAAAAAAAATCAAAAAAAATTCAAATTTCTTTTTTTTTTTTGTCAGATTATTTTTTTTTTCAAAATCTTTTTTTTTTTTTTTTTTGAATGAGGAGGAAAATCCTTGATTCAGTGAATACTGCAGGAAAACCTCAGTCACATGACTCCAGCTGTCCGGTGGTCCTGCTCCATGCTGCTTTCTGGGTGTTGACGGATGATAGAGCACAGAACAGGACCGCAGCGGATCAGAGACAGACCGGACACGGATCTGGTGGAAGTCCGATGTAAAAGCTGCCACTTCTTAAAGTTGAAATGATATTATAGTCATTGAATTATTTTATAGTCAGTACAAGTACCAGTGATGTAGTCAAGTCACCAAACTTTAAGTCCGAGTTGAGTCCTCAGTCTTCAGTTTTCAAGTCCAAGTCCTATCTCCCCCCTCTGTCTGTCTGTCTCTAACTTTAACTCTTACTGTCACTTTAAAGTTACTAACCATAGACCTTTTTGAAGTCCCTGAGCTCCCTTGTCTCGTAGGTTCCTCTGGATCTCTGCTGTTGTGGACGTGCCAGACTCCAGCTGCTACAACTACTACTATCCATCTCCCCACTATCATCTCGCTCTCTCTTCACCTCCCTCTATCCCTCTCTCCAACACGGTCTCAGCAGATGTGTGTCTAACATGAGTCTGGTCCTGCTGGAGGTTTCTGCCTGTTAAAAGGAAGTTTGTCCTTGCCACTGTAACTTGCTAAATGCTGCAAAGTGCTCTGCTCATGGTGGAATTTTTTCCAAAAATTTTTTTTCAAATTTTTTTTTTCAAATTTTTAAAATTAAAAAAAAAGGAAAAAACTTTCAAAAAAAATTTTTTTTCAATTTTTTTTTTCAATTTCAAAAAAAAAATTTCTTTTTTTTTTTTGTCAGATTATTTTTTTTTCTAATTTTTTTTTTTTTCTAATTTTTTTTTTTTCAATTTTTTTCGAATGAGGAGCAAAATCCTTTAGCCAGTGAATACTGCAGGAAAACCTCGGTCACATGACTCCAGCTGTCCGGTGGTCCTGCTCCATGCACCGTTCTGGGTGTTGACAAATGATAGAGCACGGAACAGGACCGCAGCGGATCAAAGACAGACCGGACACAGATCTGGTGGAAGTCCGATGTAAAATCTGCCACTTCTTAAAGTTGAAATTATTTTATAGTCAGTACAAGTACCAGTGATGTAGTCAAGTCACCAAACTTTAAGTCCAAGTTGAGTCCTCAGTCTTCAGTTTTCAAGTCCAAGTCCTATCTCCCCCCTCTCTCTCTCTGTCTGTCTGTCTGTCTCTAACTTTAACTCTTACTGTCACTTTAAAGTTACTAACCATAGACCTTTCTGGAGTCCCTGAGCTCCCTTGTCTCGTAGGTTCCTCTAGATCTCTGCTGCTGTGGACGTGCCAGACTCCAGCTGCTACAACTACTACTATCCGTCTCACCACTATCATCTCTCTCTCTCTCTTCACCTCCCTCTATCCCTCTCTCCAACACGGTCTCAGCAGATGTGTGTCTAACATGAGTCTGGTCCTGCTGGAGGTTTCTGCCTGTCAATAGGAAGTTTGTTCTTTCCACTGTAACTTGCTAAATGATGCAAAGTGCTCTGCTCATGGTGGAATTTTTTCCCAATTTTTTTTTTCAATTTTTTTTTTTCAAAATTAAAAAAAAAAAAATATATATATATATATATTTATTTATTTTTTGTCAGATTTTTTTTTTCTTCATATTTTTTTTTTTAAAAATTAAAAAAAAAAAAAATCCATTTGTATTTTTTTGTCAGATTTTTTTTTTTTTTCAAATTTTTTTTGAATGAGGAGGAAAATCATTGATATTTCTTTCATTCGTCCATCACAGAAGATGACCTTCATAACGTTTGTGATTCTTTAATTTGTATCTAGTTAGAAAGCTTGGTAGAAGTTCGGATGGATTGAGGATTTTTAAATGATCCCAAATTGGGACCTTGTGGAAACTCAGATTTGAACCAGTGACTGCTGCAACAAGGACCAGCCTCCCTACATGAGGTGCAACAGCTAGACGACACTACCACGATGACGGACATGTTGGCATTGACATTGTCCGCATGTTGTGATTAGCACTTAGCTATCATCTGATATCCTGTCTGAGTTTAGCCTGAATATGACCCACTTGTCTCGAGCCAAATTCTTTTACAATCAGTGTCATTTCTGCCAGATGTGTTTGCATTTAGCAAGTCAAACTCCCGATTAATCTAGTGATATGACTCGCGTGTCGTTAATGTTGGTCAGCTGTGCTGCAGCTGTGTAATGTGAGTCACTCTCGGACAGCTGTAAAAAGATTTGCAACACACTGTAGTCTTTTGTTTTAACTGGGACATAGACCTCAATTCAAGAGCGGTCTGCTCTCGCAAAGTAGTCTGGAACCACTTCATTTTTAAGGAGCGTTACTAATGAGGATAGCCAAAACACCACTGGAGGCTACAACCAACCAAAGCAACAAATCATGTGACATAGTAGTGGGATGCTAGGCTAGGTAGCTAGGTCAACATCCAGTTCCCATGGCTTGTAGTCCAAAATGATGCACGGATGTTTGGCATGGCAAAGTTAGATAGCCAATATCACTGGTTGTGCACAACATGACTGCAGAAGAGCTAATTTTAACAACTCCACATCACTGCCAGATGTCTTGTTTGTTTAAAAATGACTCGACTGCACTAAGACCGCCTTCATTTTTTTTTTTAAGGTATATTTTTGGGGCTGTTTTGCCTTTATTGATAGGACAGCTGAAGAGAGACAGGAAGATTGGGGAGCAGAGAGAGGGGGAAGACTTGCAGCAAATTGCCGCAGCCAGAAGTCGAACGGGCGACATCTGTGACAAGGACTATAGCCTCTGTATGTGGGGTGCTTAGACCGCTAGGCCACCAGTGCAACTAGACCACTTTCAGTTCAATAACCTCAAAAAGACCGGGTGGAAATCTGTCTGAACTCGGTCAAGCAGCCTCTTCCTCTACCTCCGCAAACAAGCCGAGTTTCCACGCTTACATTCAGTGTGAGTGATCCCACATCACTTCCAGACTACTGGTCCATACCGTGAACAAACAGGACAGGGGGTCCGGCTGTGTGGAGGTTAAATATGTGGTTTGATTCAACAAAACAATCCCTACTTTAACGCTTGTCCTGGATGGACCAAGTTTAAAAGAGGGCACTGTTTGGGAAAGATAACGGGGGATGAAATGGACACGAGGAAGGTTTGAACTCGACGTCACCCGCTCGTTCAAGCCGTCTGGGACATCCGGACAACCTCAGTGGAATCCAATCTTTCTCTTTTTTTTCATTCCCTCCATCTGTCAAACGCTGCTTTGTGTTATCTCATGCGGCAGACATGTTGGGTCTGATCAAATCCATTTGCACTTTTGTTATCTGGTGCAGTGTCACAGCGTGTGCTGCGGGGCAGGAGAGGTGGAGCAGAGATGGTGTCTGAGTCGGAGGGAGGGAGGGGGGAGGTCCGGAGGCATTATGGTATGCTTTTTGACTTACATGATAATCTGACCCTGCCTATAACCCCCCCATCGCCCCACCAAGACTGCCACCCCCCCTGTTTTTCTCCATAGCAACCTGCAGTACAGGAACACTATTATGGTCTGTAGTCCTCCGCCCCTCTTCACCCACCTCCTCCTTCCTTTTTTTCTTTTTGCCTCAGAAATGATATTATTATCATTATGTGATATGCAATTCTGCAAGTCTGGTGGGGGTGGGAGGGGCGTCAAGAGCCGTGCACGAGGTTTCTATGACAACTGCCCCAAGTATCCTTCTGATTGGTGATTATGGGATGTCCCCCCCCTTCATCCTACCCCCCCCCCCCCTTCCTCCTCCTCCTCCCCAAATGCACACATGAACACTCTGTCCATAGTCAAGGAAAGGAGAAGTGTGGGGGAGGGGGGGATGTAAACACAGGGAGAAATAGAAAAAGGCAAAAATAGAGGGCAGACACAGAAAGATAGAAGTTGGGTTTTTTTTAAGGCGCTCAGTGTGAGCGGGACGGAAAGAGGGAAGCTGCTCTCAACAGTGGGACAAAGAAAAGACCAGAGGAGAAAGAAAAATATCCAAATGCGAGGTGGCGCTGAGTCAGAGTCAACTGTAAGGGAAGAAGCCAAGAGGCAGCGAGGCCTCGACAGAACCCGGGAGAGGAGAGGAGAGAGGGGAACAGCTTGAAGCGGGTTAGAAGCCAAAGTGTCAGGGCACTGCAACAATATGCTGACATGAATAATTTGTTACTTGATTCATGAAACCCTCTTAATGACCAGACAATCACTCAATGGAAATTAACTCGCCGGTATCACAGGAGAAATGATGCAACGTTGTTTGTGTGCATTGCGATGTGATGATTAATCTGTCTTTCAAGATGAATGAATAAAGCGCTCTCACTTTGGGAAATTACAAGCAGCTGTTGCCTCTGCTGACTCCTCTCAAACCAGATTTTCTCAATCTAACTTTGTACGAGCTAGTGTGAGGTAAAGAGGCCTTTAGCCTTTTCCCTAACAGCTACAGGGTGCCCGTCTGTCAATCAAGTCAGACATGTCCTTATTTGGGCAAACTTCGTAAAATACAGAGTTATAAAAAAGTTTGGCCCCGAAAGAGAGATTAGCTACTCACTCCTAAACAGTTTTCTGAACCAGGCTGTAAACATGTTTATTTCTGCTGTAAAGATTGTCTTCTTTGAATGGGTGTGTATGTGGTTTCCTGTGTTTCTGCAGCCAGCCTCAAGTGGACGCTGGAGGAACTGCAGTTTTTAGCCCTTTCGCACTTATACCATGGCCACAGCAAACATTTATGTCTAAGTGTGCATGACATGCAAACAATGCCAGCTCGATATTGTTCCCATCGTTTGGGTGTTGCCTGTGTGGAGCCTTGACCTTGACCCTAATCAGGATTACCTGGAATGCAAACTGCAAGCAAGGTGTTTCATCCAACACCAGTGTCCGATTACTTTAACAAGGCTATGTGTTCAGATCCTCTTCTTCTCTCATTCGTAAATGAGACCACTTGGGTACGTACCAAGCGGCAACCTCCTGTCTTAAAATATGATGCCCACGTGGAAGTGCTAAAAATTGCAGTTCATCGAGTGTCCACTTGAGGCTGGCTGCAGAAACACAGGAAACCACATACACACCCATTCAAAGAAGACGATCTTTACAGCAGAAATAAACATGTTTACAGCCTGTTTCAAAAAAACAGTTTGGGTCTGAGTAGATAATTTCTCTATCTGGGCCGAACTTTTTTATAACTCGGTATTTCCGAAGTTTGCCCAAATAAGGACATGCCTGACTTGATTGACAGGCTTGCACCCTGTAGCTGTTAGCGTAAAGGCTAAAGGCCTGCCTCTTTACCTCACACTAGCTCGGAGTTGCTGAGTTCAGCATATCCAATATGGCTGGCGAACAGCTTCAAAACAGCGCTTCAGGAACAGATGGATGACGTCACAGATACTATGTCCATATATTATACAGGATATGGTATGGTGACAGGGGCTCCAAAATAAATAATTATAAATTAGAGTACAAATTCTACAAATAGGCTACGACAGCTGTACAGTTTTGTATAGCTAAACTGCCCTCATACCTTTTTAATCACCTGTGTCAGACCTCAAGAAGTCCTCTTGGTTCCACGACATGACTCCCTCACCAGGTTCTGAGATGTTGCACCTGGCTTCTCAAACTTTGTACTCTGGACTTGCGAGTCATTTGCAGGTCTTTCTAAGTAGAAACAATAAAAACAGAAATGCAGCATTATCAGAAAATGTAAAGGTGAGTCAGCCAACCAGAGTCTGAGTAGTCTTAAAATGTATGGATGTATAGAATCGTGCAATATCTCATTTGTTACATTACATTAACATAGTTTTTGACACCTTATTAGTATAACTATACTTTTTCTGCAGGACTCTTGCGGTTCATCTATAAGTTGTATTGTTTGTGCATAATGAAAAAGGCTAAAATAAAGCCCCCCCTCCTCAAAGTAAACAAATAAATATGTAAACATGCCATCTAACAGCCAGTTGTTCTATCTCTTATCTAAGGGATGAGATGTTATCAGGCTCAGGGGGTTGTAGTTAATGTGCAGGTGTTGCCGTCCACATACTTTTGGCAATAATCTGAACTTTAGTCGGTAAACAGCTGTTGAATTTAGTCTTCTAACTCGAGCAGCAGCAACATCAGGAGAGCAGATTGGTCCTGCAGTGCAACAATAACAATAAATAACTCACTCTGATGCCTCACAGGCCCCAAATACCGAGCCCCCCATTAGCCGACATGTACTCTGTTGATTTCCCATGTGGTTAAACGTCATTCACAAGCTTCCCCGCCATGCTAGGCACTCACAGTTCTGCGTTTCTCTGCACAGTCTGAATGTAGTACTGACAGTCAATGGTGGGAAAATACTGTCTAGGACCCAGACGTTTTTCCCACCATTGACTGCAATGCATTTCCAACAGCCTGTGGAGCAAGCCCATGTGTGTGTGTGCGAGTGTGTGTGTGTGTGCAGACAGCTTAACTCAGCTGTTGGCTTGGCTCTTGTACTTCTGGGCTCCCTGTTTCTTGTTTTGAGGGGGGGGGGCGGGGGGGGGGGTTATGGCTGCAGACTTCAAGGTTTTGACTACAGTTTGACCCCTGTGACCCCCTTCCCTGCATGTACCCTGACTTTTTAACCTCACACTCATCTTGTGCTTGAAAACTTTACCCTCCTGTAACTTTGCTCTAAACTCATCCAGTCTGCATGCGCTGACGGGACGGTCGCAGTTTTTTTGGCGAGTCATGTACATAAAGACGCCTTGAATTTAACGCCAGGATGCATCATATGGGGGGCTACTCTCAGGTCACCGGGTGTCATCCCACTTTTTCGTGGCCCTTTGGGCGCCGTGGGGGCCCCTCGCACTGCATCTTCAACCTGTGCACTCTGTGGCAGCCAGACTCATATACAGTGCGGTGCCTTGCGCATACATGCAAACATGCAAACATGCACACTCAAGTTAAGCAGTCATGTGGCACACACAGTTGCCATGTGACGACTCCCCCCCCCCCCCCTCCTCCTCCTCCTCCTCCTCCTCCTTTCTCCTATCTCTCTCTTTTTGGAGTTATGCTCATTGAGGGATGTCAGTGACTGCGCTCATTACTATTATGGGATGTCACGGGTATGGGCGGGGGGAGGGGGGGGCGTCTCCATGGTAATGGTTGCTAAGGGAGGGGGTGGAGGTGCGAGGGGGTGGTGTGTGCATGGAGGAATGGGGAAGAGACTGTAGGAGAGGGAGGGGTGAGTTGACTATTATGGTCTGTACGTTGCAAGGTAACTATGCAGAGTGGGGGAGGGGTGACTGAGGAGTGTGTGTATGCGTGTGTGTGTATGTGTGTGTGTGTGTGGAGGGGGGGATATTATGGGATGCCTGCCCCCTGATCTCTTTGTGTGTGTGTGCGCGCGCGCGGGGTGTGTGTTGTGTGCGAGGGAGAGAGAAAGAGGAGACGGCGTCGTGCACACACGCTGCCACAAAAACACGGAAATATATTTAAATTGTATTTACATGTTAGCTTTAAACAAAAAGAACCTTCTAAGTATTGATTGATTTATAAAGTGAGCCTGGAGTTGCTGTTTTTTGGAAGCTGTGTAAAATCAAGTTGTGAGTATCTACATTTTTTTTTTTTTTTTTTTGGTGTGTGTGTGTGTTTTATTGTTTGTGAAGAGTCAGGTTAAAAGATGGTAGGAGAGGAAGAGTGTGTGATGCAGGTGATTTATGTCGTTATTAGTGATTAGTGTGTGATGCTCGGTTCTTGAAGTGTAGGCTACAATCTGAAGCTAATGCTAATAGCACAGAACAAACGATAGTGGCAAGATGTCAGCAGAGATGGAGTGATTCAGGGTGCTAATCTTAACACATGAATAAAGTTGTGTGTGTCTGAGGATAAAGGAGAAGCTCATACACACTGTGTGTTTCTCTCTGATATGTCCTGGGTCTTCTTTTCCTGCTTAAAAAATCACTTCCGTTTTCTCTTTTTTGTTCTTATTCCCCCCTCTTGTTGAAACCTGGCCGGCTGCCCTCTCTCACACAAACTACCTCTCACCCGACCTCAAGACTGGGTCAGAACTCTGGATTACCCTGCAGATAAATAACTTTATTTAGTTAGCTAAACTGTTAGCTAACTAAATAGAAAGTTTGCTGCTTGTTTGCTATGTCTGGAAGCGAGGATGACAGAGATGATTACGGAGCCCCTGATGACCGGTTACTGCACGGTAAGACTCATTTTGTTAGCTTGCAGAATGCTAAACGTTCAGGCTTGGTTGTGTGTGCTAGCATGAGCAGATGTTTTCTGACATTCATATCAATCATTAGCAAAGAGTCAATGAAGCTAATGCTAGCAGCTGTGTTGGGAAAGTTGCTATTAATGCGCAGGCGCTGCTCTTAAACACATTAAATGAATCATTCTGTGTTACCTAATGTAAAATAAGAGGTTGTGGAGATAGTAGAAGCATTGTAGTAAAGTCACGCCGACTGACCGGCATGTTCCCGGGGCCTAGCGTTAGCCAGCTACCGGTGTATTCTTTACGTGTCGATGACAAGATGGAGGCAGCCAGTTAGCTTGGAAGCTGGCGGATGACGTTCTGAATCATTCCCCCTCCTCATGGCCGGCGCCTTCAGTTAATAAATAAGTGAAAATAATCACATTTAAATGTAAAAACTCGTCTTTTATCTTCCTGCTAGCTTAACTTTGTTGTATATTCTCCCGTTTCTGGTGTGAAGCCGAACCACGCATTGTTACATTTTGTATCAATCCGACGAGCACGCGCTCCGAATGTTAAAACAGTGAGAACAAATAGTCCCACAAGTTAGCTTAGAGTGCTAAAGTCGACATTAAAGCTGCTTTTTATTATTCGTAAATATGTAAAAGTTTAATTAAACCACACATCACGTGAAGTCATGTAAACAAAAGCAGGATAGATGCAGGAACGGTTACCCTCCAAAAACGTGATAATTGTTTTACACCTACGCACAAATAAAGGTCATTATTCATCCGAGCAGGACAATTTGTTCGACTTTCGACGCGATTAATCGAACAATAAGGGTTTTCATAGAAATAATAATGACTGGAAATAAGATAAGATATTACTTTGTTTGAAATTCAGTTTTTACAGCAACCCAGACATAAGTACAATCAAGATGAAGTAAAATAAAATAAGTAAAAATAAATAAAGCTAGAATACAATTTAGATATATACAATGTTATAATGGAATTTAGATTAAATAGAAGTAATTACAGGCAGTATTAAAAATGATTCAGTAGTGACCAGTGGTGGAGCCAGGGGGTGGCCATGTCCACCTCTGAAAACTGATTGGACACCCCTGTGGCCACCCTGAAATTCTTAAACATGATTGGCTATTTGCGATGTCAGAGACATTACTTATACTGAAATCAGCTATTGTGTTGTTGTGTTTCAACAAGCTGCAGATAAACTAGTTTCTTTGCATTTGAATATTATTTTTGTTGATGCTTTGACTTTGGACAATCATCCTCATTTTGAGTCCTTTAAAGAGTTCAGCAGATTTAAATGTTGACACTCTGTACCGTTACATTTTTAATGTCAACGTGGGCCATCTACTAAAATGTAATATTGATTGATAAAATGATTTTATAAAAGAAGTTAAAGTAGATGTGATTATTGGAAGTAACCCTCTTAGGTTTGGGGTAAGCTCTTAAGTTTTGGCCACCCCTTCAACAGTCAGTGCCCCAGTTTGGCCACCAAAGTCCAAACTGTCTGGCTCCGCCACTGGTAGTGACAGGTTGATATGGTGTGATAAAGATAACATAAGATATTACTTTATTGATCCCCCAGGGGGGGGTTCAGTTGTTACAGCAACCCAGACATAAGTACAATCAAGAAGAAGTTTCAAGGATTCAAAGGTTTCTATTGTCAATTTTCACTGTATATACGAGACATACAGGAAAAACCAGATGCTGTTTCTCTCTTCCAGCTTTTAAATATCTAAAATTTAAATATAAAATACAATAAAATATAATAAAATACAGTTTTATAAAAACAGCCTATGTACACAGTGCAGGTAGTGCAGTGACAGTTAAAAAATGGACAATGAAAATAGATAACAGTGCAAATGATATGAAGGTGCAGACAGTATTCGAGATAAGTAAATGATTAAGTAAACGGTTAATGTGCAAAAAGCAGTAAAAGCAGTCAATAAGTAAAATAAAATAAGTAAAAATAAATATATAATTTAGATATATACAATGTTACAATGGAATTTAGATTAGATAGAAGTAATTACAGCCAGTATTAAAAATGGTTACAGCAGCAAACAAAAAGGTGTACAGAACAAGAATTTCAACAAGAATATATATATTAAAAAAAGTCCATCAGAGACGACAGCTGGGCCATAATCCTCCTGTCAGCCACCACCTCCACAGGGTCCAGGACTGAGCCGGCCTTCTTCCCCAGTTAGTTCAGTCTTACTCTCCTGTATCCTGTCCGCCTACAGCAGGTGAAATCCTTCCAATGTGGTGTTCGTGTCCGGTGTTAGCTCTGTTAGCATGATGGTGGTCAGCGTGATGCAGTCTGTGGCCTCCGTTACTGTTTAACAATCTGATGGCGGTGGGCACAAAGGGTCTCGGTCTCGTCTTGGAATCGAAAGCATTTTTAACCAGTCTTGTCTCGGTCTCGGACTGGGAGGACTCAGTATTTGATATATATGGTCTTGGTCTTGTCTCGGTCTCAATCCCTAAATGTCTTGGTCTTGTCTTGGTCCCGGTGCACTCTGGTCTTGGACATGTCCTGGTCTAGGTTAATGTGGTCTTGACTACAACACTACTATGTTCTGTTATTAACAAAGACCCAACATCAAGACAGGCTAAGATCCAGTCCCCTCTTACAGACAGGACTAAGTCTGCATTGCACCTTGAAGTAAGTTACAGTGGCAAGGACAAACTTCCTTTAACAGGCAGAGACCTCGAGCAGGACCATACTCATGTTAGACAGCCATACTGGATAGAGGGAGATGAAGAGACAGAGATGATAGCAGTGAGACTGATAGTAGTTGTAGCAGCTTGAGTCTGGTACGTCCACAGCAGCAGGCCATTTAGGACATAGATCTAGAGGAATCTACGAGACAAGGGAGCTCAGGGACTCAGTAACTTTAATGTGACAGACAGAGGAGAGTCTGATCTCATCTTAATCCACCATGAGCAGAGCACTTTGCAGCATTTAGCAAGTTACAGTGGCAAGGACAAACTTCCTTTAACAGGCAGAAACCTCCAGCAGGACCAGACTCATGTTAGACACACATCTGCTGAGACTGAGATGGGGGGTTTGAAAGAAGGATAGAGGAGAATAAGAGAGAGAGAGCAATGATAAAACCATGGAAACTGAACTCAAGTCCCAAGTCTAGCTTTCACATCATTGAGTTTTGGACGCCAGAAAGATCTTTAACCTCCTGTGAGTTCATGGACTCACATCACATTATCCCATATATTCAAATTTACAGCCACACAGCTTGGTCTCCTCTATTTGACCCCAAAAAGCTCATTACATTAGATTTCCTCCTCACCAGGTGCATCTTCATGGCAGCTTGCCATTCACTTTATTTTTACTGTAGTGAATTAGATTAATAAGCTCTTTGTGCCAAGAAGTTGGACTGAAGGGTTGCAGTTTCAACCACTTATTGTAGTCATCTAATCACAGTCTGCAAGAAAAGAGGCCATCTTGTGTTTGAAACCACAGAAATGACAAGTGGTCAGAAGATGAGATGATTTGATATATCTAATTTTTTTATTACATGTTCTTAGATTGGATTGCAGTCAGTGAATGCATCGTTTCAAATGTTTACTCCTTTGTTCCCTGACTTGACATTAAAGCGAGCCGTTCACCAAACAAGACATTTGAGGCCGTCACTTCTGCACGTCCAAGTGTTTGAGATTCTGTAGGAAACAAGTAATTGAGTTATCCACTTAATGCAGAATTTAATAAAACAGTCGGTTCATGTTAAACCTTCAGAAGTAAACAAACAAGGGTGTCACTTTTCATATGCATCCTGTCTTCACAGCCCTCTGTTTGGAAAATAAAAACCACGCCGTGCTCTGAGTTGTACCTGAACCCTAACATGTCCTCTTCTCCCCCGATTTTGCAGATGAGGAGGAAGAGGAGATCTCGGAAACAGATACTCCGAAGGTGAAGAAGAAGAAGAAGGCCAAGAAGAGCAAAGAGAGCAAAGGCAGCAAGAGGCGGTCGCGCAGAGAGGTAAGGTGGTCACCTCAAAAACTGAAGGAAACCTCAACTCCATTCCAGATTGGTTCAGTATTTCAGACCTTAGAGGGCACGTTGTCTTGTTATCCTCTCATGTAGGAACAACAGCTGTTAGCTCTAATAAACAGGGGCGTAGTTGAGATCGCCCGTGTCGTGGTGTGTATCCTAAACCAGATCCAGCTCTGTTTACACACCTAACACCCGTCCAAACTAAACAAGTCTGCAGTTTATTTCCCTGCTAGACTTTTAACAGAATAAACCAAAGTGTTTGTTTGTTTTTACACTTCTCTTTGGAAGCTAATTTCGACCCTCGCCTTTAAAAACATGCATGGACTTGTTGGCTTACTGTCTCGACCCTTTGCTGGACGTCTTCCCTGTTCCTCTACTCCTCACGTTTCAGTTCTTGTTTCATCTGTCCTGTCACACATGAAAGAAGGAAGCTTTAAGAAGTAGATGAATGTGAGGGGTACAGGAGGGCGATCTTGTAAGATTTAAGAGATCTAAAACTCCTCTTGAAGTTTGAAAAGAACAAGCTCGCTACTCAGATTTTAAGATCCTAAGAGAACCACCTCCCCAGGTCCGTTTACACCATGCTTCATTTTATCCATCAATCTCTTTGTCCTGTCATCATCCCCTGATTTCTATCCGTCTTCTCTCACCGTTTCCAGGAGCTCGCCATCAGCTCCCCGGAGCCCATGGAGGTGGGCGGCACGGGGGAGACGGAGGAAGGAGCCGTCCCACGTTCCGACAGCGAGGGCAGCGACTACACTCCGGGACGCAAGAAGAAGAAGAGAGGCAGCAGCGGCAAAGAGAAGAAGAGGAGCAGCTCGGTAGCCGAGAGGGGGTCCTCCAAGAAGAAAGAGCCCGAGCCGGAGGAAGAGGACGAGGATGATGACGACGATGGCATGGTGAGGGGAAATGAAGCACGCAGCACGCATACATGAACACACAACAACGTCATCGCCCAACACCAACATGTCGTAGATCATGGTCTTCATGGAGGACTCGTTGTGAGCCTCTGATTACGCTTTGAGACCTGAAACAGTTACAAAAACTCAGACCCAGAGAATTCAAGAAGCCTCATTGATCTCAAGTTACAGGGGAGAGGACAAACCTCCTTTAACAGGCAGAAACCTCCAGCAGGACCAGACTCATGTTAGACACACGTCTGCTGAGACCGTGTTGGAGAGAGAGATAGAGGGAGATGAAGAGAGAGAGAGATGATAGTGGGGAGACGGATAGTCGTAGTTGTAGCAGCTGGAGTCTGGCACTTCCAAAGCAGCAGAGATCCAGAGGAACCTACGAGACAAGGGAGCTCAGGGACTCCAGAAAGGTCTAAGAAAAGAGAGAAGAGAGGGAGACCAGAAGAAAGAAAAAGAGGAGAAGAAATGGGGAAAGAATGACAGAAGGAAAGTATGGGATAAGAAAAGGAGACAAAGAAGGAAAGAAAGAAAGAAAGAAGAAAAGAATGAATGAATGACAGACCCAAAAAAGGAATCTACAGCAGAGATCCAGAGGAACCTACGAGACAAGGGAGCTCAGGGACTCCAGAAAGATCTATGGTTAGTAACTTTAATGGGACAGGAAGAGTTAAAGTAAGAGACAGGCAGAGAGAGGGAAAGACAGGATCCCAGTGTGTCAGTCTAAGCCTATAGCAGCATAACTAAGACCTGGTCCAAGCCTGATCCAGCTCTAACTATAAGCTTTATCAAAAAGGAAAGTTTGAAGCCTACTCTTAAAAGTAGAGAGGGTGTCTGCCTCCCGGACCCTGACTGGTACATGATTCCAAAGGAGAAGGACCTGATAACTGAAGGCTCTACCTCCCATACTACTTTTAGAGACTTAGGGTATGAGGGAGGTGAAGAGAGAGAGAGATATGATAGTGTTGAGACAGCAGTGGGCCTTCTAGGGCAGAGATCCAGAGGAACCTACCAGACAAGGGAGCTCAGGGTCTCCAGAAAGGTCTATGGTTAGTAACTTTAATGGGATTAGGGGTTTGAAAGATGGATAGAGGGAGATGAAGACGGAGAGATGATAGTGGTTAGACGTATAGTATCATCCGAGGTTAGCGCAGCTCGAAGCTAAAGGTCTCCTCTGCTAATAGATTGACTTTCTAGACCTCTTTACAGAAACTTGACAAGACTTCAGGTTAAAAAGCAAAAAAAAACAGCAGAACCTCAGTGATCCTTTTGGCGCTCCCTGCGGAACCCCAGAACTGATTAACGTCAGCTACTCGCCAAATATCAAACATTTGCATTTATCTTGAGCTTCTTTGTCTTGATATAAAAAGAGGAGTCCTTGTTTTGGGCTGTGAGTCACATACACACCTTTTAGAGAGGTTGATTTTGGCTCTTGGGTGTAAAAAGTGGAACTCTTAAGACTCTGAATCCTCTGCAGACGAGCACGATGCAGAGTCGCCGGGAGTCGTGTTTGTGGTTCAGATGTTTAAACTAGGGATGGGCATTTCAAGCCAAAATACACACACACACACACACACACACACACACACACACACACACACACCTGTCCCATTAACAGCCCGTTTGTGTGGTAGTCACGTTAACCAGCAGCAGGACGAGGTGCTGCTAGTTGCGGGCACTTTCAGCGTCTTTCTCGACCTTTATGTCGGTGTTTCTGTGACGCAGCGTGGAGCGTGTGTTCACATTTCTTCTTCTTCTTCTGTTATTTAATGCGGTTAGCAAACAGCTTTAAGACGCTCTATAGCCACCGTCTGGCGGGAATACCGTATTACAACCACGCACCAGTAGAAACAATGAAAAATTGTACTTTTAAAATGAGAAAATATTTGAAGTAACTCTTTGACTCCTCTGAAATATCCTCCTTCTTTGATTATAACTTTGTGAAAGCTCTGCCGTCTCTCCACGTCGAGCGCCTTCAGCCCATCCGTGTACAGCGTGTAAAGCGTGTACCTGCCGTCTGTCTCTCTCTGACGCTCAAACAAAGAGCTGCGTCTGCTGGACTCGCAGCCCGGGCGGCCAATAGGGGGCCTCGTGTGGTTAATGACACTTATACAAGGGGTGGAGTGGGGGTGTCTAAGCCTCTCTCTCTCTCTCTGTGTCTCTGTGTCTCTGTGTGTCTGTGTGTGTGTGTGTGTGTGTGTGTATGTGTGTGTGTTAGGGCTGGGTTTGTAAGGCATATATGCTGTTGCCATGGTAACCCCGCCTAGCGCCTCTCCGCACTGCGCTCTTGACCCTTTTTTTTCTTTTTTGGTTAGATAAACACGTTTTAATTCATCGGCAGAGCCGCCCTCAATCCTGCCTGCAGCTCGGGCTGTAAGACAACGGAACGAGGAAGCAGCTTTTTGAAGGAGGAGGAGGAGGAAGGTGCAGGCGCAGGCTGGCCCACTTTACCTCTAACTGGTCTTAGTGGTTTAGAATCACTGCTGCTCACCTGCTTCAGGGCCTTTTACCTTTCACTAAGTCGCTTTTACTCGCAACGTTTTTTTTTATGTGTAGCAATAAAACTTCATCTAAGAATGAAGATTCATTTATTTATTTTTTAAAGTTATATTTGTGGGCATTTCTGCCTTCAGTGGACAGGACAGCTGGGGAGAGACAGGAAATGTGGGGAGTAGAGAGAGGGGGAGGACATGCAGTAAATGGTGAAGGCCGGAATCAAACTCGTGACCTCTGCGACGAGGGCTACAGCCTCTGTACATGGGGGCACGCACTTACACCGCTATGCATGGTGTAAATTTAACACCCGCCAATGGCAGATTAGTTTGGCCTGTAAAACAAAAACACACACCCGCCAGTGACCGATGGAAAATGTTGTATTGCATGTGAGGTTTTGTTTGCATACTTTCGCCCATTTCTGCAGACTATCAGGCTGTTTTGACCCTCGCGGCGCGCCGTACTTGTGTTGTGATTGTGTTGTGTCGTCGGGAACAGCGTGACGTCAGCTACTGGAGTTCTATTCATTCCCTTTGCTTGAAGAAGCACGGCGGGAAGAGCGTTTCAAGGAAGATGTGGCAGGAATTTGATTTCACATTTTTGGAGGTCACTAGCCAATGGCAGATGAGGTCTAAAGTAATTTTTTTTACGCCCTGCCGCTATGCCAATGGCACCCCAATGAAGATTTATTTAAACACCATGTGACCTGATCTCAGGACCTCTGCAAAGTGAGCTTCATACAGGAGCTGCAAGGGTTAATAATCAGCTCTTTAATCCCAAACATGATACAAAAAATCATGATTCTGGGATTCAAGTGGCTTTAATATGAAAGTTTCTCAGTATAAATGTGAGTTCTGGACAAAAGAAGACGATAGATTGCTGTTAATTGCACATTTTTTAACAGATGCATGACAAAAGAGATGAATGTTACCGCAACCAAAATCAACACAAATGATCTTTAGTTGCAGAACTGAAACCACTTCAAAAAATGAATCTGCGTTTCTTTTGTCATGAACGTTTTGCGGTTGCAGCTGTCATGAAGGAAAAATGGGGCTACTTTACAGAATCTAAAATCTAAAACATATTCTGATTTGTTTAACACTTTTTTGTGAATTAAATAATTCCACATATGTTCTTTCATAGTTTTGATGCCTCTGATATCAATCCACAGTGTTTCAAATAATTACAGTAAATACAAACCCTTGAATGAGAGCAGAATGAAAGCAGCTTCTTCATCTTGAGCACATCCAGATTTTTTTGATTCTTTGTTTTGTAAGTTTTAAAATTAAGCACAACTTTAAGATTATTTTCAGGCTGCTGGAAATCAAAAAAATGTGAACCACTGAGTTCTTGCTGCAGATTCTCCAAACACTGTGGTGAACAGATTGTTGTGCAACACCCGATGAAAGACTCTCCGTCCCCGTTTATATTCTGTCGTTGTCCGCAGGCAGGACGGGAACAAAAGAGTTTTATTTCTGACGCTCAAAGCTTTTATAAAACTCTGCATGAACCCGAGCAGGTGAGTCGCCGTCGTGGTCCCACACGTCGGTCACTCCGTCTGCGAGTGATCAGCTGATTGTTTGTTGTTGTGAACGCTCCACATGTCGCCCTACATGTCATCTCTTTAGCGCGTATCGATTGAATGCAGAGCAGGTTTGCACACGTCTGAGCTTGTCTGTTAAATCTGGTTCCTCTCCTCCACGCTCCACGCACTGATCGATTGATCAGATTAGTATTGATAAGCGCTCGCTCACCCGGTAGAGGTGGTGGAGAGTAAAGGAGCAGTGCTGTGTTTTTAGGAGATCAGCGTTTCTGCACAACCTGCATGTCAGATTGGTGACCGAGTAAAGAGAGAGCGATCTTCTCCTTCAGTCTTCTTCCTCTTCCTGACATTAATGAACTGTTGTTCCCTGCAGGAGCCGAAGTCTTCGTCCCAGCTGCTCGACGACTGGGGCATGGAGGACATCGACCATGTCTTCACCGAGGAGGACTACCGCTCTCTGACCAACTACAAGGCCTTCAGCCAGTTCGTCAGGTAGACGCCACACACACTCTCACTCAAAGAGGCGTTAATGTGCTCTTCTCCTCGCCTCTCCCAGACGTTTGAGGAGCAAACTTTGAAATATGTGACATGTTTGGGTGCTTGATGAGTTCCCCTCTTCCCCCTTCAGGCCTCTCATCGCCGCAAAGAACCCCAAGATCGCCGTCTCAAAGATGATGATGGTCCTGGGAGCAAAGTGGCGAGAGTTCAGCACCAACAACCCTCTGAGAGGAGCGGCTGCCGCCAACGCCGCACTGGCCACCGCCAACGTCCCCGCAGCCGTAGACAACATGGTGGCCGAGGTCGCCCCGCCTGCTGCTGCTGCTGCCGCTCCCGCTCCTGCAGCTGCACCGCCAGCTCCTGAGCCTCAGGAGCCTCCTCCACCGCCGCTACGCAAGGCCAAGACGAAGGAGGGCAAAGGTACGGCTAGGATGCTTAGAGGAGTCAGAGTCAAAACAGTTTGTGGATCTCCCTTTATTAGGGGTGAGCCCGACTAAGGATTTGCTTAGTGGAATCTGATTCATCAGATTTTGCCCGTAGTGGATGAATAGTGGAATGTTTGTTGTTTCTCCTTATTGACCCAAAGTCTGCATGATGGTGACCGCATGACAATATTACACATAACCCTTTACAATTAAGAGACTCATAGCTTAAAGTAAAAGGGACAACAGAATATTATAAGTATAAAACTTAGATTTTTTAAATCTATGTTGCAAAAACAACGAGGCGATGAAGGAGAGAAAACTCAAATAAGGCCACCATCAGTTAAACATGGAACAAGGCTCCACTATAGAGTAAGGAATCAGGAGATATTTAAACAGTGTTCACACAGCAGAGAGCAGCACTGCAGAGGGTAGTTTGTCCAACTTAAGGCTAAACATTTGTATAATGTTCAAAATCAAACCTGAACCAGCTAAAGGGTTTTTAAATCTCTTAACAGAACCTTTTAAAACAGTCTTTCATCTCGTCTTTGTCCGCGTGAGTCTTTTCAAACTGTACGTGAGGAAAACCATCGTGTGTACGGGCAGAAGTGCGCTCCTGTCTTTGTTGACTGTAAATCCTGTCTTTGAGAATATCCTCTCTGATGGTGTGGAGGTGGATGGGATGCTGTGGATTGTTTTTGGGGCTTCAGACAGCTTTGGGGTATCCCTCCTGGTTCTTTTGGCCCCGTACAGTTTTTGTGTGGTCCGGTAATCCTTGATCTCACAGCCCTCTTCATGAAGCTGCTCCTCATCTTCATCACTAGTTTTTAGGATCAACTGAAGTTTTATTTCCTGACATTTTGAGCTGCCATGAACATAGAAAGATTTAAAGGCCAGCTGAGGTACGTCTGCTCCACAGGTCCACCTAAATGGGAGAGTCCAACTTTAATTACCAGGGGAGATTTAATTACCACTTTAAGGAGATTTAACACTTCAAGAGCTGTTCTCAGAATTACATTCAATAAGTCTATAATTATATAAGACACATATGAGACACTGTTTTTACGGGAAACAGGAAAATAATGTAAAATTAGACATTGAGCACCCCCATGGTTTGAATGGAATGATCCACGTTTCATATGCAAATATTCCACTATGGCTCGTTAGAACGAATCGTCCAATATTCGACTATTTGGGGTCACCCCTACTCCCTTTACTGTTCTTCACCTCTGTGCATGGCTCACCTCCCAACCCTCTGTTTCGTGTCCACAGGTCCGAACGCCCGCAAGAAGTCCAAACCTGCGGCCAAACCTCAAGAGAAGAAGAACAACGCCAAGACCAAGAAAGTAGCTCCTCTCAAAATCAAACTGGGAGGCTTCAACAGCAAACGGAAGCGCTCCTCGGTACGACCCCGTTCCCTGCTTCACTGCTCTTGTTTGCAAACTTAAAGACACTCCCGGGTTGGTGAAGCGCTTTCACTCATGAACGTGTCTTTGTGTTTCCCCCCCCCCCGCAGAGCGAGGAGGACGAGCCCGACGTGGACAGCGACTTCGACGACGGCAGCATGAACAGCGTCTCCGTCTCCGAGGGGTCGAACAGCCGAAGCAGCCGCAGCAAAAAGAAGGCGTCCAAGAGCAAACCCAAGAAGAAGAAAGGTGCGCCTTCAGGTGCTTCTCCTCTCTCGCCGATCCTTTCCCCCGGGTTCATTTCACCAGCTGTCACGTGACAGGGACTCGTTTGATGCTGCAGAGAGCTTCTCAAACACAGAGCTGAGGATTAGAATAAGCGCAGGCAGGGTTAAACACTGAAAGTCTTGAATGCACCACAGCATGAGGGGGGTGTATGCAAACACACACACACATTAGTCACTACGGCTGAGTCAGCAGAGTTTGGTAAATTTAGCAGGAAGACATCTCGGCTCGAGTCGTCTCCTGCTGCTGCGTCTTCTCTCTCTGTGCGCAGAGTCCTGGATCAGACCTGAAGAGGTTAACGAGTCTTCAGGGAGGAGATCCCTTCAGATAAACCTCTGATGTGAGAGGCTAGAGAGGTTACTGATAAGTGAGCCTGGAGAGTTTGCAGAAATACACCAACTCTTGGCTCCAGAGTCTCAAACGCATCGTTTTCTTGAAGTGTTTTAGCTCCACTTTGGTCTGCTTTAAGAGTCTGCGTTGATGTGTTTGAACTAGGCTGTGAGATCATCAGGTTTGCGCCTGTCCTTGAAGGGGATAATGACTCACAGAGCGAGTGGATGTCTTTTTTTTGTTTTCTCTTTGATCCAGAAGCTGAGGAGGGAGACGGCTATGAGACCGACCACCAGGACTACTGCGAGGTGTGCCAGCAGGGCGGCGAGATCATCCTGTGCGACACCTGCCCCCGAGCGTACCACATGGTCTGCCTGGACCCTGACATGGAGAAGGCACCAGAGGGGACGTGGAGCTGCCCGCACTGTGTAAGACTAATGCTCACCAACAGTAATCATTCAGAGGTAGAACTTGCTCCTAAAACCAGGCTGCAGGTCCCTGAACCCTAACATGACTTCACCTCTGGACAATGTGCAAACAGAAGAGAGGAGGAGGAGGAAATTTGGCTTCCAGATTAAATAATGCACTGAATAAGAGAAAAACTATGATTGCAGGCGACTTGCAAGATGTGCAAGAAAAGCTTTCAAACTTTGCATGCAGTGTTAAATATCCCACGCTGGTGTTAGTGGCTGTTCTGCTGCACAGAAATTGGATAATCAATCTAAAAAAAGGTCTGAAAAAGTCTTAAATCTGATGTTTAAAAGTGTGCAGTGACTCAGCCGAGAGGAGACACACATGCTCATTATCAAAGCTCTAAAACGTCCTCGTCATGATCCTTAGTCGCCGAGCATTCAGCCGGCTGTCGAGGCAGAAGGCCTACCCTGAGATTTCCTCCTACCGAGCTGACCACAGGTGTCGTCTGCGATGGAGCAAACCGCTCCGTCCTAAGAGCCACTTTGCAGATCTCAAACGCTCTCTCAGGCCTCTGAAGCAGCTCGTCAGACGCTGCTGTAGCTTCACTTTCCCCCCAAAACCACCCGTGTAAAACAAGTCTGAAGTACAGGTCCTGAAATGTGTGATTCTTCCTCCTCTGCAGGAGAAGGAGGGCATCCAGTGGGAGGCCCGCGAGGAGGGCTCGGAGGGCGAGGCCGAGGTCGAGGAGGACAACGTGGAGGCCGGGGAGATGGAGGAGGACGACCACCACATGGAGTTCTGCAGGGTGTGCAAAGACGGAGGAGAGCTGCTCTGCTGCGACTCGTGCCCCTCGTCTTATCACATCCACTGTCTGAATCCACCGCTGCCGGAGATCCCCAACGGAGAGTGGATCTGCCCTCGCTGCACGGTGAGTCCACGGGGGGGGGTTACATCCACCACCTCTGTGAGCACATCTCATGCACCAGACACGTTGTGATAAGAAGAAGAGCTGAAACTGGAGCGTCACTCCTTCAGGACGTTTTCATACAAACAGTTTCTGTTTCCAGCGTCTCAAATATAAAGATCTGCCTCTTGTTATCCATGAAGATAAATTATGTTTTATTCTTTAAAATTTGATATCCAGAATCTGATAAAGTTTTTTTAGACGACATAAAATGAAAGAGAAAAAGGAAGCGTCTGAATTCCCCCTCCCTCTCTCTCCTCCTCCTCCTCCTCAGTGTCCTTCCATGAAAGGGAAAGTCCAGAAGATCCTGACGTGGCGTTGGGGAGACCCCCCCGCTCCCACACCCGTCCTCCGCCCTCCAGACCTCCCCGCAGATCAGCCCGATCCCGCCCCACTGGCCGGACGTCCGGATAGGGAGTTCTTCGCCAAGTGGTCCAACATGTCGTACTGGCACTGCTCCTGGGTCACCGAGCTCCAGGTGGGCGTCGTCTACACACACTCTCTCTCTCACAGACACACACACGCTGAAGTCTCTGTATTAACCTTCCTCTCTCGCCCGTCTAGCTGGAGCTGCACTGTCAGGTGATGTTCAGGAACTATCAGAGGAAGAACGACATGGACGAGCCGCCGCCCATCGACTTCGGCGAGGGAGAGGAGGACAAGAGCGTGAAGAGGAAGAACAAGGACCCCATGTACGCTCAGCTGGACGAGAAATACCTCCGCTTCGGGATCAAGATGGAGTGGCTGATGATCCACCGCATCATCAACCACAGGTCAGCACACAAACACACAACACACACACACACTTTGAACTTCACAGAGCTGAAGTTTGATGATCAAGACCGGATCAGATCCAGTCCCATCTTCCAGACAGGACTCAGTCTGATCTCATCTTAATCCACCATGAGCAGAGCACTTTGCAGCATTTAGCAAGTTACAGTGGCAAGGACAAACTTCCTTTAACAGGCAGAAACCTCCAGCAGGACCAGACTCATGTTAGACACACATCTGCTGAGACTGAGTTGGAGAGAGGGATAGAGGGAGGTGAAGAGAGAGAGAGATGATAGTGGGGAGACGGATAGTAGTAGTTGTAGCAGCTGGAGTCTGGCACGTCCACAGCAGCAGAGATCCAGAGGAACCTACGGGACAAGGGAGCTCAGGGACTCCAGAAAGGTCTAAGAAAAGAGAGAAGAGAGGGAGACCAGAAGAAAGGAAAAGAGGAGAATAAATGATGAAAGAAGGGAAGGATGGGATAAGAAAAGGAGACAGAGAAAGAAAGAAATCAATCAATCAATCAATGGAAAGAAAGAAAACAGGAAAGGAAAGAAGGACAGAAAGTAAGGAAAAAGGAAAGAAAGAAAGAAAGAAAGAAAGGAATGAATGAATGAAAGAAAGAAAGAAAGAAAGACCCAAAAAGGGACTCTACGGTAGAGATCCAGAGGAACCTACGAGACAAGGGAGCTCAGGGACTCCAGAAAGGTCTAAGGTTTAATGGGACAGGAAGAGTTAAAGTAAGAGATGGGGAGAGAGGGGAAGACAGGGTCCCAGTATTCCAGTTCCCCCGACAGTCTAAGCCTATAGCAGTATAACTAAGAGCTGGTCCAAGCCTGAGCCAGCTCTAACCATGTAACTACATCATCCTGCAGCCGTGCAAATGCAGCTCCTGTTCAGGAACGCCTTCCAATGGCTGCTGCAGCTGCTACTGCTGTCACGCCATCCTCCAATCAGAGCAGCAGTTAGTAGCTGCTCTCTTTGGATATTTTAAAGGGTGTATTTGAAGGTTTAGATGCTTTTAAATGATGACGTTCAGCTGTTTGACCCCCGGACGAAGACAAGATGCACTCGTGCAGCAGCCTCAGGTCTAAGTGAACCCCTCTCCCTCTCCTCTGTGCTCTCCAGCGTGGACAGGAAGAACAACTGCCACTACCTGATCAAGTGGAGAGAGCTGGCGTACGATCAGGCCACCTGGGAGGCCGACGACATGGACGTCCCGGAGTTTGACGTCTACAAGGTGCAGTACTGGAACCACAGGTGAGATACAGACCCCGGATTAAGCTTTTCACACTGAGCTGTGTGTGTGTGTGTGTTTTTGAAGTTCGAGTGTGTGAACTTTTGGTGTGTTTCAGAGAGCTGATGATGGGAGACGAGGGCAAACCCGGGAAGAAGATTAAGGTGAAGGGACGAGTGAAGCGTCCGGATAGACCTCCAGAGAACCCCGTGGTGGATGTAAGCTCAAATTTTGAATCCTTGCTTTTCCACTCTTGTTCTTCTAAGGATGCTAAATGAAATAAAACCCACCTCGTCTCTCTTCTCCGTCTCCAGCCGACGATAAAGTTCGAGCGTCAGCCGGATTACCTGGACAGCACGGGCGGGAACCTGCACCCCTACCAGCTGGAGGGTCTGAACTGGCTGCGCTTCTCCTGGGCTCAGGGCACCGACACCATCCTGGCCGACGAGATGGGTTTGGGAAAGACGGTGCAGACGGCGGTCTTCCTCTACTCGCTGTATAAAGAGGTTAGAGAGAGAGAGATGATGAAGCTTCTTCTTATGTGAAGTCCTGCAGGAGCTCAGATCAGACACTTTAAGTTAAATAAGACTTCTACTTCTTCCCTCTTTTATTATTTTATTAATGTATTCCTAAAAATATGAATCCATCCTTTATTTAATATAAGTGGCTCAGCCTTCCTCTTCCTCTTCCTCTTCCTCCTCCTCCTCCTCCTCCTGCTGCAGTCCTGTTGGCCGGCAGCCATCCAGCCATTTTGTATAAGTCAGGTGAAATCTGACGACATTAAGTTCGATCTCAAATAGTAAACATCCCCAGGAAGGGAGATCACGTGTGAGGCTGCTGCCACCTAGAGGCTGGAGGTCAGAATGCACTTCCTGTGAGAGCAGCAGGAAATCTTCACAGGGCCTCCTCCTTTTGTCTCTTAACTTGTTATAGTCACACTTTTTAAAACGTAGTGAAGCTCTAGAGAAGTTCTCTGTGATCATATACAGAAAAAAGGAGAGAAAATTCTCTCAGAATTACAAAAAAATTGTTTATGAAAGTAGAAAATAGCTGTTTTTTCAGCCATTTTTCAGCCATCGCCTCATCGTCTCTTTAGTCCTCATGTAGTCGGCCTCAATGCACTTAAGATGCATCATCTCCCATCCATGTAGAAGCCATATTGGCTCAGCTGTGCAACATTTTGCAGACCAGACCTGATCCTGCAGAGCCCTGATGTGCCTGTGCAGAATCGCCAAATTGACAACCGTGGAAAAACTCAACCCTGTCTTCCTCTAGATTTTCAGCGCATGAGTCACTTTGTCTGATGTGTTCACTTCCTGAGTGAAGCATTGAGGTTTCAGTTCACTTTGGAGACACAAGCAAGACCAGGTTTACTGAACCAATCTTTATTTATATAGCACCAAATCACAACATACGTTATCTCAAGACCCTTTTACAAACAGAGCAGGTCTAGACCACTCTATGTGAAATTATGAACAGAGACCCAACACCAAGACAGGGTAAGACTCAGTCTGACCCCACCTTAATCCACCATGAGCATTGCACCTCGCAGTATTAAGCTAGTTACAGTGGAGAGGACAAACTTCCTTTAACAGGCAGAAACCTCAAGCAGGACCAGACTCATGTTAGACACACATCTGCTGAGACCGTGTTGGAGAGAGGGATAGATGAAGAGAGAGATGATAGAGGTGATAGTGATGAGACAAGTAGTAGAAGATGTTGCCGCTGGAGTCTGGCACGTCCACAGCAGAAGGAGGTCTACGGCCGATCAGAGGAACCTACGAGACAAGGGAGCTCAGGGACTCCAAAAATGTTGGGGGGGAAGGGGGTGAGACAGGATCCCAGTGTGTCATGAGTGTTTCCCAACATCTCAAACCCAATCTGGAGTGTGAGCATGTTTGCTTCCTCTTGTGGCCTAAAGGAGACCTCCTTTTGGGATTCTCTTGTGCCTGTATCGCGTCTCTGTAAAGTTTGATAACAGAAGAATTCTTCAGCTGACTGTTAGTCCTTAGCTGCAAGGAGATCACCTACAACTCAAGCTTCACAGGGTTGAGGAACCAGGAAGTAAATGTGTCTTCATGAGGATGTTAAAGTGGAAACATGGAGTTTATTTTAAAGCAGCAGGAACAATCAGAAGTAGACAAAGCTTTGGCCTAAAGAAGGAAAACTGTCCTTGAGTCTGAGCTTTCTTTAAGTTCCTTCGACGTCATTTCAAACAGAAAACAAAAACAGATCCTTCACATCTGAAGTGAAGAGAGTTTTGAGTCTTGGATCATGGTTTAGCTGCTTTTTGGGTCCGAGTCAGCTGAGAAATAAAACCAGATCTGTCATGTGAGAGTGATGCTGTCTGAAGGTCTTGAGGCGTCACATGGCGAGTGTTTTTACATACTAACCCGTCTCCTCTCCTTCCACCTTCAGGGCCACTCTAAGGGACCCTTCCTGGTCAGCGCCCCGCTCTCCACCATCATCAACTGGGAGAGAGAGTTCGAGATGTGGGCCCCCGACATGTACGTGGTGACGTACGTGGGAGACAAAGACAGCAGAGCCGTCATCCGAGAGAACGAGTTCTCCTTCGAGGACAACGCCATCCGAGGCGGGAAGAAGGCGTCCAGGATGAAGGTGCGGAGCAGGCGGAGGAAGACAGCGAAGGAGAGGAATGAACAAACGTCCAGATTGAACTCAGAGGTTTGACTTCTTTCATGTCGGTTTTCCTCCAACAGAAAGACTCGTCCATCAAGTTCCACGTCCTGCTGACATCCTACGAGCTGATCACCATCGACATGGCCATCCTGGGCTCCATAGACTGGGCCTGTCTGGTGGTGGACGAGGCCCATAGACTGAAGAACAACCAGTCCAAGGTATGACAGAAAGACACCCTAAATCCTGCAGGATAGATGATGAGATCAGGAGTCCAGCGACGCAATCATTGGTCCTTTTTCTTTATTAAAGCATGAAAGAAACTGGTCTGAACTTTCTGTAGCTCTTATAAACCTGTTCTCCTCCTTCTTCTTCTTCTCCTCCTGCTGTAGTTTTTCCGCGTGCTGAACAACTACCCTCTGCAACACAAACTGCTGCTGACTGGAACTCCTCTGCAGAACAACCTCGAGGAGCTTTTCCATCTGCTCAACTTCCTCACACCAGAGAGGTTCAGGTAGGTGCACACACACAGTTGTATTAGGTTTGGTGTTGCTTGTTTGGGGAGAAAAGAGTTCATTTAGATGAAAGTAAAATACGTGAATCTTCCACACACATTTGAGGTATTATACCTGGGGAAATTGGACATCAACTTTACAAGATTTGGGGATAGATATGTTTATAGAATAATGCTGATTGCAAGCAAAAAAGCAATTACCAGAAAATGGAGGGCAAATGAGGCACCTAAGGTTAAGGACTGGGTTGAGGTAATACACAATATATATGTGATGGAAAAGCTAACTTTTTCTTTGAGACTGGAGGCGGATAGATTTAAAAGAATTTGGGAAAACTGGATGGAGTACATAAAACCAATTAGGTCAGATTTTATCTGAGATGTCAATTGTGGAGAAGAAACCCTAGTTCATAGCTACAGAAGTTGGAATGTTTTGTTTCTTTTGATTTCATTTATTTATTTCATTTTTCACTTTTTACTACATTAGCTACACTGGCATCATAGTAAAATTCTGTTAGTCAAACTGGTTAAAATACATGGTAGAATGTAAATAACCACTATGTCCTGGGCATAATTTTATTTCTGTACATGAAAAGATACGGTCACTTTATTTTGATTTAAAGTAAAAGACTGAGGAAGTCTATGAGTGTCATGTTTAAGTTAAAGGTAATGCATTTGTAAAAGAAGATAGAAGAAACACTCAGTCATTGTGTACCAACTGTATGTAGAGTATATGGTATAATGTTCAACAAAAAGAAAAGAAAAGAAGAAAGTAAAATACGTTTGCAAGACTCTTATGGCCCTGTCACACCTTGACGATTTAGCCAACGTGTGCCGGCGTATAAAGAAATTGGCGAGTACGCTTGCGTACGTCGCATAAGCTATACGTTTTGTATAAGTTAAGAACACGCTGAAGCACTCTGGTATACGTTGTAGTACGGCGAGTAAGTCGAAAAATGTTGTGCATGCATATCAGTGTTTCCCCTACCATTATACCAGGGGCGCCCCCCCAACAGCGGCCCCCTGCCCTCCTTGGAAGTTCAGTAAATTTTATTTTCTATACAGCGCCAGATCACAGCAGAAGTAATTCAGTGTTACCTCTCTTATAGATCAGGTCTTAAACTTGTTCTTTATTAAACAGACTAAATATCCTTATGTTGTTTATCTTATTTACATGATGGGATGTCATTATGATCATCTGCTCTCTGTATCGCATGGCAGAGTTCTAATACGATAAATGTTCATCAACAACTCGGTTTTTCAAGACGAAGACGAGACTATGACGAGTTAAAGTGCATCACTGATGATACAAACTCAGATGAAAACTTAAGAAGGACCGTCGGACATTATCAATTCATATATTGTCCCTCGGCTGTGCGTCTAATTTTTTAAATTAAAGCTATGCATTCCTGTGACAAGCTGAGTTATTATCTGAGGGGCTCAGTGTTAGCTTAGTCTCTACCTGCAGCAGGTGTCCTGTTTGAACCAGTCTCCTCTTCATTGAGGATCTTTACTCCCTGGTGTGCGTTAGTGACAAAGACACAACCGGGGGACGTCTGTTTAATATTTGAGGTTTGCCGTTGTTGCCGCTCTCACTGTAAAAAGCTCAGATCTAGAGCTTGATTTAATCTAGTTTGGTGAAACATCAGACACATTTAGTAAGTTTGGATCAACTCCTCGTCATCAAAGAGTGCCGTCAGCTGACTGTCACTGCAGGTGCATTCAGGGACCGTCGTAAAAGTGCAATGCTGAGCTGTGTTTTGCGTTCATGGCATATTTATTTGAATCAAGAGAATCAGACATGGTGGTAACTTAGGATATTACAAAAGCAAAAGTGTTAAAAGAGTGAAATGTTGACGATTTTAAAACCCTGATACCGATATCTGATCGACTACATGAATTATTTAAAGATGGATAGATTGTTGTGGCAAAGTCTGTCTTTTTGCACGAGTGGACTATAGTCAGGCATAAGTTATGAATATGTATACGCCCAAAACTGAAAAGAACACCAGCGTATGTCAGCATTTAAAGGCGTTTTGATACGTCTGCTAACACTGACTAAATCGGCATGGTGTGAGAGGGCCATTAAAGGACTGGACATGGAAAACAGAAAGAAAACAGGATGCATCAGGAGCCTGATTCTCTGAAAAGCTCTCTTCTTTTCTCTGAAGGAATTTTGATTCCTGCAAACTCAAGTTATCTTCCTCACCGTTGTTTTAAATCTGGGCTGAAGAAAAGCAGTACCACAGCTTGTTTTGTAGCCAACACATCCTCTTTAATTAAATCTACACATGTCAGGAGATAGATGTGATGCTGCAGGTTGCATGTTGCAGGAATCAGGAGGCCTCCAGGAGCAGCATCCTGTATATCTGTGTTGAGTTGAAATGCTCACCTGTCCGTCTGTTTGCAGCAAACTGGAGATTTTCCTGGAGGAGTTCGCCGACATTGCTAAGGAGGACCAGATCAAGAAGCTGCATGACATGCTGGGTCCGCACATGCTCAGGAGGCTGAAGGCCGACGTCTTCAAACACATGCCCTCCAAGACGGAGCTCATCGTCCGAGTGGAGCTCAGCCCCATGCAGAAGTAGGTCGCTAGGATAGAGAGAGAGAGGATGAGTTATGAAGGTGTAAGACAGAAAGAAAGAAGGTTAATGTGCGTCACTTTCTCTCTCTGCAGGAAGTACTACAAGTTCATCCTGACGAAAAACTTTGAGGCTCTGAACACCAAAGGAGGAGGAAACCAGGTTTCTCTGCTCAACGTCGTCATGGACCTCAAGAAATGCTGCAACCACCCCTACCTCTTCCCCGCGGCTGCTATAGTGAGTTTAACCTCCTTAAAGGTTTCTCTGCAGACGTCACAGTTTGCACCAATCCTAACGTTTGATCTTCTTCTTCTTCTCCTTGTAGGAAGCTCCAAAGATGCCCAACGGGATGTACGATGGCAGCGCCCTCACAAAGGCTGCTGGGAAACTGTGTTTACTTCAGAAGATGATGAGGAAGCTGAAGGACGGAGGACACAGAGTGCTCGTCTTCTCTCAGGTCAGAGACGCGTCAGTCAGTCAGTCAGACTCTGCTGGCCTGAAAACCTTCTCCTCCTTCATGTAAATCTTCTCTCCTCTGTGTTCGGGCTGCAGATGACAAAGATGTTGGACTTGCTGGAGGACTTCCTTGAGAATGAGGGCTACAAATACGAGAGGATCGACGGAGGAATCACTGGAGGGATGAGACAGGAAGCCATCGATCGCTTCAACGGTGAGACTCGCGTCAGCTTTCTGTTTCACTGTCTCTATCTCTCCTTCCTGTCTTCCAAAACTCAAATCTTGTTCTCTCCGTCCCTCAGCTCCGGGCGCTCAGCAGTTTGCCTTCCTGCTGTCGACACGAGCCGGAGGTCTGGGTATCAATCTGGCCACCGCCGACACCGTCGTCATCTACGACTCTGACTGGAACCCTCACAACGACATCCAGGTAAAAGACCCAGGATAAGATCCGGTCCCCTCTTACAGACAGGACTCAGTCTGACCTCATCTTAATCCACCATGAGCAGAGCACTTTGCAGCATTTAGCAAGTTACAGTGGCAAGGACAAACTTCCTTTAACAGGCAGAAACCTCCAGCAGGACCAGACTCATGTTAGACACACATCTGCTGAGACCGTGTTGGAGAGAGGGATAGAGGGAGATGAAGAGAGAGAGAGATGATAGTGGGGAGACGGATAGTAGTAGTTGTAGCAGCTGGAGTCTGGCATGTCCACAGCAGCAGAGATCCAGAGGAACCTACGAGACAAGGGAGCTCAGGGACTCCAGAAAGGTCTAAGAAAAGAGAAAAGAGAGGGAGACCAGAAGAAAGAAAAAGAGGAGAAGACATGGTGAAGGAAAGGATAGAAGGAAAGGACGGGATAAGAAAAGGAGACATAAAGGATGAAGGAATATGGAAAGAACAAAGAGAGAAGGAAGGAATGAAAGAAAGAAAGAAAGAAAGGAATGAAAGGGAAAAGGAATGAGAGAAAGAAAGAAGGAATGAAAAAAGAAAGGAAGGAAGGAAAGAAAGAAAGAAAAAGAAAGGATGAATGAATGAAAGGAAGGAAGGAAAGCTTAAAAGAAAGAAAAAGGAAGGAAAGAAAGAAAGAGAGAAGAAAAGATAGGATGAATGAAAGGAAGGAAGGAAAGAATAAAAGACAGAAAGAAAGAACGAAAGAAAGGATGAATAACAGACCCCAAAAAAGGAATCTACAGCAGAGATCCAGAGGAACCTACGAGACAAGGGAGCTCAGGGACTCCAGAAAGGTCTATGGTTAGTAACTTTAATGGGACAGGAAGAGTTAAAGTAAGAGACAGGCAGAGAGAGGAGAGAGAGGGAAAGACAGGATCCCAGGGTGTCAGTCTAAGCCTATAGCAGCATAACTAAGACCTGGTCCAAGCCTGATCCAGTTCTAACTATAAACTTTATCAAAAAGGAAAGTTTAAAGCCTACTCTTAAAAGTAGAGAGGGTGTCTGCCTCCCGGACCCTGACTGGTAGATGATTCCAAAGGAGAGGTGCCTGATAACTGAAGGCTCTACCTCCCATTCTACTTTTAGAGACTTAAGTAGTCCTGCATGTTGGGAGCGTAGTGTTCTAGAGGGGTAATAGGGCGCTATGAGAGGTCTGAGAATCTAGTTTTGTAGAAGTTAAGACTCTTCTGCTCCTGAAACTCCTCGGTCTAAGCTGCCTGGAGTCTAACTGTCATGTTTTATATCATCTTATAAAGTTTCTGGTGTCTGGTCCACATTAAGAATCTTTTTAATGCACTTTTGAAACCTCAAAAGTCTCAGTTTCTTCATAAACTGTGTTAAAGTTGTTATCTAAACTCTCGTCCTCTGTCTTCAGGCCTTCAGCAGAGCTCATCGTATCGGTCAGAACAGGAAGGTGATGATCTACCGCTTCGTCACCAAGGCCTCAGTGGAGGAGAGGATCACTCAGGTAAGATCACAAGCTTTATATAAGAGACTCGACTGAACCAAGATCATGCCTGACTGGAAACATAACCTGATCCCTCCATCGGTCCGTCTCCCTTCAGGTCGCAAAGAAAAAGATGATGCTGACTCACTTGGTGGTCCGACCCGGCCTCGGATCCAAGACGGGCTCAATGTCCAAACAAGAGCTGGACGACATCCTCAAGTTTGGTACAGAGGCGCTCTTCAAGGACGAGGAACGACAGAGATGGAAACTCGCAGGCATGAAAGGTGAGAAACGATTTCAGTTCCTTTTAAAGATGTGTGTGAGATTTTAGATTTAGTCTCATTTATTGTTATAAGTTTTGCTAACAAAATGAAAACCCGTGTGCAGGTGAGAACAAGGAGGAGGACAGCAGCATCATTCACTACGACGACAAGGCCATCGACCGTCTGCTGGACAGGAACCAGGACGCCACGGACGACACGGAGCTGCAGAGCATGAACGAGTACCTGAGCTCCTTCAAGGTGGCTCAGTACGTGGTGAAAGACGAGGAGGAGGAGGTGAGCTGAGGAGTCTTCTTGTTTTCCTCTTCTCTGTGTGTGTGTGTGGATTCATTTTTAACACAAAGCATCCTCTCCTCTCCTCTCTCTCTATCTCAGGAGGAGGAGGTGCAGCGTGAGATCATCAAGCAGGAGGAGAGCGTGGATCCGGACTACTGGGAGAAGCTGCTGCGTCATCACTACGAGCAGCAGCAGGAGGACCTGGCTCGAAACCTCGGCAAAGGCAAGCGTATCCGCAAACAGGTCAACTACAACGACGGCTCCCAGGAGGACAGAGGGGAGAGAAGAGGTGACTTTTTATCACATATCACACCCGAAAATATGATCCACTGCTGGAGGAGTCACGGGACACAGCAGCTCTCTGGAATCTGTGAGTTAAAACCTGGGTCTTTGTTTTACCATTCACAGCTGACTGGCAGGACGACCAGTCTGACGGCCAATCAGATTACTCCGTGGCATCCGAGGAAGGAGATGAAGACTTTGATGAGCGATCAGAAGGTGAGGAACGTTTTGGTTCTGTGGAGAACTTTAAAGCCTCTGGTCAGGTAGTGAACCAGTCCTGGGGATAGTTAGTGAACCGGTCCTGGGGATAGTTAGTGAACCAGTCCTGGGGGAAGTTAGTGAACCGGTCCTGTAGGAAGTTAGTGAACCAGTCCTGGGGATAGTTGGTGAACCAGCCCTCGGGACAGTTGGTGAACCAGTCCTGGGGATAGTTGGTGAACCAGTCCTGGGGATAGTTGGTGAACCAGTCCTGGGGATAGTTGGTGAACCGGTCCTGGGGATAGTTTGTGAACCAGTCCTAGGGATAGTTGGTGAACCGGTCCTGGGGATAGTTAGTGAACTGGTCCTGGGGATAGTTTGTGAACCAGTCCTAGGGATAGTTGGTGAACCGGTCCTGGGGATAGTTTGTGAACCAGTCCTAGGGATAGTTGGTGAACCAGTCCTGGGGATAGTTGGTGAACCGGTCCTGGGGATAGTTAGTGAACTGGTCCTGGGGATAGTTTGTGAACCAGTCCTAGGGATAGTTGGTGAACCAGTCCTGGGGATAGTTGGTGAACCAGTCCTGGGGATAGTTTGTGAACCAGTCCTAGGGATAGTTGGTGAACCGGTCCTGGGGATAGTTAGTGAACTGGTCCTGGAGGAAGTTAGTGAACCAGTCCTGGGGATAGTTGGTGAACCAGTCCTAGGGATAGTTGGTGAACCGGTCCTGGGGAAAGTTAGTGGACCGGTCCTGGGGATAGTTAGTGGACCGGTCCTGGGGAAAGTTAGTGAAGCGGTCCTGGGGAAAGTTAGTGAACCGGTCCTGGGGGAAGTTAGTGGACCGGTCCTGGGGAAAGTTAGTGAACCGGTCCTGGGGAAAGTTAGTGAACCGGTCCTGGGGAAAGTTAGTGAACCGGTCCTGGGGGAAGTTAGTGAACCGGTCCTGGGGGAAGTAAGTGAAGCGGTCCTGGGGGAAGTTATTGAACCGGTCCTGGGGGAAGTTATTGGACTGGTCCTGGGGGAAGTTATTGAACCGGTCCTGGGGGAAGTTATTGAACCGGTCCTGGGGGAAGTTATTGGACTGGTCCTGGGGGAAGTTATTGAACCGGTCCTGGGGGAAGTTATTGAACCGGTCCTGGGGGAAGTTATTGGACTGGTCCTGGGGGAAGTTATTGAACCGGTCCTGGGGGAAGTTATTGGACTGGTCCTGGGGGAAGTTATTGGACTGGTCCTGGGGGAAGTTAGTGGACCGGTCCTGGGGAAAGTTAGTGGACCGGTCCAGTGTGAACTTGAATTGAACATATTTGGAAAAATAGATCGATGTTGATTTTTAATATTTGTACATTGTTTTTAATATTTACATATGGTCTGAAATCATCATATCATATCATAGGTAGAAGGTTTTTGTTGATTTGGGTTCCAGAGTCTTTAAAGTTGAAGACGTAGATGCTTTAATTGCGTGTTTCGAAACAGAAAAGTTGAAAACGTCTCCCTCATCATCTCGTGTGTTTCTCCTCTGCAGCAAACTCTCGCAGGCCGAACAGGAGGGGCCTCAGGAACGACAAAGACAAACCACTGCCCCCCCTGCTGGCCAGGGTGGGAGGCAACATCGAGGTGAGCTGCAGCTTCAGACTCCTCAGAAGAATCATCGTGTTTTTTAGTTTCTGTAACTCAAAACTCAACTCTTCTTCTGTGTTTCTCAGGTGTTGGGTTTCAACTCCCGGCAGAGGAAGGCCTTCCTGAACGCCGTGATGCGTTACGGGATGCCTCCGCAAGACGCCTTCACCACTCAGTGGCTCGTCCGAGACCTGCGAGGGAAATCTGAGAAAGAGTTCAAGTAAGGAAAATCTGACTAACTATGAAGTCTTTAAATGTTCATGTTGCTCTTTAAGAAAGGAGATGCTGCAGGATGTTTGTTGTAGTCGTCTCTAACCTCTTCCCCTCGCTCTCCGCTCTCCTCTCTCTGTCAGGGCGTACGTCTCTCTGTTCATGCGTCACCTCTGTGAGCCCGGAGCCGACGGAGCGGAGACTTTCGCTGACGGCGTCCCCAGAGAAGGATTGTCCCGACAGCACGTCCTCACGCGTATCGGCGTCATGTCGCTCATCCGTAAGAAGGTAACGAACGCAGCTTTGTCTTTGAGTTTCTGAACGTGAATTCATCTGAGGAGAGAAAACCAAGAGGAAATGAAGGCTCCCCCTTTTAAAAAGAAAAATGTAACACTGCTGATTTTACATTTTTGTCCCTACATCGATCTGCAGCTCGTCTAATTTTGTAAAATAACCTTCATTCAGTTTGAGTCTCACGTTCTGTGTCGTGTGGAGATCATCAATCAATCAATCAATCAACCTTTAGTTGTATAGCGCCAAATCACAACAAACGTTATCTCAGGACGCTTTTACAAACAGAGCAGGTCTAGACCACTCTGTCAAATTATGACCCAACTTCAAGACAGGGTAAGACTCAGTCTGACCCCACCTTAATCCATCATGAGCATTGCACCTTGCAGTATTTAGCTAGTTACAGCGGAGAGGACAAAATTCCTTTAACAGGCAGAAACCTCCAGCAGGACCAGACTCATGTTAGACAGCCATCATGCCTCGACTGAGTTGGGTCTGGAAAGACAGATAGAGGGGAGTAAGAGAGAGAAGTGATAGTGATGAGACGAGTCGTAGAGCTGTTGCCGCTGGAGTCCAGCACGTCCGTATCAGGAGGACGTCTACGGCAGCTCAGAGGAATCTACGAGACAAGGGAGCTCAGGGACTCCAGAAAGGTCTATGGTTAGTAACTTTAATGGGACAGGAAGAGTTAAAGTAAGAGACAGGCAGAGAGAGGAGAGAGAGGGAAAGACAGGATCCCAGTGTGTCAGTCTAAGCCTATAGCAGCATAACTAAGACCTGGTCCAAGCCTGATCCAGCTCTAACTATAAGCTTTATCAAAAAGGAAAGTTTGAAGCCTACTCTTAAAAGTAGAGAGGGTGTCTGCCTCCCGGACCCTGACTGGTAGATGATTCCAAAGGAGAGGGGCCTGATAACTGAAGCCTCTACCTCCCATACTACTTTTAGAGACTTTAGGTACGATGAGCAGGCCTGCATGTTGGGAGCGTAGAGTTCTAGAGGTGTAATAGGGCACTATGAGCTCTTTAAGATACGAGGGTGTCTGATTTTTAAGGGCTTTGTAGGTTAAAAGAAGGATTTTAAATTCTATTCTACATTTTATTGGGAGTCAGTGTAGAGAAGCTAACACTGGAGAGATGTGCTCTCTCTTCCTAGTTCTAGTCAGGACTCGAGCTGCAGCGTTTTGAACTAGCTGAAGAGTCTTTGGAGACTTATTGGGGCAGCCTGATAAGAGGGAGTTACAGTAATCTAACCTGGAGGGAACAAATGCATGGACTAGTTTTTCTGCGTCGCTCTGAGACAGGAAGTGTCTAATTTTAGAAATATTGCGCAAGTGAAAATAGGCTGACTTTGAGATTTGCTGAATTTGAGAGTTGAAGGATAAATCTTGATCAAATAGGACTCCTAGATTCCTAGCAGAGGTGCTGGAAGTCTCTCTGAGGTGTTTGGGGCCAATAACAATCACCTCAGATGTCAGGATTGTGTTTTTATGCTTTCTTTGTGTTCTTCAGGTTCAGGAGTTCGAGCACGTGAACGGTCAGTGGTCGTTGTCGTGGATGGCCGTGGTGGAGGAGAACAAGAAGGCCGCAGCTCAGCCCGAATCCCCTGGAAAGACCCCGTCCACTGGAACCCCCGCAGACACACAACCCAACACTCCTGCTCCAGGTAACACACACACACACTCACACACGCACGCACGTACGTTCAGGGCCGCACATTTCACTGGAGATGTTTCCTTTTAGAACAGAGTAATAATTGAATGTTTGCTTGCAGTGGACGAGTCCTTGAAGAACGATGAGGCGGCAAAGGACGGAGAGAAGGAGGTGAAGAAGGAGGGCGAGACGGTGGAGAAGAACGGCAAGGAGCCAGCGAAGGCCAGCAGTGAGGTAAGGACACAGAGACAACACTCGTCACATAAAAGGAGGACTCAGATCTCACTCTGACCCTCAAACTTTCCAAAGCTTGTTCACACGTCTCTGACAGAGAGGAGTCTTTGTTTGTAGAGAGAGGTGGATCAAATCTGAAGTGAGCGGGCATCTTGAAAATAATTCTCCTTCTTTAACCTCAAGGCGACCGGTGGACCCAGGGTCTAAATTTAGTTCAGGGGTAGATAATCTCCCCCCTAAAAAGCCCCTGCTAGGGGGGGTAGTACTTTTCAAAGGTCCCTGGGCTTTTGAGGGGCAGGGCCTGCAATGCTGAACGTGTCTGATTGGTAGATTAACTGCAGTGTTTTTATTCCTCCCTCCGTCCACAATAACATCACACACATCTGTGATTCTCTTGATTTCTCTTTCTGTCATTAGTTTTTATTTGTTCTATCTTTGTTGTATGTGTGTGTACTTTTCAAAAGAAGAAGCTGTGATTCTCTTGATTTAGCAGCTTGTAACAGTAGTCTTCTCTCAGCCCACCGTGAATGCGTCTCTCCTCCCGGTGTTCCGGTTTTAAAAGTGACCCTGTAAACTGGAGACCTTCAGCTGAACGTGTCAGTGTTTGTGGAGTTTACACAGCTGTTGAAACACAGAGGGAGTTCCTGGGAATGCAAACTAGTTTAGTTTTTATTAAGATTTCAAAATATCCTCATCAGATATGTAATGATCTTCTAAAGACGTTTATGAGGGATGCATACGGCTGAGAGTCTCCGGTTAACAGGGTCGCTGTTTAAACCAAAACACCGGCCGATCTCTGCCACGGCTTTTTGAGTTCAAAAGGATTTTAAAGCGTGTTGAAACGTCTTTGCTACTCGCGCTTATCTCCTCTCACGTGTTGATTCAGTGAATCCATCTGTGATGAAATATAGCACCATCTAAAACAGACCAGCTGAGTCTCTTCATGCTAACAGGCTAACTGTTGTGTTGCTCATAATGATACCTGCCTGTCCGTCTGCTTCTATGGTGTCATCTGTGATGGATGGGAAAGAAAAAAAGAATGAAAGGAAAAAGGAATGAAAGAAGGAAATAAAGAAAGGAAGAAAGAAAGAAAGGAAAAAGGAATGAAAGAAAAAGGGAAGGAAGGAATGAATGGAAAGTAAGAAAGAAAGGAAGAAGGAATGAAAGAAAGGAAAAAGGAATGAATGAAAGAAAGAAAGGAAGAAGGAAAGAAAGGAAAAAGGAATGAAAGAAAGAAAGGAAGAAGGAAAGAAAGGAAAAAGGAATGAAAGAAGGAAATAAAGAAAGGAAGAAAGAAAGAAAGAAAGCAAAAAGGAATGAAAGAAAAAGGGAAGGAATGAATGGGAAAGAAAGAAAGGACAAAGAATGAAAGAAAGAAGGAAAGAAAGAGAAAAAAAAACACAGACAACAATGGGGGCACAGGAACCTTTTAGTTCAGGGGTCTAAAAGACCCAGAACTCTTGGTTGAAATGCACCTTCAGGTGTTTTTAATCGTCCAGTCACTTTGGCTCCTTAAAGCATGATTAGTGAAAGCTTTCAGCTGCTGTCACTGCTTTCTCATGTTTCATTTAACCCTTTGATTCTCCTCCAGGTGATCGCCATCCCGGACGACGACGAGAAGAGTCCGCCCGCCGAGGCCGAGAGCAAGAAGAACGGAGAGGAGCCGATGGAGACGGACAAACCCAGCAACGGAGAGGCTGAGAGCGCTAAGGAGAAGGAGGGTGAGAAGGAGGAGAAGAAGGAGGGAGAGAAAGAGAAAGAGGAGGAGGAGAAGAAGAGTCCAGAGGAAGGAGAGGAAACCAAGTCGCCCGTAGAGGAGAAGACGGAGGGGTCAGAGGTCAAAGCGGAGGAGGCCGAGGTCAAAGGTAAATCATCTCTTCATGTTTCCTCCGTTTGTTTTGTTGGATCAGTTTTGGTGAAGAATAGATCTGATTATTTGGTCCTTCTTTCTCTGCAGCTGAAGAAAAGAAAGAAGAGAAGACAGAAAAGATGGACACCACTCCTCCAGCAGAGGAAAAGAAAGGTAAACAAACACCTCGCTCTCAAAGTTTCAGTCTTCGTCCTTCACGCCACCAGTTTTCTAAAAGTCTCTCTTTTTCACGCCCGAGCAGCAGATCTGAAGGAGGAGAAGGAGGCGCCGAAACCGGAGGAGGCGACCAAACTGCAGAACGGAGACAGCAGCAAAGAGGGCGGAGCCTCTGCTGCCACCGCTACCGCAACTGCTGCTACTGCTGCCGCCACGCCCACCGCCAACGCTGTAGCCACCATCAGCGAGGAGAAGAAGAAGGCCAAGACACGATTCATGTTCAACATCGCAGACGGAGGATTCACAGGTACACACACACACACACACACAATCAAAGACACACTGATGTAACAGAAGAGCTGCATCAACATCCTTCTCCTCTCTCCATCAGAGCTTCACTCCCTGTGGCAGAACGAGGAGCGCGCCGCCAACGTCACCAAGAAGACCAACGAGATCTGGCACCGCCGCCACGACTACTGGCTGCTGGCAGGCATCATACAGTATCCTTTCCTCGCCTGTGATTTGCTCACACTCCTCGCTGCGTGTGTGTTTGAGTGAAGTGTTATGTGACGTGTGTGTATCGCCCTCCTACCGTTCGTTCCCCTTGACCTCGCTCCCCTCTCAGACACGGATACGCTCGCTGGCAGGACATCCAGAACGACGCCAAGTTCGCCATCCTCAACGAGCCCTTTAAAGGAGAGATGAACCGAGGGAACTTCCTGGAAATCAAGAACAAGTTCCTCGCCCGGAGGTTCAAGGTAGGAGCGGGTCCATCAACAAATCCCAAGACTCTTTCCAAACAGAGCAGGTCTAGACCGTACTCTGTGCTCGGGCTCAGCATTTAGCAAGTTACAGTGGCAAGGACAAACTTCCTTTAACAGGCAGAAACCTCCAGCAGGACCAGACTCATGTTAGACACACATCTGCTGAGACCGTGTTGGAGAGAGGGATAGAGGGAGATGAAGAGAGAGAGAGATGATAGAGGGGAGACGGATAGTAGTAGTTGTAGCAGCTGGAGTCTGGCACGTCCACAGCAGCAGAGATCCAGAGGAACCTACGAGACAAGGGAGCTCAGGGACTCCAGAAAGGTCTAAGAAAAGAGAGAAGAGAGGGAGACAAGAAGAAAGAAAAAGAGGAGAAGAAATGGTGAAAGAATGACAGAAGGAAAGGAGGGGAGGAGAAAAGGAGACATAAAGGATGAAGAAACATGGAAAGAAAGAAAGAAAGAAAGAAGTGAAGAAAGAAAGAAAGGAATAAATGAACGATAGGAATGAAAGAACAGAAAATAAAGGAAAAGAAGGAATGAAATAAAGAAGGAAGGAAAGAAGGAATGAAAGAGAAAGAGAACAGAAAATAAATAAAATAAAGGAATGGACAGAAAGAAAGAAGTGAAGGAAGAAAGAAAAGAGGGAAAAAGGAATAAAAGAAAGAAAGAGAGAAGTGAAGGAAGAAAGAAGGAATGAAAGAAGGGACAGAATGTAAGGAATAAGGAAAGACAGAAAGAAAGAAAGAAAGAAAGACCCAAAAAAGGAATCTACAGCAGAGATCCAGAGGAACCTACGGGACAAGGGAGCTCAGGGACTCCAGAAAGGTCTATGGTTAGTAACTTTAATGGGACAGGAAGAGTTAAAGTGAGAGACAGGCAGAGAGAGGAGAGAGAGGGAAAGACAGGATCCCAGTGTGTCAGTCTAAGCCTATAGCAGCATAACTAAGACCTGGTCCAAGCCTGATCCAGCTCTAACTATAAACTTTATCAAAAAGGAAAGTTTGAAGCCTACTCTTAAAAGTAGAGAGGGTGTCTGCCTCCTGGACCCTGACTGGTAGATGATTCTAAAAGAGAGGGGTCTGATAACTGAAGGCTTCACCTCCCATACTACTTTTAGAGACTTAAGTAGTCCTGCATGTTGGGAGCGTAGTGTTCTAGAGGGGTAATAGGTCACTATGAGCTCTTTAAGATATGAAGGTGTCTGATCATTAAGAGCTTTGTAGGTCAGTGAAGCTGTTCAGTGAGTTAACTGTCCTCCCTCCGTCCTCCAGCTGTTGGAGCAGGCTCTGGTGATCGAGGAGCAGCTGCGCCGCGCCGCCTACCTCAACATGTCCGAGGACCCCTCCCACCCCTCCATGGCCCTGAACACGCGCTTCAGCGAGGTCGAGTGTCTGGCCGAGTCCCACCAGCACCTCAGCAAGGAGTCCATGTCGGGGAACAAACCGGCCAACGCCGTCCTGCACAAAGGTGAGGCGCTTTTTCATTTCATCACTGTCGAATGAGATTCAGATTTTAACATTCTCGGCTTCCTTCTTTGTTTTAGTTTCGTTTTTTAAAAGCTTTTTAGAGACGCTTAGTCTCATCACAGGGAGTTTTTTTTTATCACAGTGAGATCCCTTTATTCTGTTCTGATGCTTAAGGTCAAACTTTAAAGACAAATAAAACATTCTGTCTCATTTTTATTCACTGCTAAGTTGATCAAGAAGCTAATTTTGCAAATATGTATATCTAAAGTGACATATCATGCAAAATGGACTTTTTAATGGTTCTCTACCTGAGATCTGTGTCCCTGTCTACAAACCCCCTGAAAAGTAAAAGAATCCATTCTGCCCCTGTTCTGATTTCTCCACCTTTCTGTAAATGTGTGCTGAAACCAGCCGTTTCAGTTTGCAGTGTTTTTCATACGTCACAACGCCATCCGGTCTGTAACAGGAAGTCAGAGCTCGGAGCTTGTTCAGCCCATAGACTGTATAAAATACAACTCAACCCCTCCTCTGTTTTTCATTCCCTGCACACACGTGTGCTAACAAGGAGCTTAGGAGGGAGGCATGCTAGTTGTAGGCTGTCTTAATAAACACAAAGGTCGGTTTTACTCCCCACGTCTGCAGATTTGAAGATCTAGTGGATGATTTTTATTTATCATGGAAAAGTGCTAGCGCTAGTTAGCATAGCCACATAGCTACATGTTGGTAGCTGTGTACCAAGACACACGTTGACATACTGACAAATAAAACAACAAGAAACACTAAATCTGTGACCAATGGTTCAGAAAGGTCCTGCTGCAGGCGCCTCTCCGTCAGGATCAGATTCTGGATCAGATTCAGAGGGTTGAAGTAACGCGGGTCTGTGAGCAGCCGTGTATATTCAGCCAACATGTAAACATTAGATCAACGTGCTGGAGAGCCGAGGCCACATCCACTTCCTGAGGGGGCGTGGTCAGAGAGCTCATTCTCATTTAAAGGCACAGACACAGAAAACAGCCTGTTCTGAGCAGGGCTGAAAAAGAGGGGTTCACAGGCAGACCAGAATCTGATTTCAAAGTGTTTTTATGAGCAATAAACTTTAAAGACATGTTTTGGGGACCTCTTAGACCAATATATATTGATATTTTATCATTAAAAGTGCAAAAAACCCACATCCATATAAAGTCTGCTGAGCTTAAATCAGATGTGTTATTTCCTAGCATCCATACAGTCGATTTATTACCTTTTAAAACGATGTCAGATCGATATATGTCGCCGGAAGGCCAACTTGCCGAGCACAGATGGATGTAGTCGGATCATAGGAGTATAAATGGATACATCAATGTAGCAGATGAATCGTTACACCCCTATAAATAAACCATCCTGAGTCTGTTTTAAAGTCTGAAACAAACCTTTAGTGAGCACATGATTGTAGTGTTTAACACTCTTTGCCTCTCTGTTTCTTCCTCTCAGTGCTGAAGCAGTTGGAGGAGCTGCTGAGCGACATGAAGGCTGACGTGACTCGCCTCCCGGCCACCATCGCCCGGATACCGCCAGTTGCCGTGCGGCTCCAAATGTCTGAGAGGAACATCCTGAGCCGGCTGGCGAGCCGAGGCCCCGAGACACAGACGCAGGCACAGACACAACAGGTACAGACGTGTGATGTTATCCTCTAACGTTTTTAAAAACGATGTACAGCGTCAGAGACTTGACTCCCTTTCTCTCCTCCCTCTTCCTCCAGATGTCGCAGCAGTAGACACAAACTCTGCTCCTTACCTCGAACCCCCGCCCCCCTCCCCCCCTCGCCTCACCTCGACATTCCTGATTGGATCACAGCAGAATGACGGACAGCGTGCTCCAGTTCGAAGTCACGCCCAGTTCACTTTGTTCCCCCCCTACAACAGACTTTACAGAGTTTTTCTGGAGGATCGAATCCCTTCCCCACGTTTGAGGCGGTGGACAGAAAAGCTATTTTATTTTTTTCCTCCTTTTTTCAAGTTCTGTATTAATATTATTGATATAATGTTATTATGATGGTTTTTTGGGACCTAAATAAAAAATGTAATAAAGAAGTTGTCTTTTGTCAGTTCAGAAAAATTACACACACACATGCCATAAGAAAAGGAGACAGAAAGGATGAAGAAAGTATTTAGAATGAATGAATGAATGAAAGAATGAAAGACAGAAAGAAAGAAAAAAAAACAAAGGAATGAAAGAAAGAAAGAATGAAAGACCCAAAAAGAGATCTACAGCAGAGATCCAGAGGAACCTACAAGACAAGGGAGCTCAGGGACTCCAGAAAGGTCTAAGAAAAGAGAGAAGAGAGGGAGACCAGAAGAAAGAAAAAGAGGAGAATAAATGGTAAAGGAATGACAGAAGGAAAGGAGGGGAGGAGAAAAGGAGACATAAAGGATGAAGAAAGAAAGGAATGAAAGAAAGGATGAATGGAATAAAAGAAAGATAGGAATGAAAGAAAGAAAGGAATAATAGAAAGAAAGAAAGAGAGAAGTAAAAGAAGGAAGAAAGAAAGACAGAAATGAAAAAGGAATAAAAGAAAGAAAGAAAGACAGACCCAAAAAAGAGATCTACCGCAGAGATCCAGAGGAACCGACGAGACAAGGGAGCTCAGGGACTCCAGAAAGGTCTAAGAAAAGAGAGAAGAGAGGGAGACCAGAAGAAAGAAAAAGAGGAGAATAAATGGTAAAAGAATGACAGAAGGAAAGGACGGGATAAGAAAAGGAGACAAAGGATGAAGAAGGAAAGGAAAAATGAATAAAAGAAAGAAAGGAAGAGAGAAGTGAAGGAAGAAAGAAAGACAGAAAGGAAAAGGAATAAAAGAATGAATGAAAGAAAGAAAGAAAGAAAGAAAGAAAGAAAGAAAGACCCCAAAAATGAATCTACAGCAGAGATCCAGAGGAACCTACGAGACAAGGGAGCTCAGGGACTCCAGAAAGGTCTATGGTTAGTAACTTTAATGGGACAGGAAGAGTTAAAGGAAGAGACAGGCAGAGAGAGGAGAGAGAGGGAAAGACAGGATCCCAGTGTGTCAGTCTAAGCCTATAGCAGCATAACTAAGACCTGGCCCAAGCCTGATCCAGCTCTAATTAAAAGCTTTATCAAAAAGGAAAGTTTGAAGCCTACTCTTAAAAGTAGAGAGGGTGTCTGCCTCCTGGACCCTGACTGGTAGATGATTCCAAAGGAGAGAGGTGCCTGATAACTGAAGGCTCTACCTCCCATACTACGAAACTATACTATGAAAGCTAATTCCTATCTATCAAGGCAGAGATCTACAGATTATAATCTGTTTGCAAATGTGAGATATTATGAAATCATCTGAATAAGAAACAAGGCACAACATTTCCTTTGCAAACATGAATTTATTAGATCAGAACAAACACGTCTGCAACTTTTAAATGTCAAACGAAATGTTTCTCATTTTCATTCCAGGGTCCCCTCGGCTAGATCCATGCTCAAAGTCAATTTAACCACTTTTTACTTCCACTTTAAATAATGAAACCTTTAATATATACAATCTCATGTTAGATATCCACACACACACACACACACACACTCATAAATCTCTTTATACAGATGAGTCACATTCAAGCGTTACACAGAAAACACAAGACGAGAGGTCGGATCACGAGACATTAAAAACACAGAGAGGAGATTCACATGAACTCAGACTGAGGCTGGACACACAAGAACAGATTATATTTATACAGGGAGAGTTCCTATTCCTCAAGAGAGCGGCATCCAGCAGTACCAACGCTGACAGCCAGGGGGCGCAGTTCCTGTATGATTACATGTACATACAGCAGGATGAGAGGATGAGAGGGGAACAACGGGAAGTGATGGACCCAGGTGAGGAGAGGTGATGCTTGACTAATGATTCAATCTGCAGAGTAACTCTTGATGCACAATATTTAATATAAAGTCTGAATGTTTGCAGGAAAGTGACTCCGTGTTTGTGCAGCAGACTCGACACCAAACTTATTCCTGCTTGTTCAGGAGCAAAAACTGCAACGACAACTTCAAGAACCTGGTTTTAAATCTTATTCTACATGAATATGTAAATTAAAACTGATAGAAAATTGCTCATCTTGTGTCGTATGTTCATTTTCTTCTACTTTAAACCTCCCCTCAGAAGTCTAACTCATTGGGTCTTTACTTTGGAGTATTTATGGCTTATTAATTCATGCCTTCTGACTTCACGTGCACCAATCCTTTCATAACATCATGTTAAACATCATGCACAATAAAGCCATACAAACTTCATCTTTTCAACCTGCAGCAGAAAAAAAGGTTTATGTTCATTTCTTGTCAGACATTTTTAAAGAAGGGCAATAAAATCAGAACCAGGAAGTAGAAGTGCATCAACTCTCCTTTCCTTTTAACTTCAAATTCACCCCACTGTGTTAAAATGTCGTGATGCAGAAACAGATCTGATGCACCCAACAAGTCAAATATAAGAACATATACATGAATATTTCCCAACTGGACACAGAGGAGCAGAGAGAGGAAGAGGAGGCACTGACTGGAGCTCTTCACATGCCATGCAGGGAGGCTTCTGAGGAAGACGGATGAAGGGCAGGAGGTGAAGGAGGAGGAGAGGCTGGATTTGGCGTGGTGGTGCTTGTCCTGCGACTCGTGCATCCATCCGACTGTGAAGAGCAGCTCAGTAGAAGAAGTACACTGAGGAGGAAGAGCAGAGGCGTGGAGGGAACGTTTCAGAATAAAGTGATCCAAGAAAGTGAAGAGTTACTCGAATCTCCTGATCAAATCCAAACCTCTTCAACTTAATCGCCTCTGAGGTGAATTCATTTTAAAGCATGCCTTTGCAAACATTTGTGATTTGATTTGAAGTGTTTGATTACTTACAGAAAACGACTCCGACACATATAACACCTATAATGGCCATCATGATCATCATCTGGAGGAAGAACACAAAACTGAACGTCAGGACAGAAACTGGAAAAAGTTGAAACATGAAGTCAGATCACTTTTTATGATGAAATCAACATAAAGAAACACAAACAGGACGAATCAGTGACTCTAAATGTGAAGGGGCGGCAGTAGCTCAGTCAGGACTTGACTTGGGAACCGAAGGGTCGCCGGTTCGAGTCCCAGTATGGATGAAGTTTGGCAAGTGGACTGGTGGCTGGAGAGGTGCTGGTTCACTTGCCTGGGCACTGCCGAGGTGCCCTTGAGCAAGGCACCGAACCCCCAACTGCTTGGGGTGTGCTGGTTGATGGCAGCATCCTCACTCTGACATCTCTCTAAGTGCATGTCCACTGCATGTGTGTGTGCATTGTATGTATATACCAAAATCTGTGTGTAGCATGACCAAAAAATAATATGAGTGAAAAAATTGAATTTCCCCCTGGGGATTAATAAAGTACGTTCTTCATCTTCATCCAGTGTTAAGAAGTTGACATAGAGATGCTGCACTCCTTCAAATGACCAGCAGGGGGCGACTGGTTACAAATTAATCAGACGTCCCTCCCTTCTCTCAGTAAAGATTTCCTCATGAGTTGGTCGTACTGTCTGTGCAGAGAGGAGAACGCTCTAGAGGGTCATCATCACTACCGACTCAAAAATCATGGGCTGCCCTCTCCCCTTGCCTGGATGAACTTTAGAGGTCACGATGCCTCAAGAGAGCAAAAAACATCCTCAGGGACCAAACACACCCGGGACATTACCTGTTTGAACTGCTGCCCTCAGGCAGGAGATACAGGACATTACAGACAAGGACAAACAGTTTTATCACTAAACTGTCACTAAATGCTAAATAATGCAATATAAAATGGGACTGTGCAATCTTTTGATCAATGAATGTCTGACTGTTGAATGCTGGATGTGTCTTTTGTTTTTATTTATTATTATTTATCTTGTGTGTGTGTGTGTGTGTGTGTGTGTGTGTGTGTGTGTGTGTGTGTGTTGTTTATGTTTAATGTACAATGACAATAAAGATATATTCTTCTATTCTGTTCTTCTAAAGTCTCAATCTTTAGTTTAGGTCTCCTTTGTTGCAGCACGACAACATAAAGGATCAAAACACTTCAAAGGATAGATAAATATATGAAAAAATACAAAGTATAATATTTAATATTTAAAAAAACAAGTCAGGAAGTCGAAGTATGCTCCGTTTTGGTTCTTACTCATTTAAAAAAAAGCACCTTAAAATTTGCTTAATCTGTGTGTGTGTGTGTGTGTGTGTGTGTGTGTGTGTGTGTGTGTCTGTGTGTGTGTCTGTGTGTGTGTGTGTGTGTGTGTATGTGTTGACTAAATACTCCATAAATAAATCCACATGATGAAATGAGAGTCAGAGCTGCTGACAGACAGGAAATCACATCACCTCTGACGGTGGGGGAGGGCGAGAGAGATTAATGCCAACAGAGAGAGAGAGAGAGAGAGAGAGAGAGAGAGAGAGAGAGAGAGAGAGAGAGAGAGAGAGAGAGAGAGAGAGAGAGAGAGAGAGAGAGAGAGAGAGAGAGAGAGAGAGAGAGAGAGAGACAGGCAGAACCAGATGTTTGTGAATTGATCGTGAGATTTTTTTGTGTGACAACAAATTAAAGCATCAGACTTATTCTGATCTCTCTCTCTCTCTCTCTCTCTCTATCTCTCTCTCTCTCTCTCTCTCTCTCTCTCTCTCTCTCTCTCTGTCTTATTGTCCATAATTCCCTGACACACTCTCAGATTTAAAGACGACTCTGTTCTTTTCCTGAAAGGATGTTTGTCATATTGAATTTTCCTTCAATGCAGCATCAAGCATGATTTTCAGCGGCGGAGTAATCCACATTTGTTGTTCTTATCAGTATTCGGTGCAGCAGCTGGTTTAAAATAAAGAGTGTGTGTTAAATTAAGTCTTAAAAACACACATTCCAAAAAAAAACCACCTGAAAAGTGCAACTTAGGTGGTTTTATGGTGAGAAGGACCTCACAAGTATAGACATACAAACACATATGTGTATTTGGAGGTGGGCGGAGTTACATCACAAATCACAGCTGGCTCTTTAATCCCTGACCGACACTGTAATCCAGATTGGGATTTCTCTCCCTCTCTCTCTCTCTGACTTCCTGGTCTCTGTCTCTCCTCTAATGTAATCCTCCCTGCCTCTCTGCACGGCTGCTTCTGATTGGACGATGTGAAACCTGTCAATCAAAGGCCGGGGGGGGGGGGGGGGGGGGGCACTGAGAGAAGAGACACTGGGATAAAAATGGATAGTCTCTGTCGAGGTCGGTTGTATGATAAGTGGATGAACAGCGGACAGAGAGATGATAAAAATGGCGGCTGCCTTCACTCTGCAGTCTGAGTGAGTTTGCTTAAAATAAATGTAACGGTAACAAACGTAAACAAACAAAAGTAACAGCATCAAAAATCACAAAATATTACTAAAGCATTGAAAATAAAGTGCCTAGAAAAGTCATCCAGAGCTAATGAGAAAAAGTCCCAAAACTGCAGTTCCTCAAATGCCCACTAGAGGCTGGTCCCAAAGGTGAGCCAACCCCCATTAGCCTCATACTAACATATCCGACTTTACGGCAGAAATTAACGTACTCATAAGTGGAGTACTAAACTATTTTTGGAGTCTACAGCTAATTTCTGCGTTCAAGTTGCCTCCGACAAGGACGAACTTTCACACAACTCAACAATTTCAGTTTTACGAAGTATTAAAGGTGACATATTCTGCTCTTTTTCATCAAAATATATTGGTCTAAGAGGTCCCCAAAACACGTCTTTAAAGTTTATTGCTCAAAAAAACACTTTGAAATCAGATTCTGGTCTGCCTGTAAACCCCTCTTTTTCAGCCCTGCTCAGAACAGGCTGTTTTCTGTGTCTGTGCCTTTAAATGAGAATGAGCTCTCTGACCACGCCCCCTCAGGAAGTGGGTGTGGCCTCAGCTCTCCAGCAAGTTGATCTAATGTTTACATGTTGGCTGAATATACACGGATGCTCACAGACCCGCGTTACTTCAACCCTCTGAATCTGATCCAGAATCTGATCCTGACGGAGAGGCGCCTGCAGCAGGACCTTTCTGAACCATTGGTCACAGATTTAGTGTTTCTTGTTGTTTTATTTGTCAGCATGTCGACGTGTGTCTTGGTACACAGCTACCAACATGTAGCTATGTGGCTATGCTAACTAGCGCTAGCACTTTCCCATGAGAAATAAAAATCATCCACTAGATCTTCAAATCTGCAGACGTGGGGAGTCAAACCGACCTTTGTGTTTATTAAGACAGCCTACAACTAGCATGCCTCCCTCCTAAGCTCCTTGTTGAAAAACGAAGGAGGGGTTGAGTTGTATTTTTCATTAAAAAGTCCATTTTGCGTGATATGTCACCTTTAAAGTTAGCTTTAATTAAGTATTCTCAGCCTCTTTGAGTATCAGGTGTCAGATTATTTCACATCTTGAAACCCTCTAAGTGATATTTATCAGCTGTGGGATTTAATTTTACCTTCCATGTTCAAAAACATCAACAAGGTAAAAGGAAGAGTCGTTATTCAAACTGTGACGATATTTGATCTGCCAGGTACAGAAGCTAAGAACAGGAAATGCCATTTTTGTGCCATTTTGGTGAATTCCAAAGTTCCCAGATCCCCAGCAGCACATAAACTGGGACCCACCTTTACAAACTCTGACAGCACCACAAGAAGCCTGCACACTGACTGACTGCCTCACTGCAGGTTTCATGTGAGGACTGATACCTGAAGGGAAACACGCCCACCTTGCAGTTTTTCCACCAGTACTTGTTCTTGAGTTTGGCGGCGCTGCTCTCAAACTGCGAGGCTCCGGCCTGCAGGGCGTCGGCTCGGTCGTCCAGCTCCGACAGCTTCTGATCCCTCTCCAGGACTTTGTCCACGTTCACGCGCATGATGTCCACCACCTGATGGAGAGAGCGGAGACTTTGACTATCTCAGACCTTCAGGTCTTTCGGAGGAGCAGTGAAAAACATGCAGCTGTTACAAAAACCAACGGGGTCCACTGAGAGCTCAAAGTTACCTCACCTCGTCCACCTGCGCCTGAGTCTGCTGCAGCCGCCTGTTGCTGGTCAGGTTTGGGGCCGGAGCTGCCGGGCCCCCATCTTCTGAGGCACCTCCCTGATTATCTGGAGTGGACCTGCGAACACAGAGAGGGGATGTGAACACTGAGCATTTAGATTATTATTTTGCACCCTGAAGCGGCAGCAAAAAAAAAAGGCAGCATCAGGAAGACTTGCACAGATAATTACTTGATGCTCTTTAAGTTTCCTGAGTCTGAAAAGTCTTTTTCTTCAAGGACAAAAGAGTTGAAACAACAAGGATCTGACCGAGCGTTAAGACATGCACAACCACTATAGTTCTGGTTTCACTTCAGCCCTTTTTTGGATGAATTATTGTTCAGATTTAAAAAGAGAGCTGTCTCTTATGATACCTGTGGGTTTAAGATCTTGTTTGTGCCCCTTGTGCACATTGTCTCAAAGTTTTCAGAAACAGCATCAATCTCTCTTTTTCCCTCTACACTGTACAACTTCTCTGCAGGATTGAAACACCTTCATATTATGATGCTATGATATTATATTTTCTGCATCTTTACAGATTCGACATGTGAGTAAATAAACCACAAATAAATGATGCACATTAAAGCCGCCCTCAGGAAGTTGTGGTTTGTGTTGACTTTGGCGCCCCCTGTGGACAAAGCAGTGCATCGCATCATTCTTCTGATCTTGTCGTGTTCACGATACTAAACCCGTCTCGTCCGTCAACACCCACTGGTTGTGTTTTCAGAACGCAGCACAGAGTAGGACCTGTCGGACAGCTGGAGTCATGTGACCGAGGTTTTCCCGCGGTAATCACTGAATCAAGGATTCTCCTCCTCCTCCTCTCCTCATCCATGTTGTCTTTCTGGTCCTCTGAAAACCTCTGACCTGTTGACTCCAGGCCTGGCTCCGCTCATCATGACTTTGGTTTGTTGTTGTTGTTAAGTGAAATACGATCTGGTGATAACACAGAGTGTTTTATTCTGAAAATTAACCGGATGTTTTCATTTTATTTTGGTGAAACCTGACTTCCTGTCCCGCTCCATCTGCTCTGTTGATGATTGATGCGTCGTGCTCCGGCATCCGGCAAAAACAGAAGTCTTGAAGTGTATCTGATCCGGAGGACTCAGACCTGCCGGATCAGAGACGCAGCCGGAACACAACGGAGCGGATCCAGTGGAAGTTAACACATTGACTAGAATAGAAACCGATCAGATCCGGTGCTGTGATGGATCGGGGACGGACCGGACATGGATCTGGTGGAATTTGGCCGTAACAGTCACGTTTCTCTCATGTACCTCTTTTCGACCAACGTGAACCGGGTTGTATTTCCGGGCTGGTTCTGAGCTGGTTGAACTTGGAAACCAGCTCGTGCCCGTGGAAGAGGCACGTCATGACGTCAGATTTATGTGACCGCCTTTCCCAGCAGCGCTAGCACGAACTTTCCCTCACAACAACAACAACAGTGGCGGACAACGGTAGCTTGTCTCCTCGGCTGACCGCTGCTCTGCCTTGGAATCTATTAGTCTGTTTTTTTTCTGCTGCAGGATGATGGAGGAAACACGTTTGGTTTGTGTTTTTGATCACGGCAACTCCGCCCCTCGCCCCTGCCTTAAGCGGTTCGTGGTTCGTGGTTCTAGACCAGCAAAGAGTTGGAGTCGCTCTGGAACCAGTTTTATGATTTTTATGATATTTATAACGCACTTTTCATTTCCAGAAATCTCAAAGAAGCTACAGGCACACAGTAAAAACAGACTTGAACATTTCTTAAAAAAGCAGTACTTAAAGATAGCTTTAGGGTCTTTAAGTGTTTTTTAAAAGCATCCATGGTCTGTGGGGTCCTGAGGTGGCTGGACAGGGGGTTCCACAGACGTGGTGCAGCAGCAGCAGCAGCACAAAAGGCCAGATCTCCCATGGTCCGGAGCTTGGTTCTGGGAGGGTGGAGGAGGTTCTGATGTGGAGTGCATGAGTTCTGGGTTGGGGTTTGCTGGGTGAGGAGTTCTTTGAGGTATGGTGGGGGGGTTTGCATAGATGCACTGATGGGTGATGAGTGGGATTTTGCAGTTGATTCTTGCAGTGAGGGGAAGTCAGTGAAGTGTGCGAAGTACTGGGGTGATGTGTTCGTGTCTTCTGACTCTGAGTAAGATCCTTGCTGCGGTGTTCTGGATTAGTTGGAGTTTGTGGAGATTTTTGATGGGGGTCCCGATGAGGAAGGCATTGCAGTGATCGCCGGGAGCTGGTTCACTCGCAGTCGAAGCATGAAAAACCAGTTCTCAATTGAGCACTGGCTCTGAACCGGAACCTAAAACTGCCTCGGTTGAAAAGGGGTAATAGTGATTTTTTTGCTGTGCATCGTACGGCATCTATATCTTTTTAAATCTGTTGAACAACAAAGTAAGAACTCCTCACAGACCTTTAAAGACTTCATATAATACAAATCTAGTTAAACTAATTGTTGTTTTTCTTCCACTCTCAACATGAATGTGAATCTTTGTCATTGTCAGTGACTCTCTAAAGCATGAACTGCTCCTACACCAGGAATATTAAAAAGCAAAATTCAATAATAGAAACATGACTCATCAAACTTTGGCCTCCTCCATAAATCATAAATCAAAGCCTCACACTTTAACTGAATAAACCCAGACCTGTTTCTGATGGACTCTAACACACACACACATCAGGTGGCTTCATGCCTCAAACACACTTCCCTCCTCCTGCCTCTCTGCTCTCACTCTCAGGCTGCTGTTCCAGAAAATGGAGAAAGATTAGTGCAGCAGACAGAGAGGCTGGACATGGAGGGAGATAAACATGCACGCGATTATACCTCAACCCCCCCTCCTCCCCCAACGAGAGCAAATAAATCAAATGAAATCATCTCTGTAAAATGTTGCATTTCTTTTTAAAAACTTCCTTCAGGTGTTTTTTAGATTTAAGAGTCATTTCAGCTTTATATGTATGACTCCCTGCAGGATGAGTAATGATACATAAAGAGTTAAAGGAGTCACAGTGTTAAAGGAGAGTTTAGGTGAGTCAGTCTGTGACTCATTGTGATATTCCTGCAACTGCAAATCAGAATTTTCCAGACTGTATCCATAAATTTGAATTAAAAACTGAATTTAACATGAAAAAAAAAACACTTTTAGTTGAAGAAACATGAGAAGTAAGCTGTTTTAGTCACCTGAAGGTACATGAAGTGAAATATTTGTTTAAATTACAGCATGAGGATCATAAATTCATGTTTTTTATTATATATATTCTGTAGAAAAGGAGTTTTTAAAGGTAGAAAATGTAAAAAATGCTCGGAGTACTCACATCTCGGCGGCAGGATGATGGAGATAATCCTGAGTCTGAGAGAGAGAGAGAGAGAGAGAGAGAGAGAGAGAGAGAGAGAGCGGACAGAGAGAGAGAGAGAAAGAGAGAGAGAGAGAGAGAGAGAGAGGAGAGGGGGGAGGGAGAGAGAGAGAGAGAGAGAGAGAGAGAGAGAGAGAGAGAGAGAGGAGAGGGGGGGAGGGAGAGAGAGAGAGATAAAGAGAGAGAGAGAGAGAGATAAAGAGAGAGAGAGAGAGAGAGATTGAGATAAAGAGAGAGAGAGAGATAGAGAGAGAGAGAGAGAGAGAGAGAGATTGAGATAAAGAGAGAGAGAGAGAGAGAGAGAGATTGAGATAAAGAGAGAGAGAGAGAGAGAGAGAGATTGAGATAAAGAGAGAGAGAGAAATAGAGAGAGAGAAAAATAGATAGAGAGAGAAAGAGAGAGAACGAGAGAGAGAGAGAGAGAGAGAGAGAGAGAGAGAGCCCAGTTGAATATAAATGAAGGATGACTTCACCCTTTCCTCTTCTTCTTCTTCTTCTTCTTCTTCTTCTTCTTCTTCTTCTTCTTCTTCTTCTTGTCAAACCCCCAAAAAACTACAAAACTACAATAAAGATCAGCTGCGAGGATTAATAATAAAATAACACCATCTGCGTCACACTGGCCCCGCCCCCTCACGTCGTGCCTTTAATAAGTTGTTGTCCGTCCTTCATATCAACACACTGCTCCTTCAAATAGGACTGGAGACACCACGCATGCGCATTTGTATCCAGTTAATATTGGTTACCTGCTCAGGTGAATCAACTTCAACCTCCCACTCAAACTATCCCATACAGACATGGGTGGGAAGGTTGAGTTTATAGTTTGAACATATTTCTTATTGGCTCAGAGGTCATTATTAAAAGTAGTAATTTAAAGGGACAGTCCGCGTTTTTCTTCAATATGCTGAGGCAGCAGCTCTTTAACCCTCCACAGCTTCTTTCTTCTTCTGCTGTTTCTGTCTTTGTTCCTCTTCATCGATTTTTACTGTGAAGCTGTTTGTTTTTCTGCTCTACCCCCCCCTTCAGCGAGTCCTGCTGAGCTGTAAGAGGAAAAAACGAATGTCTGATCATTACCCAGGAGCAGGAAGTTACTGAAGTGAGACTAATCGAAATACATGCAAGTAATTAGTGTTTGTGATCAATACACACAAAGACAAACGTACTCATGTGGGATGTTTTTCATCTGTGACGAGACGAGCAGCATTTCTGTGACAGAGCGGCTCTAATGATTCATATTATCTAAAGAGTGAAAGTACAGAGAGACAATTATGAGTCATTGTGGATCCACCATGAATAATAACGACTGTGGTTCAGTAAAAGCAGCAGGAGAGCCTGTTAACTAAACAAAAACAAAGTGTGCAGTTAGAAGCTCGGCATGTCTCATCACCACAAGCTTGAACTATCCCTTTGAGGTAACACTCTTCAGGCTTGGGATCAGACCCATGCAACAGAGAGCTGGTCTGAGACCCTCCACACAGGCCAGCCTTTGCTGAGCCCTAAAATAACCCAACATGCAGGCCTGCTCGTCGTACCTAAAGTCTCTAAAAGTAGTATGGGAGGTAGAGCCTTCAGTTATCAGACCCCTCTCCTTTGGAATCATCTACCAGTCAGGGTCCAGGAGGCAGACACCCTCTCTCTCCTCTCTCTGCCTGTCTCTTACTTTAATTCTTCCTGTCCCATTAAAGTTACTAACCATAGACCTTTCTGGAGTCCCTGAGCTCCCTTGTCTCGTAGGTTCCTCTGGATCTCTGCTGCTGTTAATTCCCTTTTTGGGCCTTTCTTTTAATCCTTTCTTTCTTTCTTTCTTTCTTTCAATCTTTCTTCCTTTCTTTCTTTCTGTCTTTTTTTCTCTCCATGTTTCTTCATCCTTTGTCTCATTTTCTTACACCGTATTGTCTTTCTTTCTTTCCTTCTTTCTTTCTTCCGTTTTACCCTTTTTTTCCTTCTGTCTTTCTTTCTTCCTTCACTTCTCTCTTTCTTTCTTTCTGCTATTCCTTTCTTTCTTTCTTTCCTATCTTTCTATGACTTTTATTCCTTTTTCCTTTCTCTTTTTCTTTCTTTCTTTACTTCTTTGTCTCCTTTTCTTATCCCGTCCTGTCCTTCTGTCATTCTCTCCCCATTTATTCTCCTCTTTTTCTTTCTTCTCCTCTCCCTCTCTTTTCTCTTTTCTTAGACCTTTCTGGAGTCCCTGAGCTCCCTTGTCATTCATTCTTTCTTTTATTCCTTTATTCCTGTCTTTCTTTCTTTTTTTACTTCATTCATTATTTATTTACTTCTCTCTTTTCATTCTTTCTTTCTGCTATTCCTTTTTCCTTTCTTTCTTCACTTCTCTCTTTTTATTCTTTCTCACCCCGTATTTTCCTTCTGTCATTCTTTTACCATTTCTTCTCCTCTTTTTCTTTCTTCTGGTCTCCCTCTCTTCTCTCTTTTCTTAGACCTTTCTGGAGTCCCTGAGCTCCCTTGTCTCGTAGGTTCCTCTGGATCTCTGCTGCTGTGGACGTGCCAGACTCCAGCTGCTACAACTACTACTATCCGTCTCCCCACTATCATCTCTCTCTCTCTTCATCTCCCTCTATCCCTCTCTCCAACACGGTCTCAGCAGATGTGTGTCTAACATGAGTCTGGTCCTGCTGGAGGTTTCTGCCTGTTAAAGGAAGTTTGTCCTTGCCACTGTAACTTGCTAAATGCTGCAAAGTGCTCTGCTCATGGTGGATTAAGATGAGATCAGACTGAGTCCTGTCTGGAAGATAGGACTGGATCTGATCCTGGTCTCGATGTCCCAGCTGAGTCTCAGTAAAGAACAAACTCACAACAACAGAGACTCTTTCATCGTCTTTATTCTGCTTCAGTCACTTTACAGTTCTTCTTCTTCTCTCACAGGTTATATTTACATTCTGATAATATAGATCTCAACAGTTCCAGTAGAGCATACAGTTTGATGAGCGGAGTGATGACGGTCTATTATTGTCTATATTGTACACTTGCAGTTGTTTTGTTTCTTCATGACATTAAAGGAAGGACTTGACTCCGCCTCCTCTCTGAGCGGACTGTAGGAACGATTATGAATCATGGAAAGAGGCGTTTTTAAGAGTTTGAATCCGCTCAGAGACGTAGACTTCAGGACTCAAAGCGTTCCTCTAAAGAAGCGGTTCTTGTGATGATACGACGGGTTATTGATTAAGCAGACATTCATTTATATAAAGATGTGTTTGAAGACATGAACTGTGAGAAACAATCACCGTAGCATGTCAACAAAGAGAGAAAACCTACACACACTAAATAAAAAAAACAACTCTCTCCGTCTTATTTACACTTTAAATCTCTGCTTTCATCCACAGGAGGACGACCTTTGACCCCGGAAGCCTTTACGAAGCTACAACTAAACAGACAGCATGAAATAGGAATCATGTAGCATTGTTCTCAGCTTGACTCACAGGAGCATGGATGGTACAGCGTTATCACAGCCTTGTTATGTACATTAAATACAATATTCAGCCTTTACAAACTGTACAGGTTTCAGAATAAAGCTCTCTTAAAATAGGATTTATACTTCTTCAAAATAAAGGAGCCCCTCGTCTCTGTTGTGTTGCTGCCATCTTTTTTTTAGAATCAGGCTCAACTTCTTTTAAACGAATATCTACAGAAGAGATGGAAGAAGGGATAGAAATGCCATTATCACAGAATATAAGCTTTATACACATTTTATTTTTCAGTGGCTACGAGGCCGCAGGAGTCCCATAAGGTGATCATTTTTGTCTTGTGCTGCACATCCATCCTTTGGGGGTTGGGGGACATTGGTCGTTGTACCCCCTATTACCCCTCTAGAACACTACACTCCCAGCATGCAGGCCTGCTCATCGTACCTGAAGTATCTAAAAGTAGTATGGGAGGTAGAGCCTTCAGTTATCAGGCCCCTCTCCTTTGGAATCATGTACCATTCAGGGTCCGGGAGGCAGACACCCTCTCTACTTTTAAGAGTAGGCTTCAAACTTTCCTTTTTGATAAAGCTTATAGTTAGAGCTGGATCAGGCTTGGACCAGGTCTTAGTTATGCTGCTATAGGCTTAGACTGACACACTGGGATCCTGTCTTTCCCTTTAACTCTTCCTGTCCCATTAAAGTTACTAACCATAGACCTTTCTGGAGTCCCTGAGCTCCCTTGTCTTGTAGGTTCCTCTGGATTTCTGCAGTAGATCCCTTTTTGGGGTCTGTTATTCATCCTTTCTTTGTTTCTGTCTTTCTTTCTTTCTCTCTTTCCTTCTTTGTCTCCTTTTCGTATCCCGTCCTTTCCTTCTGTCATTCTTTCACCATTTATTCTCCTCTTTTCCTTTCTTCTGGTCTCCCTCTCTTCTCTCTTTTCTTAGACCTTTCTGGAGTCCCTGAGCTCCCTTGTCCCGTAGGTTCCTCTGGATCTCTGCTGCTGTGGACGTGCCAGACTCCAGCTGCTACAACTACTACTATCCGTCTCCCCAGTATCATCTCACTCTCTCTCTTCATCTCCCTCTATCCCTCTCTCCAACATGGTCTCAGCAGATGTGTGTCTAACATGAGTCTGGTCCTGCTGGAGGTTTCTGCCTGTTAAAGGAAGTTTGTCCTTGCCACTGTAACTTGCTAAATGCTGCAAAGTGCTCTGCTCATGGTGGATTAAGATGAGATCAGACTGAGTCCTGTCTGTAAGATGGGACTGGATCTGATCCTGGTCTTGATGTTGGGTCTTTGTTAATAATAGAATATAGAGTACGGTCTAGACCGGCTCTGTTTGGAAAGAGTCTGAGGATAAAGTTTGTTGGGACACAAGATAAGAATGATGATCTCTGGAGGACTTCAGAGGCTCCTTCACATCCCTGTTATTCTTAAGAGTAACAAAATAAAACAGCTCTGAGATTCTTTACATGAAGAATTAAAAACCTGCAAAATTTCCTTTATAGTAGTTTTGATGATGAAACGCTGATTTGAAGCCAACATGCTTTATTCTTCACACGTTCCCGCTCCTCTTTATCTTCTGTGGTGGGAAACGTTACATCTTTGACTTCTGACAGAATATATAAGAGAAGGCTCGGGCTCTGGAAAACTATTAGCACTGCTTTTATGATCAATCATTAAAATCAAGCTGCAGCCGTCCATCTGTGGTTTGCTTATTTTTGCAGGTTCTTTTATTTTGAAGGGCAAAGAGGAAGCAAGGAAATGTAACAGGTGAAGATGCATTCAATGAACTGCTCTTCAAACTGGTGTGTGTTTGATTTCTTCTTAAGGCAAGCTGGGCTTTGATGGTTGTAAATCTTTACTTTAAATTGTGTTTAAAGATCTCAACTTTAAATTGAAGCTGCTGCAAACTGCAGGGTAACAAGTTACAGAATAAAATAAGCTAAAAAGAAGACGTTAAACTGTTACATCTGAACAGTTCATGTGCAAACTCTTTCTTTGTGCGTGTCTGCCTCTCTGAGCTCGGGTGTGAACCTGCAGCTGAGAGGTTAATATAACAGAATATGTGCAAATTATCAAATCCTGCATTAAACAGGAAGGTCAGTGTGCAAAATAAAAACAGGAAGTAGTTTTTTGTCAGTGCTTTTTTCTCTGTTTGACCTTCACTGAGGTGCAGTTGCAGCTAAAGACCACCAGAGGGCAGTGTTGACTCAACAGGGGAAGATTTAAACCTTCTGAGGCTCTTAAAGCTTTGCAAGAAAAGAAGAATATTTGATGAAGACTATCATTGACTCTGATTCATCTACAGACGTCTTATTTTTTGTTCTACAGGTGGAGGGTGAAGTACCAGCATGTGTGTGTGGAAGTGTGTGTTAGGGTTTCCTCCAGGTGAACGGGGGGATGGCGGCGTTGGCGTCACGGTACGTCTCTCTGCTATCAGAGTCAGCAGGGAGCGCCGGTTTCCTCCTCTCCTTCTCCTCGCTGTCGGAGTCGTCCACGGTCAGCGTGATGAGAGAGGTGGACTTCCTGCAGAGCAGGGACAGAGGAGAAGTCACCACCGTGCACCACCTCAGCTTCAAGGCGCTCCTCCTTGCCTCACCTCGCCTTGCCTCGTCGCTCACCTGTCGCCGCTCTGCGTGATGAGCCTCCTGCACGTCTCCATCTGCACGTCCAGCCCCCTCTTCATGGAGCACATCTCCATGTACTCATGCAGGTGACGGTTCATGTCGCTCTTTGCTGTGGCCAGCTCCAGCTGACAGACAACACCAATACATACACGATTTAAACACTATCACACCTTTATGATTCTTATTATTAAGAGTTTAATATCACTTTGTATTTATTTAAATATTCTATTTTAAGATTTTATTTCTAACTCTTTATTTTTTATTATCTAATTATAAATTTTTACATATTTTAAATATGTATCTTATTTTTAAAATAATCATGTTTTATCTTTAATTTAATTATTTCTTAAATGTAAATTTTTGTTGTTGATTCATGTAAATTTTAAAAATAATTAAATCAATTTCTGTGTTATTTTAGGTCATTATACATTTGATTTTTGATATTTTCCGATCACTTTGAAACACTTTGAATTGCATTTGATTCATATGAAAGCAGCTCTTTAACTGAAGCTCCATTATTGATTGATGTACGATGCTGCAGCCTCACCTCGATCTGGTCGATGGTCTCCTGGTACTCCTTCTCTCTGGTCTTGAACAGACACTCTGTGTCTTTAATCACCTCCTCGATGGACTCCTCCTGCTGCTGCAGCTGCACAAAACACACACAGAGACAATAAGACTAAACTATGTCTGCATGGCTTTAATGAGCTGTTTCTAACACTGCTGGAAGATGTTTTATATTTATCTTTAGAATACATTTTAAGATTATTTTATTGGTGTTGTGTGAGCCTGTGAGAGCCCTACGTTTTATTACTGGTGATAGTTACAGCACTCATCATTGCATACTTTACCAAAAGGTGGGATGGTCTTCTCTGGCAGAAAGACGTGATTTGCATTTTTACTTGTTTATTTATAAAGCACTTATTGGAATGCTACCGTCATATTTATCTTCGATGCTAGTTTGGTCTTCTGGGGCAAAACATACCATATCAACTGGTTGGCTCACTCTCCAGGTTCCCAGAGTTAATTCTGAGCTGGGAAAATCTGCCTTTTGCGTATTTGCACCATCTGCATGGAACTCCCTGCAAAGCACTTTAAAAATAAATGCACTGGTTTCTTTTAATCATTTTAAATCATTAGTTTTAAAATGTTTAACCTCTGATTGTACCTGTTTTCACTAACTTTGTGTAACATTATTTTTTCAATGGTTGTAACATTACTTTTAACTGTCGTCTGTTTTTAATTGATCATCATTCTTTTAGGGTTATATCTTTTATTTTGCTTGTCATGCATTTTAATGTTTCTTTTATATACTCGTCGTCATTGTAAATGAGGGCTTGCCCTCAATGATTTTCAAGTTTAAATAAAGAGAAATATAGGTCTTTGGGTAGTGGACTTTTTAGTGGACCAAAAGTAAGAACAAAGACTCATGGTCATGATGGCCCAGGTCTGTGGACCAGCCTACCTGAAGATCTGAGGCCTGCACAGAGCATCAACATTTAAAGAACAAACTCAAGACCAACTTTTTTATTCTCTCTTTAACTGAGTCTTACTTTATTTATTTATTATCAGTCAAGTTTTAAAATATGTACCGTCTTATTTTAAATTAGTATAGACTCATTTATATTATCTATTCAGTTATTTTTGAATTTGTATTTATATTGTAATCTATTGTGAATTATTTTATTATTTATTCAGTTATTAATTAGATCTTATCATTTTAGGATTTTAACAGATGAACTCTCAGCATTTTAAAATTTTACTCTGTTTTACTTTCAGTGTAGTATCTTAGTCTTTTTTACTGATTCTGGTTTAATATTTTAGTTTTTTATTATCTCATTAATTTATTTTATTTTGGCGAGTTTAATTTCCTGTGTTGAGTTTTAACATTTTATTTTTCATCCAGTGTTTCCTCATTAAGAAATCATGACAGCGTTTGTCAGCAACTTATTTTATTTTCCTTTATTTTTATTTTGTCATTATTATAATTATCAAGATGATTACTATATTTTTATTTTGTATATTATTGTTATTCTATTTTTTATTTATTATTACTATTATTATTATTATTATTATCATTATTATTATTATTATTATTTTCATATATATAAATGATGTTCTTAACATTACTTCTTTTTTTGTATTTTTAATTTATTCTGTTTTTATTATTTTTATGTACAGTACTTTGTGTTGCAATATCATTAAATGAAAAGTGCTTTTCAAATTAAGTCTGATTGATTGATTGATTTAACATTAGGCCTCTATGAGTTAAGAATGTCATGAATTGAATTTTACTTTAAAAAGTTACAAAATTTAACAGACATAATGTAAACCCAACAAGCTTTAGGATTTAAAGTCCATTCATACAAATGTGTCCATAACACAACATTAAATATCTGCCTCCATGTGAGTGTCCCTGTTATTCTGTGTTAGGTGTTAACAGGAGCTTTAATAATTAAAAATCTTTGTTTCTGCATCTTATTGTGAAAATCCCCGTCAAAACCAAACCTTCTCCAGTAACTCAGTTCCCTCGTCTCTGTAATCCTGCTTCTGTAACCTGTTGATATTTGACCGAACCTGTGGTTAAACTAAAGGAGTGACGGACGTGTTGATCAGGCACAGTTTGTTCCCTCAGTCCTGAAAGATTGAGGTCTGAGCGTCTAAAATAAGAGTTCCCCGTCACCGTCCGTGTGTGGGAAAGTCTGTAATCTGTTCAGGCGTCTCCTTCAGCTCTTATCTAAGCGGCCCGTTAACCTCTCTGGATTAATTCGTTAAAGTCAGCTTACAGGTCAGCAGAGATAGATCCACATAGAACAACAAACATCATCCACCTGCTGGAGCCAGAGATCCTGCAGCAGGCCGGTCAGTGGGACACAAATATGAGACCTGGGTCGAGAGATCTGAAGGTTCAACTTCTCCTGATATCTGATCTCACGTCTTTAAAATACCACGTACAGGAGAGAGAGAGTCAGACACAGTATGGGAGGTAGAGCCTTCAGCTATCAGGCCCCTCTCCTTTGGAATCATCTACCAGTCAGGGTCCGGGAGGCAGACACCCTCTCTACTTTTAAGAGTAGACTTCAAACTTTCCTTTTTGATGAAGCTTAAAGTTAGAGCTGGATCAGGCTTGGACCAGCTCTTAGTTATGCTGCTATAGGCTTAGACCATCTTTCCTTCTCTCTCCTCTCTCAGCCTATCTCTAACTTTAACTCTTCCTGTCCCATTAAAGTTACTAACCATAGACCTTTCTGGAGTCCCTGAGCTCCCTTGTCCAGTAGGTTCCTCTGGATCTCTGCCCTAGAAGGCCCGCTGCTGTCTCACCACTAACATATCTCTCTCTCTTCACCTCCCTCATACCCTAAGTCTCTAAAAGTAGTATGGGAGGTAGAGCCTTCAGTTATCAGGCCCCTCTCCTTTGGAATCATCTACCAGTCAGGGTCCGGGAGGCAGGGACCCTCTCTACTTTTAAGAGTAGGCTTCAAACTTTCCTTTTTGATAAAGCTTATAGTTAGAGCTGGATCAAGCTTGGACCAGCTCTTAGTTATGCTGCTAGAGGCTTAGACTATCTTTCCCTCTCTCCCTCTCTCTGACCTTCCTCTTCCTTTAACTCTCCCTGTCTCATTAAAGTTACTAACCATAGACCTTTCTGGAGTCCCTGAGCTGCTGTCTCACCACTATCATATCTCTCTCTCTTCATCTCCCTTATACCCTAAGTCTCTAAAAGTAGTATGGGATGTAGAGCCTTCAGTTATCAGGCCCCTCTCCTTTGGAATCATCTACCAGTCAGGGTCCGGGAGGCAGGGACCCTCTCTACTTTTAAGAGTAGGCTTCAAACTTTCCTTTTTGATAAAGCTTATAGTTAGAGCTGGATCAGGCTTGGACCATGCTGCTAGAGGCTTAGACTGACTCACTAGGATCCTGTCTCTCCCCATCACTCACTTTAATTCTTCCTGTCCCATTAAAGTTACTAACCATAGACCTTTCTGGAGTCCCTGAGCTCCCTTGTCTCGTAGGTTGGATCTCTGCTGTTGTGGACGTGCCAGACTCCAGCTGCTACAACTACTACTATCCGTGTAGTTATAAGAGTGTGTGTGCGTGTGTGTTTGTGTGTGTGTGTGTGTGTGTGCCCACCTCTCCCTGTGTCTCCACTCCCAGTGGGTATCCTGGAAAATCCTCCCACAGCAGAAGAGTTTCTTCTGTTTCCTCCCAGGCCAGACTGTCACAGTCGTCCTCAAACTCACACTCCCTCCTGGACAACACACACACACACACACACGCACACAGTTACACACAGTTACACACACACACACACACACTCATGAGACTCATCATCTCTACACATCTCTGTCGGTTCAAACACCTACAGGTGATTCAGCATCCTCTGCATCTGCTCGTTGATCTGATTGGCCGACGTGCTGCACGACTCCTCCTCTTTAGCCCCGCCTCCTTCGCTCTCAGACATGCTCAGTTCATCTCCGTCCCCCTTCGCCGACTGCCCGCTCTGCTTCCTGGTGCGGCCGCTCAGAGTGGAAGGGGGTGTGGCCACCTGCAGGGAAGGAGGCGGAGTTATCAAAGCGGAGCTGGATGAGTTAGTCCGTCGTGGACGTTTGAAACAGACTCAGGCGTACCTGGAACATGTGGATCATGTCCTCGCAGTTCCTCTGCTGGGCCACGTCGCAGAGGCGGGCCGTGATGTCGATGCGGCGGCAGATGTCCATGTCCACCTTCATGGCCTTCTCCTGGATCTTACTGTCCAGGTCTGACAGGTTCTGAAGGGCACAGAGAGAGGTCTTTCACTGAATCCCCTCAGCTAACTTTATTTCAAACTGTGATGAAGATTAGATCATCTTCACTGGAGACTGGAACTCGCTGGGACAGGAAAGCAGACTCACGTTGCTGACGAGTCCTTTAAAGAGCACCAGCTCGGCCTTCAGCTGCTTCACTCTCAGAGCCAGCTCATCCTGACACACCTCGCTCTCCTGGAGGTCCTGCAGAACACACACACACACATGAGGTGACATACTGAAGGTGCAGCTGCAGATCCCTCCCTCCACACAGCATCAAATAAACCTCAGTTTGGATGAGGGGACGCAGAGGATGTAGACGTGCCTCTTGGTCTCTCCCTGAGAATGTCACTTTTAATCTATATTCAGAGACTTTTCTCAAATTTTAACCAGCAAAATAGTTTACTGGGGATCTCAAGTCTGGATTTAAGCTGTTATATGTCCTCTATAGGTGCATTTCAACCAAGAGCTCCAGGGTCTTTTAGCCCCCAGAACTACTGTACCCGGATTTAAAAGGTTCCTGTGCCCCCATCGTTGTTTGTCCCGGGAAGGTTGACAACCAAGTAACTAGCCTCCAAGCTACTGTTACTGCAGTCTGTCTAAGAAGTGTCAGGACCTAGAGGGACGCACTACATGGAATAACAATCCCCAGGTGGGTCTTCCCAAAGGCTTGGAGGGCCCTCGCCCTATGGATTTCAATGCACACCTCCTGCAGGACCTACTCAGACTTGAGGAGAGGCTGATGCTGGACCGAGCTCACCGCACCTTGCATGCTAAGCCAAGAGATGGAGAACCACCTCGCCCAAGAGTCAAGAGGAAACATATCTTAAGTTAGAAATCATATTGTACAGCGGCCTGGTGAGGCTTCCCTTCTGTCATATAAAGGAAGGAGGATCTCAAGTTTTCTGGACCGGAGCTTGTGATGGACTTTGTGGAGGAGAAGTTGGAGAGAGCATCAAATAAACATGAAAGAGAAAAGATCTCATGGTTTCAACTCCTCAGATTATCTGTCATGTCAAACTGAAGCACAGAGACGCAGCCTACATTATGCAGGTGGACCGTAGTTCCAGTTTAAAGCAGACTGCATCTTAAAAAACACCTTTGCAGACGTGACTTTACCTCCTCCAGCTCGGCCACTTTCTCCTGCAGGTCCATTCTGGCCGTGTACTCCTCCTCCCATCTGCAAAACACAAACACAAACACACACAGCAGGGATGTTATTATGCAGAAATATGCAGACAGTCAGCACTCTGCAGCAGAAGAACAAATAAAGATGATCGTACTGCATGATATCAAACAGACGGATGCAAAGGCAACCGATGTTTCTCATGCACCTGTCTTTTCACCCTCTTTTTAAGAGATGCAACAGAGTATTGGTGTTCTCATGTGATTTTCAGGTCAGGTGAAATGTGTAAGGGATTTTGCAGGCCGTGTTAAGCCCTGCTTCCTGACCGTCCTCTCTGCAGCTTTAAAGACAAACCGTGTTCACCTGACTGACCTACACAGCGCAGCATCAAAGCTCCTCCAGCCAGCGCTCGTATTACTCAGCAGGTGTTACATAAGACCAAACCATGCATGCAGAGGACAAGGAGCACACTGCTTCACTCAGAGAGTCTCTGTGGAGAGGAGACGGAAATAAACACGGAGAGGAGGAGAGGTGGAGAAGTGGAGGCTGAGCTCTCACTGCAGGACAAAGAGCTTCACATTGTGATACAGAAGTGTGAGAAAGAAACACATGCAGAGTGACTGTGATAGAAGGTAAACCTCTTATTTTCAGCCACATGAGCCCAAAAAATGAAGCACACACAAAAAACTGCAGTTCCTCGTTTGGCCACTTGAGGCTGCCCCAAACAGTGACTCAATCCCCATTAGGCCCCATACCAAAAACCCAGAGAGCTCGCCCTTTTAATGTCCGGATGCAGAGAGTTCAGAGTTCAGAGTTCAGGGGCATGAAAACAGAAAGCTCTCTCCCCTTTGTTAGGGACTAAAAGTGAAGCATTTGAGGACCTCAGTGATCATGGAACATAAAATGACAGGAGATCTGTAATGTATGGGGGATCTTTACAGCTCATGCCACTCCCCTGCTCATCTCACTACACTGTCTTCCAGTTGCAGCTCACATCAGATACAAAACATCAAATCATGACTTACAAAGCAGTCACCAAAACTGCTCCAGTTTACCTGGAACCCCTCATCCAGGTCTACTGCACCCCTTCTCGCCCGCTACGCTCAGCCTCTGAAAAGCGCCTAGTGCTTCCAGCACATAAGGCCTAAAAAAAATCACTAGCTGGACTCTTCTCTTCTGTTGCCCCTAAATGGTGGAATGAATTGTCCAACTCCATTCGATCTGCAGAGTCCCTCTCTACTTTCAAAAGACAGCTAAAGACCCAGCTCTTTAGGAAGCACTATGCACTTAGCTAGACTGTTCTCCACTGTTGTCCCCAGTGGCAGATCATGTCTTCCAGCTACAGTTGACTCACACTGTCCTGCTCTACTCTGGGAATCTGTGTTCAGGTCTGGAGTGACCCAGCACTTGGTACTTTGGTCATTATTGTGGTGATGTTAATTGTTGATGATGATGATAATGGAAGGTCTTAAATGGTTTGGTTGCTTCATTGTAGATGTTCCTTATTTACTTTTGTGCATTGCCTTTACACTGCTTGGCAGTACCTGCACCCAAATGGACTTGAAGCTCTTTGTTACTCTTACTGATCTTGTTTCCTCTTGTCTAGATCTTTGCTTGTGTTGTTCTTGTTCTTGTATGTACGTCGCTTTGGATAAAAGCGTCTGCTAAATGACATTGTAACGTTGTAACATTGTAAAAACAAGTCAAATACATTTAAAATCTAAAAGAAACAGAGAGTGCAGAGTTTTAAGAAGTGGAGTTATGTGATCTGTTTTCTTCTGAAGTGTTTAAACTGGCAGCAGCATTTTGAATGAGTTGCAGTTTGGGCAAGATTTTCAAAAGTCCCTAGATAGATGTTACAAAGTTAGTGGGTTAAATATATAAGCAGCAATAAAACTGTAGATAAAAAGTGTGCCTAACATACCTAAAGTCAAGGATTGGTAGTGTGTTTCTGGTGTACATTGCAAATTCAATTTTGCTTCTCTGTAGTACAAGAGATAGGAGCTTTTTGGGGTGCAGGAAAAATGCACCCCAAAGATATGAAACACCACCACCATCCAGCAGGTGGCAGCAGAGGGGCCATGAAGTGAGACATTCTAATCCAGAAGCTAAAATCAACCAGTACCAATACCATTACCTTCTTCTTCCCATATTTTAAAAACATTTAGAAAAGAACATCTTAAACTGCAGTACTTTGATCTGAACAGGCAGCATGCTTCAGATTCAGCTCAGGGCAGAATGAGTACAGCTGAAGGTGTCAAGGTTAAGCATGGACTGATTGAAGCTGTGCAAACATAGAGCTTAACCTTTTAAATTGACTCTGATGAAATGTCCTAACGAGGAAATCCCCTTTGATTGAGTTACAACATCTTTTGCTGCCAGACACTTCCTCTAAGGTTATTAAACCCCCCCCCCCCCCCCCCCCCGCTCTTACATCCTGTCCTGCACGCTCTGCAAACATGTGGCTGTGAACCAAATTCATCCCCTTTTTTTAAAACACCAACACCAAATCATCTCAGCTGTTCTGGAGTCCGTCCATCTTTGTCTCCTTTGTGTCCTTCACAGCAGCCAGACTCAGCTCTAATAATGACATCATGTCTCTGCCTGGAGGACGACCTCGGATCAAATGGCGTCCGTGTGAACAGAATCGTCAACTACGCTGAGAAACATCAAATGTGAATCACGTATGAGGAGGCAATGGGTTTGATATCAGAGACACAGAGACATGGAGACGGCAGAGAGGAGCGTGTCACTGAGAGAAACTGATGTCCTTGTTGTCAGTCTCAACACGTGGCTCTGCAGAGACTGACTGGATTCATGCATTGCATAACAGCTGCATGTTGAAGCAGCAAGTAGCTCTCCTGAAGTCACTCATTCATCAACAGAGCTGTCCATAATGATGCTTTGTGCTTTTTCATCTCATCAAATAACTAATTAGAATTAGAATACACTTTAACAATCTGATTATTCCTTGTAAGAGAGGGGGGGTTATAACTTCAGAGGGGAGTTCAGATTAAAGATGGTGAGTGTTCGGACCACAAGGAGAAGTTTTTGTATTTCAGTCTGTGGAGTAAAACTGTGGAACAGTCTGCAGCAACGTCTGAACATAATTCAGTTCAAGAAGAAGTGTAAAGAAATGATTTTTAATGAGGTACAAGGAGGAAGACTAGTGCTGAGAATCATGAGGGGTTTACTTTTGTTTGTTGGTGTAAATTAGGGATGCACTGATCCTACTTTTTAGGTCCCGATATCGATACCTGGGCTTTGGTATCTGCCAATCCTGGTATTGATTTAAAAATCTCTAATCCTTAATGTGAGGATAGAATCATGTTTTGGCAACTTCAGGCTTTTCTGACTTGATGGTGAACTGTACCTGGGTTCCAAGTGCTAAACCAGAGGCTGGAATCCCTTCATTTCAAGGATCCAGAACAGTTAAATCCAATAACCTGTCCGTTTTTTCACACTTTGAATCCATTAATAGAAGGTTTCTTGCTTCTTTGCAGTCGGCTATAGCTGACGGCCGAAATGAGCTTTCTCTGCAAGGTGTCTGGGCTCAGCCTTAGAGAGAGGGTCAGGAGCTCAGACTCAAAGTAGAGCCGCTGCTCCTCCGGATCCAGAGGTGACAGATGAGGTGGTTCGGGCATCTGGTCAGGATGCCTCCTGGACGTCTCCCTGGGGAGGTGTTTCGGGCATGTCCGACTGGGAGGAGGACACAGGGAAGGCCCAGGACACGCTGGTGAGACTATGTCTCTCAGCTGGCCTGGGAGCTCCTTGGTATCCTCCCAGAGGAGCTGGTGGAAGTGGCTGAGAGAGGGGTGTCTGGGCTTCGCTGCTGAGGCTGCTGCCCCAAAGACCCGGACCCAGCTAAGCAGAAGAAGATGGATGGATGGATGAATGGATGGAATTATTACTTTTTTTTTTACTTATTGCTTTATATAATATTCTATGCTGACTGAAAGTTAGGTTCAATTGAAGTGTGACTCCTCCCATTTTCATCCAGCAGAGAATAACTTTTGTCTTCATTCATAAAAGTTTAAATATGTGTCTCTTCGTCGCCATCAGACTTTAAAACCTGATCATTACGCAACAGAAAAACAGCCTCTAAACAGTTCTCCTTTCCTCATTTCACTGTTATTAAATATTCATCGTTCTTGGACTCACTTCTTGAACTCCAGATTTAAGTATTGATTTGAAAAGTGTGCTGCCTGGAACGGAGGGAATCAATCTCCGTTTGGGGAAATAACCGGCAAGTATGACGAGTTCTGTCGTCTGCAGCCCGAGCGCAGAGCCAGCTGTGTGTCCTCTTTAAAACATTGCTGATTCAGCAGACTTAAAGCACCTGCATCGAGCAGCCAGAGCGGCCTCTTTGGTTCTTAATACAAGGTGATGATGTCACTTTCTATCTCACACCTCAGTATGAGTCACTGCAGCCTCAGTGCATGCATTAAGAGGTGACGTTGGTAAAATGAGAGGGAGGACATTAGTGAGAGAGTGTTTCAGCCTCCTCTGTTTGTGTCTCCATCAGGATGTTTTTCCTAGTCTGGTGTGAAGAAGTTGACCGGCCTGCGTGGAACCCTGACCTCAAACAGTCCGTCACCTTAGGGATAAAAACCTGCCAGGGTTTTTAATCCACAATCATCACTCCTCCTGAGGCCGAAGTCTCAGAGGCAAATACCTGCAGGCAGGTTCATCATCTGTTGGAGAATCCTCCCCAGAGAGAGGGATGTTGCTTCTGCTGCAGATGAATGCATGTAGGTTTAACCGTGAAGAAGGGATGAAGAAAGAGAGAGAACTCTAAAGCGGGGTGTGAGGTTAAGGGGATGGACATGATGGCGATGAAGTCTGCAGAAGCTGCTGCTGCACGTGTGACGGATTGGAGGGTGAAACTGTGCAGGCAGAAGGGCAGAGATGAACGAGGAGTCAGCAGGAAACAATTCAGAAAGAGAGAGAGAGAGAGAGAGACAGAGAGAGAGAGAGGGAGAGAGGGAAGGAAAGAGAGCGCATTAAAGAGAGAAAGAGCGATTATATGAGTGAGGCAGGGAGGCAGAGGGTGAGAGGTAAAATGGAGAGGAGAGGCGGCACACTGGGTGACATCACTGCTGGCGGTCACAGGCCTGTGCTGCATTGCAGGTACCAGAGCAAAACTCCCCAGCTGGGAGGAGCAGGAGGAGAGAGAGAGAGAGCCAGAGAGAGCCAGAGAGAGAGAGAGAGAGAGAGAGAGAGAGAGAGGGGGGGGGGGACCAGATGGGGAAGGAGTGAGTGTGCGAGGTGAAAACAACACGTTAAAGTTTCCCCCTGACACTTCCTCCCTGCAGGCAGACGAACATTCAGTGTCAGATAAACCTCCTCTTGTTAACCGGGTCTGCAGAGTAGAGGTGTGATGGAGAGCAGCTGCTGGATCCAGGGAGTGTTTCAAGTTCTCCTTTAACGGTTTCCTCATACCCCCTTTTCAACCGAGGCAGTTTCAGGGCCGGTGCGGAGCCGGTGCTCAATTGAGACCTGGTTTTTCGTGTTTCCACTTAAAGTGAAACGGCTCCTGGATGGGAAAACCGGTTCCAGAGCGGCTCCAACTCTTTGCTGGTCTAGAACCGCGAACCGCAAACGACAGGGGCGAGGGGCGGGGTTGCCAAGATCAAAAACACAAGCCAAACGTGTTTCCTTCATTGTCCTGCAGCGCATTTATGATTCATGAAACTATTACACTGTGGTGCAGTGGGTAGCGCTGTTGCCTCACAGTTAGAAGGTTCCTGGTTCGAATCCCAGGTGCCTTTCTGTGTGGAGTTTGCATGTTCTCCCCTTTGCATGGGTACTTCGGCTTCCTCCCACAGTCCAAAAACATGCTCATCAGGTTGATTGATCACTCTAAAATTGCCCATAGGTGTGAGTGTGTGCGTGAATGGTTGTCTGTCTCTCTGTTTTAACCCTGTGATAGGTTTGCGACCTGTCCAGGGTGTACCCTGCCTTCCGCCCGAAGCCAGCTAGGATAGGCTCCAGCCCCCCCTGTGACCCCTAACAGGATAAGCGGTCAAGATAATGGATGGATGGATGAAACTATTTCCCTCAATAAACTCATCTCCAAAATAAAATAAGCATGCTGTGCTGTGATTCGCAGATCTTTTAATCTTTGCAAAGTCACCTCAGCAAGCGCTTACAAAATAGGGGCAGAGCTTGATGCGCTTGGGGCTTTTATTTTGGTAGGACAGCCCGAGAGATACAGAACATGAGGGGAGAGAGACATGCACCAAATCATGTATGGACCAAGCTGCAACCTCCCATGTTAAAATATGAAGCTAATGCAGACGTGTTAAAAACTGCAGTTCATCGAGCGTCCACTAGAGGCTGGCTGCAGAAACACAGGAAACCACATACACACCCATTCAAAGGAGACGATCTTTACAGCAGAATTAACATGTTTAGAGCCTGGTTCAAAAAATTAGTGTAGTCTGAAGAGCTCATTTCTCTATCACACACACTGGACGGGGTTGAATTTTTTTTATAACTCCTTAATTTGAAAGATATTAAATGTACGAGCTTTGCCCAAATAAGGGCGTGGCTGGCTTGATTGACAGGAGGGCACGCTGTAGCTGTTAGCGTAAAGGCTAAAGCCCCGCCTCTTTACCTCACACTAGCTTGGACAAGGTTAGGTTGAGTTCAGCAGGACAGACGGGTGACGTCATGTATACTACGTCCATTTATGGATCATACAGGAAGTGGAAAACAAAAGAAAAATGGATGCCAAGTAAGCTGAGTAAATGTTCACAGTTTGACTCAAAACTTAAGAAACAGGAACAGAGATGGAGTTGAGAGCTGACGGCTAGAATGCAAGTTGCTGACTGCCGATTGGTTCCAGATTTCATGGGAGTGGATTGCGCCCGCTTATCTTGCTCTCCACACAATGTCTGTTATTATGAGTAACACACAAACACATGTGGATGATCCAACTTCTGTTAACAGAAATGAGAGACTCTGGACACTGAAGTCCATCCCTGCCCCTCAGATTCTACATTTTCATGCAGAGCTAGAAAATTAGAGGAAATGAGGCACTTAACTTCAGCTCATCATCGAATCAAGCTCTCTGATGGATTCACAAGCATGCATTTTTTTTTGTTTTGCATCAAAATCAAGGAACCGAACAAGATGCACCAAACAACATGATTTAAAAAACAACCTAAACCTCCTACTGAGCAACTCTACAAAGAAGACCAGTGAGGAAAACACCAGCATGATGTTTTCTAAGAAGAAGGATGTGAGATTAGATTGTCTCTTCTTTGTGAGACAGTAGAAAGAAAAGTCTTTAAAGTATCTTCAAACATTGGGTTCATGTTTCAGGCCTTATTCTTGGTGCACATCAATAAAACTCACCGTCACTCCTTCAGACGATTCAAACCCTGAATGCAGTTTAGTGCAGCGTTCATTTAAACGGTTGGGCGACACACAGGTCAGAGAGTCACAGAGTGTGAGCTGCTGCCGTTCAGTGAAACATCCTGCCGCTCCTGAAATCGATTTGTGACTGACAGTTCGCCTCCACCGGGAGCGTCGTCCTGTCTCAGCAGCACAAAGTGTGAGCTCAGGGGTTTTTAGAGCCGAGAGCAGCAGAGGGTGAACGTGTGATAATGAGCGTCAGTGTGGAGCGGGTCGATTGCTGAAATTTGCACGCCGAGACAACAAACGCTGGAGACGAGATGCGGGTTCAAGACATTACGACATACTTTCTCTTTTATGTGCTCTGCAATTTTGTGCAGGATTCACAGAAGCTCCAAAAGCTGAGTGCAGGTTTCCAAATCAAAATCATCCACCACATTACATCTTAGAAAAGCGTGCTGCATTTGTTTGCTTGAAAAAATCTCTGTTTTTAAAAGAAGGAGAACAAGTTTGATGTGTTTGACAAGAGAGTAGAGGCTCAAAATCCCAGAGTAGGCCCTCCTTTAAGGAGGCACACATGCTCAGACTGTTTCTTTTAATCCAGTATGAGTTCAGTTTGGGTTTGAGATACTTGTGTGAGATGTGTGTTTGCTGTCTGCAGTTTAATTTAGGCCTGAAGCTCATCCTGATCCGCTGGATGATGCAGTGTGTCTCTAGCTTCAGTTTTGCAGATATGGCTGCTTCTGCTTTATGGATATAAGATGATGCAGCTGAAATGTATTCATGCACATGCAGTCAAAGCAAAGTACTGGATGCTCATGGAGTGCAACTGCAGTGGGGTGTTGAACCAGAATTTTAAAAACCCTGGAAGGTGACCGTGCCAGAAATGTGTCAGTGTGAAGATTTGCAGCACTAACTTCGATGACCGAGCTCAAGCAGAGACATTCAGGTTCAATCCTTGTGAGGTTATACATTCAAATCAATGAGCGCCGCGAACTCTCAGGTTTCAGCTTTTAACAGAGATCAATAATAAAACCTTCAGAGCCAAAACACCATGTGGACGAGGAGTTCTGCCTTTCAGATGACTCAAGAGGAAAGTGGAGTAAACTTTGGATCACCCTGACCTCATAACCTTTACAGGAAAACAGTTTTTGGTACCCTCCCATACAAGACTGATCCACCTTGCAGGGATTCTGCTGCAAACTTCAATCCCACTAAAGAGGTAAAGAGGTCTGAGTCCTCTAAAACTGAACGCACATTTGATTAAAGATGATTGATAACATCTCTTACCTCCTCTTGTACTCGTCCCGCTCCCTCTTCACCTTCGCCAGCACGTTGTACAGAGCCCGGATCTCAGGTGTGATGGTGTCGATCTGCACCCCGACTCCATCCGGGTGCGTCCAGGAGACCCCTGGGCCCGTGACGCACGACTCCTTCCCAGTGCCAAACCTGCGGGTGTGGTTGAAGGACCAAATGGTACCAGGTAGGAAGCGTGGGGGCGGAGGAGGGGTGTTGGTGTTGGTCCCAATGTTGGAGGAGAACTTCTCGTTGATGTTGGTGATGGTTTTAGTCGGGTCTGTTGGACTCAAAGCCGGGCTGATGGAGAACCCCAAAGAGGTGAGGTTGGAGTTGGAGTCTGTCATGGGGTTCAGGTATTTGTTGTCATAGAGAGGAGGAGGAGGGTTCAGGGTGGGAGAGAGGAGGCCTCCAGGCAGGTAGGCTGAGTTGTTGGCGTTATGGAGCGGGATGAGGCCTGGTCTGGGAGGGATAGGCCCAATAAATCCAGTCTGGACCCCCATATCTTTGGTCTGCGGCTTCTGGTGTCCCTCCCCTCCACAGTTGTCTTCCAGAGCCTGCTGCAGCTGCTTCTCCAGCACCTTGTTCCTGCGCTCCAGCTCGTGCACTTTGGCTAAGAAGCACCGGAAGCGCAGGTTCAGGGTCTTCAGGACGCTGATGTTGGATCCCAGGTCGTTACGCAGCGCCGTGGCCGCAGGGGGGACGCGGTGCAGGGGTGCGTTCAGGTGCAGGTACGCGAGGCCTGAAGGTGGGAGGGAGCCCAGATCCAGTCCCGACAATCCATCCGGCCCGAACCCGCCGTGATCCCCCAGGAAGTAGCCGGGTTCCGGGATGACGGAGTCGGTCTGGCCTGTCATCTGGTGGTGCTGCTGAGGGGCCAGAAAACCGCTCTCCCCCAGGACCGGATTCATGCTCGAGTAGGAAAATCTGAAATGCTCGAAATCCGGCATGAACCCAGACTTCTGTGTGTTCAGCTCGATAGATAATTCAAATTTGATGATTCCCCCTAACCAAAATCAGGCGCAGCAGCCCCGGATCTGTAGTCCTCCTGCAGACTTCTCCAGATGATGGACTCTTTGAGACTGAGCTGTTTGCTTCAGTGAGATAAGGCGGGTTAAAGGATGCTTTCAGGGCCTAGAACTGCAGCAAAAACACTGAATCTCCAGTGATAAATCCCAGCAAGGAAGCGTGCAGGTGAATAAAAACACAATCTCTACAAGGTCTCTGTAAACTCTCACACTGCAGCACAATTAGATCACCGAGGTTACTTTCACGCAGCACAAATTCCTAGTCGAGAGATCTCAGCAGAGACGCGCGCAGTCAAAATGTTTATTCTAAGCCTTAGAATAAACTCCTGATAAAATCCCTGAAGCTGTGAGGACGGTTTAAACAGCGTACCTGGCAGTCAGAGCAGTGTATGGTAACTTTGGCACCAGATTATCAGGTGAAGTGAGTCCGAGGGGAGAGTCGAGCTGCGCTGCTGCAGAGCTGAGGAATAAACAGAAGTGACAAACTGCGGCGGCTGGTTACCGTAATGACTGTAGAAGGAGCGCAGAGGGAAGTCTGTCTGAGCTGCTGTAGTGATCAGAGGAGAGGCGCACTTGTGCAAAAGAAGTATTACAGGTGACACTGATATATCATGCAAAATTGACTTTTTAATGGTTCTCTACCTGAATTATGTGTCCCTGTCTACAAACACCCTGAAAATGACAAGAATCCATTCTGCCCCTGTTCTGATTTCTCCACCTTTCTGTAAATGTGTGCTGAAACCAGGGGCGTTGCTAGGCATAAAGCTCTACTGGGGCACAGGTCCCCTACTATTCCTCACACACACTAGGAAGAGGGAGCACATTTCTCCAGTGTTAGCTTCTCTACACTGGCTCCCAATAAAATGTAGAATAGAATTTAAAATCCTTCTTTTAACCTACAAAGCCCTTAAAAATCAGGCACCCTCGTATCTTAAAGAGCTCATCGTGCCCTATTACCCCTCTAGAACTACGCTCCCAACATGCAGGCTTGCTAGTTGTACCTAAAATCTCTAAAAGTAGTATGGGAGGTAGAGCATTCAGTTATCAGGCCCCTCTCCTTTGGAATCATCTACCAGTCAGGGTCCGGGAGGCAGACACCCTCTCCACTTTTAAGAGTAGACTTAAAACTTTCCTTTTTGATAAAGCTTATAGTTAAGCTGCAGGCTTGGACCAGCTTTTGTCATGCTGCTATAGGCCTAGACTGCCGGGGGAACTGGCACACTGACACACTGGGATCCTAGCTCACCTTCTTCCCCCCAACCCCCTCATCACTTACTTTAACTCTGCCTGTCCCATTAAAGTTACTAACCATAGACCTTTCTGGAGTCCCTGAGCTCCATTGTCTCGTAGATTCCTCTGAGCTGCCGTAGACGTCCTCCTGCTGTGGACGATCTGGACTCCAGCTGATACGGACGTGCTGGACTCCAGCGGCAACAGCTTCTACTACTCGTCTCATCACTATCACCTCTCTCTCTTACTCCCCTCTATCTGTCTTTCCAGACCCAACTCGGTCGAGGCATGATGGCTGTCTAACATGAGTCTGGTCCTGCTGGAGGTTTCTGCCTGTTAAAAGGAAGTTTTTCCTCACCACTGTAACTAGCTAAATACTGCGATGTGCAATGCTCATGATGGATTAAGGTGGGGTCAGACTGAGTCTTACCCTGTCTTGGTGTTGGGTCTCTGTTCATAATTTGACATAGAGTGGTCTAGACCTCCTATGTTTGTAAAAGCGTCTTGAGATAACATTTGTTGTGATTTGGCGCTATACAAATAAAGATTGATTGATTGATTGATTGATTGACACACACACACACACACACGCACACACACACACACACACTTTATGGGCAGGTGTTTTCTCATGCCCTCTAAAGAGATCCAGAGTTTTTTTCTAGTTAGTGAAACCAGTGCTCACACATGTGTCATGTTTCATGTGTTTACCAAACATCCTACATGAGAAACAAAAAGCTGCATCTCTGTTCACAGAATATTAGAACCAGGGAAAGCTTTCAAACCATTGTGAATTTAATGATGGTTTTTTTTTTAACCCAAAGCAGTGCTGGGGGTTAGTGGGACTTCACTTGTTTAGGAATTAATGAATGTATGGGAAACAATGCGGTGGGTGCAACACATCAACAACAGCGCCTAAAGTCTTTTCCTTTTACTTCCGATGGCCAGTCCGCCCCTGATACTGGGGCACAGCTCACTTATAATGAGGCACGTGCCCCAGTAAAGGGGGTCTGGCGACACCCCTGGCTGAAACCAAGCGGCAACCTCCAGTCTCTAACAGTGAAGCCAATATGGAAGTGTTATAAACTGCAATACATTGAGAATCCACTTGAGGCTGGCTGCAGAAACACAGGAAACCACATAGACATGAATGGGAAAAAGAGGATCTTTGCAGCATTAATAAACATGTTTACAGCCTGGTTCAAAAAACGGCTTGGCCCTATGAAGCTAATCTCTCTATCGGCACACACTGTACGGGGGTGAATTTATTTCTAACGTGACGGTTCAGAAGATATTAAGATTACGAGTTTTTGCCCAAATAAGGACATGACTCACTTGACTCCCGGTCGGGAACACATAGCTGTTGGCTAAGAGGCTCACACTACGTCACACTTGAGTTCTGCATTTCCAATATGGCTGCCGCCGTCGATTGGCTTCAAAACAGCTCTCAGGAACAGATGGGTGACGTCACGGATACTACGTCCATATTTTATACAGTCTATGGGTGAAACGAGCTGTTTCAGTTTTCAGTGTTTTTCATACGTCACAACGCCATCCGGTCTGTAACAGGAAGTCAGAGCTCGGAGCTTGTTCAGCCCATAGACTGTATAAAATACAACTCAACCCCTCCTCCGTTTTTCATTCCCTGCACACGTGTGTGCTAACAAGGAGCTTAGGAGGGAGGCATGCTAGTTGTAGGCTGTCTTAATAAACACAAAGGTCGGTTTTACTCCCCACGTCTGCAGATTTGAAGATCTAGTGGATGATTTTTATTTTTCATGGAAAAGTGCTAGCGCTAGTTAGCATAGCCACATAGCTACATGTTGGTAGCTGTGTACCAAGACACACGTCGACATACTGACAAATAAAACAACAAGAAACACTAAATCTGTGACCAATGGTTCAGAAAGGTCCTGCTGCAGGCGCCTCTCCGTCAGGATCAGATTCTGGATCAGATTCAGAGGGTTGAAGTAACGCGGGTCTGTGAGCAGCCGTGTATATTCAGCCAACATGTAAACATTAGATCAACGTGCTGGAGAGCCAAGGCCACACCCACTTCCTGAGGGGGCGTGGTCAGAGAGCTCATTCACATTTAAAGGCACAGACACAGAAAACAGCCTGTTCTGAGCAGGGCTGAAAAAGAGGGGTTTACAGGCAGACCAGAATCTGATTTCAAAGTGTTTTTATGAGCAATAAACTTTAAAGACATGTTTTGGGGACCTCTTAGACCAATATATGTTGATGAAAAAGAGCGTTATATGTCACCTTTAACTTCCTTTACTTGTGTAATCCTGAAAAAGGAACATTATCCGAAACGTTTGCTATCACAACTGACATATAAGAGAGAGTATTTAAATGAAAAACAACACCACTGAACCCATAATGGGATTAATTGTATTTGAACATGAGGCTGTGCAAACTGTATGGATTTCTATGTGGAGAAATGAACTTATTGAGAGTAAACAATAATGAATCAATCCATCTTTATTGAAGCGTCAAATCCAAACATGTTATCTAAGACTCTGTACAAAAAGAAGACTTTCTTATTTACAAAGAACCAACACACCATGAGGAAAGTTTTAACAACAGAAGCAGGAAAAAGCTTTTTTTTTTTTGTCCCTCATCCTAAATAATGTACATAACAAAAATGTATTTATCTACTTAACATTTTCTGTCTTTTAAAGCTGCCTATTTGGGGAATTTCTATATTAACAGCCCTTAAGGAGATCCCATAGGATGTAGAAGCCCCTTTTCTAACCTTTGTCTTATGTTTAAAGGTGTTGAAAACCAATACAGGGCTGCACGGTGGTGCAGTGGGTTGCGCTGTTGCCTCACAGCTAGAAGGTTCCTGGTTCAAATCCCCGGCCGGGCGGGTGCCTTTCTGTGTGGAGTTTGCATGTTCTCCCTGTGCATGCGTGGGTTCTCTCCGGGTTCTCCAGCTTCCTCCCACGGTCCGAAAACATGCTCAGGTTGATTAATCACTCTAAATTGCCACGTAGGTGTGAGTGTGTGCATGAATGGTTGTCTGTATCTCTGTGTTAGCCCTGTGATAGGTTGGCGACCTGTCCAGGGTGTACCCTGCCTTCCGCCCGAAGCCAGCTGGGATAGGCTCCAGCCCTCCGTGACCCCTAACGGGATAAGCGGTCAAGATAATGGATGGATGGATGGAAAACCAATACAGCCCCCCCTCTTTATTTTATTTATATATGTATTATTTTTCTGTAATATGTGTACATGTGCTCCTGTGTGAAAAGGAATGTGTATGATATTTACTCGTTAGATTCGTTAGTATGAACTCTCGATGTCTTAATCACACATCATATGAATATTTTGTACTTCACAATAACGCACCTGCTTAGTGTGACAGGAAATAAACACCTGGAGATGTGGAGCAGAGCTGCTGTTGCCCTCCAATGGACACTTACTGAAGCACACCCTTTTTAAATGTGTCTAAATCATGTTACATGGTGCTATCCCTTTTTAAAACTAGGAAATATTTTATTAGGAATAACCCCTTGAGATGTATCATCTCATTTTCAAGGGGGTCCTACAGGACAAACATAATACACATTAGTAACCAATACACAGAAAATGAAAAGAAAAAACAAACAAACAAACAAAACAAGTAAACTAAATGACAAAAATGAAATAAACAAATGTGACCCATGTTTTAAGAATTGTGAACATCTTGGTTCAATATTCAGTTACATCAGTTCTCTCCACTTCTCATCAGTTTGAGAAAATCTGCTCTCAGTTTATCGACTCATCGCTCTCTGGAGTTCAGCCTCCCCCTCTGATGATCCTTGCTCTCCTATGAAGACAAGACATTTTTTGCCGTACCGTGGCGTGGATATAATGCAGGATATTTAATCTTTATAGTGACCATGATTTTACTCACTGTTAGCGGGCTGGAACCCTGAAATTCAAGTGAGAAATACCAAATGTGAGCTTCACTTTTCAGAGACTGAACTTAACTACAAGTGCCAGACAAAATATGCAGATACTTCCTCACCATGTTTGTTCTTCCTCCAGATTAGGAGTCCAGCGATGCAGACTGACAGGAGCAGCAGTCCTGCAAGAACTCCAATGACCGGACCAGTAGGAAACCCCGAACCTGGAACTAAAACCCAACCTCATAACTATGATATATAACCTCCACCCTTTGAGTTCATTCACAGTGTTTCATCATGTTTTAGATGTGTGTCTGTCATCTTTGGAAACATTATTTTGGTCATTTACTACTCCCCTTTAATAACACCAACAGATGTTGTATTATATATCATTGGAAAGCCTGATTAGTCATCTTTACAACGAGGTGGTCATGTTGGTCACTATAGCTCGTACAGCACACACAAGCTGATCCCACATGTGTTCGGTGGGGTTGAGATCTGGACTGCTGGTGGGCCATTCCATCCTCTCGCCTCCCAAACTCTGGGGGTAGTTTGTGATGATCCTGGCTCTGTGGGGGGAGAGCGTTGTCATCCTGGAGTGTAAAAGAGGCGGTGGTGTACCAGATGCCACACTTTAGACCTCAGGGAGATGAACTACTTGCTGGTGATTTTATCTGTAGGGTTGCAAGCGTCACAGTTTGTCCGGTCAGAACATGGATGTTGTGGATGAAAAGATATTCGATGGCGACACACTCTCTTTTGGTTTCCACTCCTTTTATTTTCTTTGACGTTGATTTTTACTTATGATGGTGAATATGAAAGTGAAGGTGTGTGGTGGTTTAATCTTATGGACGCACTCAAAACTGTGAAAAGGGATGGGAAGGGAATAGGATGAAGGTGAGGAGAAAAGAGAGATGCCCCCTGGCTGCATCACTGACTGAGGGGATGTGCAGGTGGGCCTCTGTGAATCCTGTTTTTGTCCCTTCAAAATAAAAGTCATCTGCAGATATAATATTGAACATCCTTTTGATCCTTCAAAATAAAGGGTTGCAGATGCAATTCAGTGCAACCTTTTGCACATGGAGGATGGAGTTAGGTCCCAGATTCTGGAGATATCAGGTGCCAGTCATACACCTGTGACTGGCACACACCTGGCAGCACTTGAAGCTCGAAGCAAGAGTGAATACCGACAGGAGAAGGTGACTTATCAGGCTTTCCAACGATATAAAATATAATACCAGCTGGTATTACTAAAGGGAGAACTAATTGACCGCTAAAACGTTTCCAAACTTTTTTTGAGGAAGGAGTCTGTTGCTGGTATTTAAAATGTTTATCCTGGATTGTGAATATCTGAAACTGATGTACAAAACACATAAATGGCAAGAGATGCATAATTTATGAGATGGTCACTTATGCATCTCTATACCATCAAGGATACTGGCTTTAGAGCTGGTTGCGCTCCTTTTGAGAGCATTGGATTCGGCTTCCAAGACTTCCAAAAAGAATGTCAAAATTTGATTTCCAGTCCAATCTACTTTATTTATACAGCACATTTAAAAAAAACAATGAAGTTTACCAAAGTGCTGCACAGTGAATTAAAATAAGACCATTTGTCAGCTCATGGGAAAGTTTTCCACTTTGCCTCAGTCCATCTTAAACAAGCTGGGGCTCAGAGAAGTCTCTGATGTTTCTGGATCATGTTTATACATGGTTTCCTTTTTGCCTGGTAAAGTCTTAACCTGCATTTATGGACGCAGCAACAAACTGTGTTCACAGGCAACTACCACTACAGAGTCATGTCTGTTTTTAATGCAGTGCCACCTGGGAGCTTGAAGGTCATAACCACACAGTATTGGTTTGGGCCTTGTCTCTTTTGTACAGAGATTGAACCATTTGCTCAGGCAGTCTCTAATTTGCTGCAAACTGACCTAAATACTTGGGAGATGTTCCTCCAGAAACTTTTAAATGTTTTCCTGTCCCTGTCTCAACTTTTTTCAACTGTTGCTGGCGTGAAATTTAAAATGAAAAAAAAAAAATCAAGATTGTGACAGTCAGAATGCCAAACTTAAAGCTGCTGTGAGGAACTTTTGTTTTGTATCGGTTCTGGCGCCCCCTTGTGGACAAAGTGATACCTCTTTTCTCTTGTCCTTTACATGCAAAAGTAGTGTTTTCAAGAAAAACCTCATCCTGTTGACTTTTAACAGTCAACTTTATCAGGCAATGTGATTATTTTCATGAAAACAGTCAAATAAAGGCTGTTTCTGAAGCAAGATGTCCATCATCTGGTCTGACACCTACCCCCTCAGGGCGGTTTCAGGCGTTAAAAATGACAACAGAGAAGGTGTCAGTGTTGCTGCTGATGGTCTTGTTTGCTATTGAAGGTCATAAAGAGGCATTGGTATCATTTTCAGTTTGTTTCTCAGCCAGTTCAAAACTCCTCACAGGGCCTTTAAGGCCTCTGACTGTTTCAAAACAAACAATTTTGAGCAAGGCACATCCAACATGCACTTTTTATACATTCTTCTGTCAGTTTCTCCTCAACCATCCAAAACTAATTCAGTTTTACCTTTGTTGCTTCTGATCGCTGCTTCCTCCAGTTTGGTGACGATATCGTCCTTAACACCGGAGAGCTGGAACACACATTCGTACCTCCTCCAGTCTTCAGGTTTCACTGAGGTAATGTTCAGCTCCTCACTGATCTGGAAGCTTCCATCATTGTTGGGGAGGATCTCTCCGTGGTCCACGTTCTCAAAAAGCTCCTCTCCGTCTTTCCTCCAGAACATCACGGCTCTGTCAGGGTAGAAACCTGTAGCGTGGCAGGTGACTGGAGAGGAGGGAGACTTCTGGAGGAGAGACACTGAGGGGAGGTCTGGAGGGAGGCAGAAAAAAATCCACAAAGTGCAACAAAAATATTGTTTTAATTTCATTTGAATTTTGTACGACAAACAGAAAATGAATCTGTACATCTGGTCGTGTAATTCTACCTATTCTCTGCAGAAGGAGCGCTCCATGTTGCACAAACGTTTTCAGCAACATGGAGCATACGGCTGTGAAGTCATCAATTTTATGTTTTACTTTAGCTTCATCAGTTTCCAATACAAGTTGCCTGGCAGACATGTGGTGCTTTGGAGAAATCCATGTCATCTTCTGCAGGTCCAATGTTATTAAGTCCTGTCCATCATAAACATACCGGAAAAAACAAACAGCCTTTCCAGTGACGTCGTCCAACTCACAGCCATTTAAGCGCTGAAGAATGTGGACACCTGAGAGAGGGAGAGACAGAGAGGACAGGATCAGTGACGTACCAGCACAGTTGGTTATGAATAGACTGAATCACATCCAATCCACAGAGACACACTGATCCACCCGATAGGTTGGCACAGTGAATCATCTGATCAGTGATGATGAAAGTAACCAGATGAGCAACTGCAGCTGGAGAAAATCAAATTCCATTCCAATCTACAAACTATTCTTCAACCTGCAAGGCCAGATCTGAGCTGCGAAACAACCAGGAGGAGTCTTCAGTAATGGTGACTGATGACAGCAGTGTTGTGCAAGTTTACACAAAAAAGTGTGAGTGGAACTCATTCCATTAAAAACAGATGTGACTCTGTAGTGGAAATCACTGCATGACCTCAAAATCACCTAAAAAGCACATTTTGTGGCTGCACTCACAAATGCAGGTTGAAACTGAACCATGCAAAGAGGAAACCATTTATAAACATGTGTAACATTTAACTCCTAACTCCTAGTGGCTGAGCTCACTTGGTAATAAGCATTAAAAGGTGAATATGAAAAAAATTGATTACCTTCGGTTTGGTTGAAGACTTCCTTTAGATTGTGAATCCTGGCTCTGAAGATTTGTGTCGAAGCAAGGCATTTTTGAGTATACAACTTCAGGTAAACTGGATTGATCTTCATTAATTCTTTAGCAAAGTCCACTGAGGCCTCTGCTGTCTTCTTGTTGCTGTCAAAGTATCCAATTTGGACTCCATCGACCACCGCGGTGGCCACAAACTCTGGAAAGTCTTGGATTGCTGACGACGCAGTGACAAGATATTTCAGCGAGTGTGTCACTGTGAGAAAAAGAGATGCTTTAAGTGGAAACAGCAGATATTTGCAAAGAATGTCATAATAATCATTGGATCCAGAGATTTGTTTGCTGGGCCACCTTGCTTATTTTAATTTCAAAGATAGCTATGCTATCAAGCTCATACAAATCTTAATGATCATTGCCAAAAAATGCACTGCCTTAAAATGGAAATCAAATGTGGACTTTCCTGTCGGACTCTGGCTCTCTGACATTAATAAATGTGTTCCACTAGAGAAGATAACTTACAGCCTGAGAAATAGGAGTAAAACATTTTATAAGATGTGGCAACCCTATCTGGACTACATGGAAAACCTGCCATCTCACATGATGGACTGTGCCACTGTATAACAAAATTATAAAGAGAATGTCTTCAAGATTCATTTCTGTCTCTCGTCTATTTTTGTAATATCTTTTTTTTATTTATTTATTTATTTTTTCTATTGATTTTAATCGTTATTTTGGAACAGAAAAAGAAAAGAAAATAATTACAAAAAAAAGTAATAGTTCTCTATATTTTAAGATGATTGAAGTTTTTGAGAAGATTAATGTTAAACTCTGCTCAAATTGCACGCTTTGATATTTTTGTCATATTGATCATTTTATTTTTAGAAATCAGGGAGAGGTGACAAGTCCCTGGCTGTCACTCTGAAAACTTTCAGACTTTCAGAAAGCAGATTTTACTGTATAATTTTAGAGAAAAATAATGTTAAATTCTGCTCAAATTGCACTGAGACGCTTTGATATTTTACTCATTTTCATTATTTTATTTTGAAAAATCTGGGAGAGGTAACAAAGATCTTTCAATGGATTATTGATGGACAATTTCAGGGTGACAGCCAGGGACATGAGGAACAGTAATCCACTGAAAGATCTTTGTCACCCAGAGTTTTAAAATAAAATAATGAAAATGAGTAAAATATCAAAGCGTGCAATTTGAGCTGAAGTAAACTTAATCTTCTCAAAAACTTCAATCATCTTAAAATATAGAGAACTATTACTTTTTCTGTAATTTTGGTCGCTCTCAGCAGCCGTACCGTAATTCCCTGTGTAGTCACGCATCATTTTCTGGCTTGACCGGGGTTTTGCAAAAGACGGCTCACTTGACCGCAGTCCCCCTTAGCGTTACTCTGTTTGAACTGGGCTTATTATGTTACATTACACTTTCTGTATGATCATTCTTTTATTACATAGTTTCTCTCACTCTAAGGTCGCTTCACTGCTGTTTTACTTCTATCAAAGTTGGGTGGATTGCAACTTTTGGTTTGACTCATAAAAGACAGAGAAACAAGCTCCATTGGATCTTGTGATTGCACTGTGTAATCATGTAACCATGTGAAACTGTGACCGTTTTCTACTTGTGTTTTTTTGTGTGCTTGTGTGTTGTAACCTATTTTGTGCTGCCGTCTTGGCCAGGCCACTCTTGAAAAAGAGGTTTTAAATCTGAATGAGTCTCTTACCTGGATAAATAAATAAAGAATGTAGTCCCAGAAACACAACATTTTCAGTATGATTTAATGGAGTGCAGGTTATCCTCAAAGAGAGGGCAAAAAATAAAGCAATAACAAAAACCAGATGAACAGGAAGTGTCAGAAAGAACAACATTGTGCTCTTACCTGTAGATGCAGCAGGACAGAACAGGAGCAACACAAATAAAACCTTCATGCTGTTCTGAAAAATAAGTTCAGGGCTGAAGTGCTACAAATGTATATTTTGATGTTTTTTTTTCCTCTGTGAGGTGAGTCTGGAGTTCTGTTTCCTCGTGGAGATGTGTTTCCCCTTGTCCCGCCCCCCGTCCGAAAAGGAAGAGCGCGTTCACAAAAAGCTCACCCCCCGAGCTGTGCTCGTGCCACAGAGGCACCTTTATCATATCTGTCTTAAATCCAGCTCCATTACAGCAGGTAATGAACATCCTGACAGCTTGGAATATAACTGTCAGGATGCGCTCCCCCTGTTTTAAATGGTCAAATTTAATGACATCAGCCTGAAAATCACAGGACTTCTCTGTTATGGGGAAAGAAGTCAGTAGTATGAATTTGAAAGGTGTGTATGGGGCTCCGTTTGTAAAGTTGTACACACTGAAAATAACAGCAACATTTTTCCACATTTAGCTCAAAACGTTATAAAAATCACTTTTTTATCACATTTAGAGGAATATTTGTGATCTTCTTATATTTAACATTTATATTTAATATTTAATATTTATATTTATATTTAATATTTAGATGTAGATTTAACATTTAGATTTAGATTTAACATTTAGATTTATTTTTAACATTTAGATTTATTTTTAACATTTAGATTTAATATTTAACATTTAGATTTAAAATTTAGATTTATTTTTAACATTTAGATTTATTTTTAACATTTAGATTTATTTTTAACATTTATATTTATATTTAACATTTAGATTTATTTTTTACATTTAGATTTATTTTTAACATTTAGATTTAATATTTAATATTTAGATTTAAAATTTAGATTTATTTTTAACATTTAGATTTATATTTAACATTTAGATTTATTTTTTACATTTAGATTTATTTTTAACATTTAGATTTAATATTTAATATTTAGATTTAAAATTTAGATTTATTTTTAACATTTAGATTTATTTTTAACATTTAGATTTATTTTTAACATTTATATTTATATTTAACATTTAGATTTATTTTAATATTTACATTTAACATTAAGATTTATTTTTAAAATTCAGATTTATTTTCAACATTTATATTTAGATTTAATATTTAGATTTAACATTTAGATTTATATTTAATATTTAGATTTAACATTTAGATTTATTTTTAAAATTTATATTTATATTTAATATTTATATTTAATATTTAGATTTAACATTTAGATTTAGATTTAACATTTTGATTTATTTTTAAGATTTAGATTTATTTTTAACATTTAGATTTATATTTAATATTTAGATTTTACATTTAGATTAATTTTTAACATTTAGATTTATATTTAATATTTAGATTTAGATTTAACATTTAGATTTATATTTAGCATTTGGATTTAACAATTATTTTAACTTAATATATTTTTCACAACAAACTTAAATGTGAAGATCATAAATATTCCTCTAAATGTGATTTAAAAAAAAAGTGACTTTTAAAATTCACTGAACATTTTTATGACGTTTTGGAGCTAAACATGGAGAAATGTTATTTTCAGTGTGCACAACTTTACAAACGGCGCCCCATATGTGTGAGCCTCCTCTCCTATGGAACAGAGGGGGAACGGTGTCTGACATTAATCAAGCTGTCAGGATGTGTTCCCCCTGTTTTAAATGGTCAAATTTAATGACATCAGCCTGAAAATCACAGGACTTGGAATATTACTGTCAGATACTGTTCCCCCTCTGTTCCATAGGAAAGGAGGCTCACACATCTTTCAAATTCATACTACTGACTTCTTTCCCCACAACAGATAAGTCCTGTGATTTTCAGGCTGATGTCATTAAATTTGACCATTTAAAACAGGTAAAGCACATCCTGACAGCTTGGAATATTACTGTCAGATACTGTTCCCCCTGCAGTCAGCAGTATGAATTTGAAACATGTGTGAGCCTCCTTTGGGACATGTCGAACTGGACGGGACTAGGGGAAACACATCTCTGTGAGGAAGGCACATCCCACATACCAAGGAGACCTTCAGAGCAGCTGGCTGTGTGCTCAGGGCTTACTAACGGAAACACCATGATGAATGTAATATTCTTCCTGTTGCTCCTGCGCTGTCATGTTGTAACTACAGGTAAGTCTTCCTCACTTCCTGTTACTCTTGATCCTGTTAAAACATGTATTTTGTGTGTCACGCACTTTATGAATTATACTTTCACTTTCACTTGTTGCGGTCTCACTAAACTTGCACTGCAATAGGGACTCTCTTCTTGACACACAGACACAGGGGCGGATCTAGGTGGCATGTGCCACCCTAAAACAAAGCCTTGACACCCCTGTTGACAGGATTTAATTCAAAGAAAAGTTAGGCCTCATCGGACACTTCTGTGAATTACCGACTGCAGTGAATGCAGCACGAGACGACGCCCCACTACCGAGGCAGCTTTCATTTGAACAACACAGCTGTTAGAAGAGACAGAGTTTTGAGCAACACAGTCAGACTGAAGTAAAAATAAAAAACTACCTGTGAAGAAAAATGTAGAGAGAATTTTTAAAAGTCACTTTTTTTTTTTATCACATTTAGAGGAATAATTGTGATCATCTTCACGTTTAATTTTGTTGTGAAAAATATAATAAGTTAAATTAATTGTTAAATCCAAATGCTAAATATAAATATAAATGTTAAATATAAATATGAATGTTAAATATAATCTAAATTCTAAATATACATCTAAATGTTAAATATAAATATAAATGTTAAATATAAATGTTAAATATAAATATAAATGTTAAATATAAATATAAATGCTAAATATACATCTAAATGTTAAATATAAATATAAATGTTAAAAATAAATGTTAAATGTAAATATAAATGTTGAATATAAATATAAATGCTAAAAATACATCTAAATGTTATATATAAATATAAATGTTAAATATAAATTTAAATGTTAAATATAAATATAAATGCTAAATATACATCTGAATGTTATATATAAATAATTGTTAAATATAAATGTTAAATATAAATATAAATGTTAAATATACATCTGAATGTTATATATAAATATAAATGTTAAATATAAATATAAATGTTAAATATAAATATAAATGCTAAATTTACATCTAAATGTTAAATATAAATATAAATGTTTAATATAAATCTAAATGTTAAATATAAATCTAAATGTTATATATAAATCTAAATGTTAAATATAAATCTAAATGTTAAATATAAATATAAATGCTAAATATACATCTAAATGTTAAATATAAATGTTAAATATAAATCTAAATGCTAAATATACATCTAAATGTTATATAGAAATATAAATGTTAAATATAAATATAAATCTTAAATATAAATATAAATGTTAGATGTTGCTCTGTAATCCTAAATATTTAGCTGATATGCAGATTAACACTGCTGCCTAGCGGAAATACCAAAATAAAATCTTAATAGTTAAATCTTAATCTAAATCTAAATGTCAAATCTAAATCTAAATGTTAAATTTAAATCTAAATGTTAAATATAAATATAAATGTTAAATCTAAATATAATTGTTAAATCTAAATTTTCAACGTTAAATCTAAAGGTTAAATATAAATGTTAAATATAAATATAAACGTTAAGTATATATTTAACATTTAGATTAAGATGATGATAATGAGAAGCAGTCTGATTAAGTAAGTTCTCTGTGACTCAACACTAAAGGTAGTTTAGAGAGAAACTGATGCTTGCACAGAGTCAAAGTTTTACACAGTAAATAAAAACATGAGCGACATTAGAATGCAGAGAAAGCTTCCAGCATTCTGTTGCAGAACAGCATGAATAGTTGGTTTGAACTCAAGTCCCGCCTCTGCTGAGAAGGAAATGAGACAATCACAGAAAGAATTTGGGGCGGTCCTTTCATTTGTGGAGACAGAATATTGCTTTTGGCAGCATTTGGTGTTTTTCAGCATTTGCATTTTGAGGACCGGACTCACCTCACAGAGGAAAAAAATAACATCAAGATATACATTTGTAGCACTTCAGCCCTGAACTTATTTTTCAGAACAGCATGAAGGTTTTATTTGTGTTGCTCCTGTTCTGTCCTGCTGCATCTACAGGTAAGAGCACAATGTTGTTCTTTCTGACACTTCCCATTAATCTGGATTTTGTTATTGCCTTATTTTTGCCCTCACTTTGAGGATAACCTGCACTCCATTAAATCATACTGAAAATGTTGTGTTTCTGGGACTACATTCAAACCATAAGCTGCAATCCACCCAACTTTGGTAGAAGTAAAACAGCAGTGAAGCGACCTTAGAGTGAGAGAAACTATGTAATAAAAGAATGATCATACAGAAAGTGTAATGTAACATAATAAGCCCAGTTCAAACAGTGTAAGGCAAAGGGGGCAGGGGGTTATGTGGATTAAAGTCCTGACAAGGTGAGCAAGGGTGTTTCATATTTTTCCACAGTGTCAACAGGCAGAGGTGAAATGTGCCGGACTCCTAGAACTGGTTTGACCTTTGTGATGAGGTTGTCTCTGGTGTTGCTTTTGCTGTTGAGGTTATGAACTATTCTGACCAATCAAAATCAAGTATTCAACACAGATGGTTAAGTAAAGGATAATGTATGTTTAGCAGGTTGTTATGGGAAAAAGAATCCCAACAGGGTGAGACAAGACCGCTTCCTTACTTTTCCTGCTCCCTTGATCACCTCAGAGTGTTGAACCCTTCTGTGCCTGTTCACCTTTGACCCTTGTGTCAGTGGTCCAGCCTTGGTCCTCCTCTTGTTTGCCCTTGAGTTTTCACCACTTCAGTAATGTTTCTGTTGCCTGCACTGTTCTGACTTCCTGTGCGCTGACCTTTGGCTTGATTGTACAGTCTTTGAACTTTGAAATGTTATTGGGTCCAATAACTCAGTTCAGTGCTCCAAAGGAGTCCAGTTTCTGGAGTTATGAAAGTGATATGCTGGATGGGATTTCAGGATGGTCAGGATGCATCCCCATACCTTCACAGATGCTGGCTTTTGAACTGTGCACTGATACAAGCCAGATAGGCTGGTCCCTCTCCTCTTTGGAGCGGAGGATGTAGCGTCTATGATTTCCAAAATATCCATTTTTGATTCAGCGATGAGTTTTAGAAGTGATTTTGAGCCTATGCAGTAACTCCCACAACAGAGTTATGTCTGTTTTTAATGTCAAAGTCTATCAAGTCCAAAACAGGCTCCCCTCAAGGCTGGGTCCTTTCTCCCCTGCTGTTTATCATGTACACAGACCGCTGCAGAGCTTCTCAAGAGGGCCAGTATCTGGTTAAATTCTCAGATGTCACTGCTCTGTTGTCCCTTCTTCAGGCTTTGTCATCCTTTGTCCATTGGTGTGAAAAAAAAATCTTAGATCTTAATGTGAATAAGACCAAGGAGCTTATCATTGACTTTAGAAAAGACTGCCCAAAACCCAAAGCCAGCATTATCAACAGAGGTGAGGTCCACATTGTGGACTCGTACAAATACCTTGGCACACTGTTCAACTCCAAATTAAAATCCAAGGAAAACACAGAGCTGATTTTAAAACGTGGGCTACAGAGGATACACCTGATGCTCAACATCAATTCTTTTAGAGTCTCAGAGAACATTTGATCAAGTTTTTATCACCCTTTTATTGAAAGTCTTTGAACCTTTTCTTTTATGTGCTGGTTTCATGGTCTCTCTTTGAAAGACAAGAACAGTCTGAACTGTATTGTTAAAGTCTGCTCTGAAATGATTGGTGTACAGCAGCAAGATCTGGGTTCCCTTTGGAGGGACTGCTTCGCCAGTAAAGCTAAAGGGATAATAGGCTGACCTGGAAACATCATGGCCAATGAGTTCTCTCTAACGCCCTCAGGGCGGCGCTATCTTGCTCCTCTTAGAAAAACAAACATACTCAAATTCTTTTCTTCCTTCTTCCATCAGACTTCCAAATGCTGACAGCAGTTTTTATTGTGTATGTAAAAGGTGGTTTTTAGTATTTATTCCATGCTACTGTGATTTAAAAAAAAAAATTATTTTAGCCTATCTTCATTTATTCTTTTACTCTTTATGACAAGCCCCATCTTGCACTGTTGTTGTCACTGACATGTTCACATTACTGTCTATAATGTGACCTGTATCCAAATATCTGCTGTTTCCACTTAAAGCATCTCTTTTTCTCACAGTGACACACTCGCTGCAATATCTTGGCACTGCGTCGTCATCAATCCAAGACTTTCCAGAGTTTGTGGCCACCGTGGAGGTCGATGGAGTCCAAGTTGTATACTGTGACAGCAACACGAAGACAGCAAAGGCCTCACACGACTTGGCCAAAGAAGTCATGGAGATCAATCCACATTACCTGAAGATGTATACTCAAGATTGCATTGCTTTGTCACAAATCTTCAAAGCCAAGATTCACAAGATAAAGGAAGTCTTCAAACAAACAGAAGGTAATAAATGTTTTTTTCATATTCACCTTTTAGTGCTTATTATTATATTATTAGCTCAGCCACTTGGTTACCACAGTAACTGTATCATCTGTTAACATCCTATATTTATACTGACTTGACTTGATGTCATTTATGATTCTTTGTTTTGTTTTTCGTACTGTTGAACATATGTTGTTGTTTTTCATTTTGACATGCCAAACACAATTCTGGCCATGCAGTGATTTCCACTACAGAGTCACATCTGTTTTTAATGGAATGAGTTCCTCTTTTTTGTGTGAACTTGTACAACACTGCTGTCAACAGCCACCATTACTGAAGAGTTCTCCTCCTCCTGTTTGTTCTGCAGCTCAGATCTAGCCTTGCAGGTTAAAGATTAGTTTGTACATAGGAATGGAATTTGATTTTCTCCAGCTGCAGTTGCTCATCTGGTTACTTTCATGGTCACTGATCAGATGATTCACTGTGCCAACCTATCGGGTGGATCAGTGTGTCTCTGTGGTTTAGATGTGATTCAAGATTCAAGAAAGCTTTATTGCCAAGCAGTGTTGGGGATAACGCAGTAATGTAACGCCTTATTCTTGCTCATGTAGTAATTACATTACTGTTACTAATCAAATAATGATCTCGTTACATGGGTTATTTTAAGCTCTTCACCTACCTGCCTTACAGGAGGACCATAGACTGTGTAAATAAGGGGAGTACAGAATAACAAATCAAACGCCCCCTTTTCATGCGCGCCCCCCCGCGGAGCCCTCTAACCTACCTGAGCTACTGCATACGAGTGTTGGGCCTGTTAAATCAGAGTTAATGTCATTTCCCATATGCATGGCTTTTTTTCTTAAAAGGTCTCCTCGTTTAAAATTGTGATAGATGCCAGCATCTATAATTGTGTTGCAATTTTACTTATTAATATTTCTAGCATATATTAATATAACTTTGGGTCCTCTACTTTTCTACATTCAGGACAGTCATAACATAACTAAGTAAAGTAATATATTACTTTTCTAAAAAAGTAACTAGTAATTTGTAATGCATTACTTTTTCTGAGTAACTACCCCAACACTGTTGCACACACAAGGAATTTGAAGTGTTGAATGGAACACTGGTACTTAACAAGACAGTAAGGACAATAAATAATATAAACCTAAACACAAATCCAAAAGTTCTAAATAAAAATAAAAAATACTATCTGGTCGAAGAAAGGTGAAGAAGTACTTTTTTAAAAACATGAAACATTCCATCTGTTCATAACCAACTGTGCTGGTACGTCACTGTTCCTGTCCTCTCTGTCTCTCCCTCTCTCAGGTGTCCACATTCTTCAGCAATTTAAACGCTGTGAGTGGGATGACGTCACTAGAAAGGCTGTTGGTTTTTACTGGTATGGTTATGATGGAGAGGACTTCACAACATTGGACCTGCAGATGTTGAGATGGGTTTGTCCAAAGCACAACATATCTGTCAGCCAACTTGGATGGGAAACTAATAAAGCTACAATAAAACATATTGTTAATGGCTTCACAGCCAGATGCTCCAGGTTGCTGGAAACGTTTGTGCAACATGCAGCGCTCTTTCTGCAGAGAATAGGTAGAATTACACGACCAGATTCACAGATTCATTTTCTGTTTGTCGTACAAAATTCAAATGAAATTAAAACAATATTTTTGTTGCACTTTGTGGATTTTTTTCTGCCTCCCTCCAGACCTCCCCTCAGTGTCTCTCCTCCAGAAGTCTCCCTCCTCTCCAGTCACCTGCCACGCTACAGGTTTCTACCCTGACGGAGCCGTGATGTTCTGGAGGAAAGATGGAGAGAAGCTTTTTGAGGACGTGGACCACGGAGAGATCCTCCCCAACAATGATGGAAGCTTCCAGATCAGTGAGAAACTGAACATTACCTCAGTGAAACCTGAAGACTGGAGGAGGTACGAATGTGTGTTTCGGCTCTCCGTTGTTAAGGACGATATCGTCACCAAACTGGAGGAAGCAGCGATCAGAAGCAACAAAGGTAAAACTGAATTAGTCTTTAAAAATGGAGGAGATACTGACGTTTATATTAGTTCAGTTCAGTTTTCCCTCCTCGGTGATTGTGTGCCCCACCCTGATTAGTTTCATCTGTGTGTAAACTGAATTGTGATAATTATTCCAGGACTTGCCCATTGAAAAACCTTCCAGTACCATGCAGTGTACAGAAAGGGTTGAAACACTGTGAATGTTCTCATAGTTATGAGGTTGGGTTTTGGTTCCAGGTTCTGGGTTTCCTACCGGTCCGGTCACTGGAGTCATTGTAGGACTGCTGCTCCTGTCAGTCAGCATCGCTGGACTTCTAATCTGGAGGAAGAACAAACATGGTGAGGAACTTTTTCTTTTAACGTCTTGATGATTTCAGGATCAAGTCAATCAATCAATCTTTATTTATGCAGCGCCAAATCACAACAAACCTTATCTCAAGACGCTTTTACAAACAGAGCAGGTCTAGACCAGGTCTATTATCAACAAGGACCCAACATCAAGACAGGGTCAGATCCAGTCCCATCTTCCAGACAGGACTCAGTCTGATCTCATCTTAATCCACCATGAGCAGAGCACTTTGCAGCATTTAGCAAGTTACAGTGGCAAGGACAAACTTCCTTTAACAGGCAGAAACCTCCAGCAGGACCAGACTCATGTTAGACACACATCTGCTGAGACCATGTTAGAGAGAGGGATAGAGGGAGATGGAGAGAGAGGGATAGAGAGGGATAGAGAGAGATAGAGATAGAGAGAGAGAGAGAGAGAGAGAGAGAGAGAGAGAGGGAGAGAGAAAGATTTTGATTTTGATTTTTCAAACTCCTTTTATTGTCTCATTTGGCAAAAAGAACAAACAGAGATCATGAGCTCACCGAGATCACCAAGACACAACACATAAAGAAACACATGCTCAGCACAGGATGTTCCCAAACACCAGCTCCTGGTTCTCCACAGTGCACAGCACCTCTTTGAGACCCCACAGGTGTGTGAACTCATCCAGGCCATGGGTCAGACTGAAGTACCTAAAATCGGTCCTCAGCCTGACCTGCACCATCCTCACAAACAGGACCTGAGGATCCACGTCCTCAGAGCGCTCCAGCCGGTCCCTCCTGCTCACATAAATGGCCAGCTTAGCCTGACCCAACAGAAAGTTCATCAGCTGACCCTTCACCTTGTCTCGCTTTCCGTACCTGCGCCAAAGGATGAACACCTGCCGAGAGAACACCTCATCGAACAGGACAAACAAGCGGGCCAAAAAACAGAACAGAGGACCCAGCCGGACACACTCCAGGAAACAGTGAAACACCGTCTCCCTCAGCAGCCAGAACAATGAGTCCAGGCCCACCAGCCTCTCCTTACAGAAAAGCCCCCATACTTTGAACAGTCCTTTATAGAACCCCGGGAGGGGATCCAGTCCGCAGCCGTTTAAATCCATCAGGAATAACGAATCCGCCAGCCCCAGCCCCAGACCACCACACCGCTCCAGTATGGCCCGAGCCACAGGTCCCCAGACCAGGTTCGCAGGTCCGTACAGCAACCGCTGTATGTATTGGAGCCTGAAGGCCGCCCCTCTGCTAGCTACATGGACGAGACCCTGTCCCCCTTCCTCCTTGGACAGGAATAGGACACTCTGAGGGACCCAATGAAGCCGATCCTAGAAAAAATCCACCAGGACAGCCTACACCCTGGAGAGCAGGTTCGCCGGAGGGTCCGTGCATGCCAGTCGGTGCCACAGCATGGAGGACACCAGATTGTTTACTATCAGGATCCGACCCTTAAAAGACAGCTTTGGTAGAATCCACCTCCACCTTTTAAAGCGACCTTCAATCCGCTCCAGAAGACCGTCCCAGTTCCTGGAGGTGAAGGTCTCGTCACTGAGATAGACCCCGAGGTACTTGAGGCCACCTCTCCGCCACACAAGGCCTCCAGGCAAGACGCACCGGCTGAGTCCGTCCCCCACTGCCAAGGCCTCGCTCTTCCTCCAGTTCACCCTGGCAGAGGAGAGCCGGCTGAAGGTGTTCACCGTTCAACACGTCGACATCATGTTGGTTGTTCACAAAAACAACAACATCGTCAGCGTAGGCACAAATTCTGAAAACACCAACACAGCCAGGGAGCGAGACTCCAGACAAACGAGCTCTGAGTCTGTGGAGGAGTGGCTCTAAGGCCAGGGAATAAAGCATCCCCGACAAAGAGCAGCCCTGCCTGACCCCCCTTTGGACGCTAAACGGAGCACTCAACCCCCCATTGACCTTCAGTACACTCTCAATACCACTGTACAAGACCCGGATCTGGGCTATGAGACCAGAGCTGAACCCAAAAGCCTGCAGCGTGTGCCACAGGTACCTGTGCTCAACCCGGACAAAAGCCTTTTCTTAATCTAGAAAAATCAGACCAAGCTCGCAGCCCAAAGAACCCCTTGAACTCCTCCTGCTGAATCTGATCACTGACAGAGGCTTCAGAAGGAGCATCATTCACACCACCATTCACCCTGTCCACACACTCCTGCATGCCTGTGTGTGTGTGTACTGCATGGTGTGTGTTTCAGTGTGTTTGTCTGCGTGTGTGTCTGTGTGTGTGTCCTGCCTGGTGTGTGTTTCAGTGTGTGTTTCTGCTTGTGTGTCTGTGCGCGCGTCGCTGTGCGCTGCACCTGCGGGTGGCCTGCAGCCCGACGGCCGCCGGTCCTCTCTGGGCATGCGCGGACCAGCTGCCCCTCAGCTCCGCATCCAAAACATTTTAAATTATCAGTGGAGACATGAACAGTGTAATTAAAGTCATCAATACGGAAACTGAACACTAGATTCAGTTCCTCCTGCCCCCTTTTCAGGATCATGAAGACCTGTCTCCTGAACGAGACCACATGTTTCAGATGCGCTGATTTACATCCCAGAGGAGTCATCCTGAGCGGGGACACGAGCTGCCCGTGTCGGGCCAGCTCCTTCTCCAGCAGCTCATTTTTCAAAAACGGGGGCACATTGGAGAGAACTACTTTCTTAGCGGGGTTCACTAAAGACAAGACCGGGGTCAGAGATCCCTGGATCACGACTCCGGCTTCAATCATCTGGTTCACTTTCTCAGTGCTGTCTAAGAAAATAACGACCGCACTGTTCATCCTAGAGGCAGACCTCACACTGCTGTAACCCACAACAGCTCCCACAGCCAGGCTACACTCCTCCACCGACACACCGACAGCTGGAGAGAGCTTGATGCCGTGCCGGCGAGTCAGCTGCTCGAACCCGGGTACGCCACGGGCCGCCATGGCCGCCCAGAAACACACAGCGAGAAAACAAACAAACAACTGAGGCAACAAACGATGAGAGAGAAGTGACGCACAAACACATGAACTACACAGCAAGAGCAAGAAACCAAGAAAACAAAGTTTGAAAAACTCACATACAGCTCCCAAACACTCACCGACACACCACTCACTCAGCAAACACTCACGCATGCACACGAGAGAGAGAGAGAGAGAGAGAGAGAGAGAGAGAGAGAGAGAGAGAGAGAGAGAGAGAGAGGGAGAGAGAGAGGATAGTGGTGAGACAGCAGCAGGCATTCTACGGCAGAGATCCAGAGGAACCTTTAACAAACCTCCAGCAGGACCAGACTCTGGTCTGCTCAGACCGTGTTGGAGAGAGGGATAGAGGGAGATGATACTAATTAGTAGTAGTTGTTGCCGCCGGAGTCCAGCACGTCCATAGCAGCTGGAGTCTGGTACATCCAGACTAGGAGGACGTCTACAGCAGCGACTCAGAGGAACCTACGAGACAAGGGAGCTCAGAGACTCCAGAGAGGTCTATGGTTAGTAACTTTAATGGGACAGGAAGAGTTAAAGTAAGTGATGGGGGGTCTGGAGGTGGGATCACGTCCCATCCTACGTATTTTGTCTGGTACTGTATTTATTTTTTAGTTGAGTCCATTCTATGAAAGTGCTGACTTTGATATTTCTCACTTGAATTTCAGGGTTCCAGCTCGCTAACGGTGAGTAATATCCTGGTCACTATAAAGCCTAAATATCCTGCATTATATCCACAGTATGTTTAAAAATGTCTCTTTATCTGCTGCTTGTCTTCATAGGGGGGGCAAGATCATCAGATGAGGAAGCTGAACTCCAGAGAGTGAGGAGCAAAGAACAGCAGATTTAAACACTAACACAATAACATGTCTTCCCATTAGAGCTGGAGCACTAATACTGCACGTTACCTTTAGCTTAGCATCAGGTATCTTTCAGAATCAGAATCAGCTTTATTGGCCAGGTATGCTTGAACACACAAGGAACTTGACTTTGGTAAACTGTGCTCTCTTTGTACAAGGCATAAGAATAAGACCTACAAATAAAAATAATATAATAATAATAACATCAGCTATAAATGCAAAAGAACAACAAAAAGGCTTGACTAATATGTACAGGCTAAAATAATATGATAGTGCAGTGGTGAGTATTACATTATAAAAATAATAGTTAAAGGCACTGTGAGGAGTTTTGAACTGGCTGAGAAACAGACTGAAACTGATACTGATGCCTCTTCATAACCTTTAAGAGCAAACAAGACCATCAGCAACAAAACTGATGCCTGCTCTGTTGACGTTATTAGTGCTTGAAACCACTGTGAGGGGGTAGGTGTCAGACTGGATGATGGACATCTCACTTTAGAAACAGCATTTATTGACAGTTTTCATGGAAAATAATCAAATTGTGTGATAAATGTGATTGTCTGAAGACAACAGGATAATGTTTTTGTACAAAACACTACTTTTGCATGTACAGGACAAGAGATAAGAGGTATCACTTTGTCCACAGGGGGCGCCAAAATCAATACAAATCAAAAGTTCCTCACAGCAGCTTTAAATAATAAAATAAATAGAAATATGGAATTCTGCTTGGAGAATTGTTGCATTGTATATTTACAGAGAGTATTGATCCAACAGGTATGACACTGTTCTGGTTTAGTGTTCATCAGAGTGACAGCCTGGGGGAAGAAACTGTTCTTATGGCGGGTTGTTTTGGCGCACAGTGATCTGTAGCTCCTGCCGGAGGAGAGGAGTTTGAAGAATTTGTGTCCAGGGTGTGAGGGGTCAGCGGTGATGCTACCTGCCCGTTTCCTGGCCCGGGACCGGTACAAGTCCTGTATAGGGGGCAGGTGGACACCGATGATTTTTTCTGCAGTCCTTATAGTCCGTTGCAGTCTATGTTTGTCTAGTTTGGTTGCAGAGCCAAACCAGACAGTGATGGAGGTGCACAGAACAGACTGGATGATGGAGGTGTAGAACATGATCAGCAGCTCCTGGGGCTGGTTGAACTTCCTGAGCTGACGCAGGAAGTACATCCTCTGCTGGGCCTTTTTTCTGATTGTGTCTATGTGGGAGGTCCACACCTCAGGTCCCGGGAGATAGTGGATCCCAGGAACCTGAAAGAGTCCACAGTAGACACAGTTCTGTTCAGGATGGTGAGGGGGGGAGTGGAGGGTGGCTTCTCCTGAAGTCCACTGTCATCTCTACCGTCTTGAGCGGGTTCAGCTCCAGATGGTTCTGACTACACCAGAGAGCCAGCTGTTCCACCTCCTGTCTGTGAGCAGACTCGTCTCCGTCCTGGATGAGACCGATGACGGTGGTGTCGTCTGCGAACTTCAGGAGTTTCACCGAGGGGTCCCCTGAGGTGCAGTCATTGGTGTAGAGGGAGAAGAGCAGTGGGGTATCTTTGTAGAACTGTTGACTGTTGTGATATCTCCATGTTACGTTGTTTGTCATTTTCTATGCACTCAAAAAAAGGAATGAGGTGAGTTATGTATTCTGTCTGTCAAAGCACTTTGTTAACCCTTGTTTTAAAGTTGTTATGTAAATAAAGTAATATTGTTGATTATGAACTGCCAGTTAACTGAAGTAACATGTTAAGATGATTTCTTAAAGACTTTTAATGACAAATAAATGTATTAAAGTCAATATTTTCTGTGTGGATGTTACCTTGTCCAGGATTCTCTCATTAAAGAGTTCTCAAAGGGACTTCCTGGTTGAGTTAAAGTTAAAATATATCATATTGTACCGTATCATTTGAGGCAACTTATCAGGTATTATATCATATCATATTGGGTGTCAGGTAATGCTGGTAAGACGTGGCATTGCTCCAGTGAACTCATCGAAATCCTGTTGGAAGGAATCCCATTCAAAGTGAGCGTCTCCCTCCGTGCTCCCTCTTCAGTTAAAACAACATGTAGTCCAAGTAAACTCCAAGGTAAGTTAACCCAAATACCTTGTAACCCCACTTATATTTTCATGAGGACCTTTAGCTCTCCCAGTTGTTTGAAAATCAGGGAGTGACTTCATGCATGGCAAGTGGAAACAGAGCTCCCTGAGCATAAATGGGTGAAGAAAGGAGCCCAAAGTGTTTTGCATCTTCTGTCAAGAGCCCTGCGCACTCTCACCCTTTTTGATAAAGCTTATAGTTGGAGCTGGCTCAGGCTTTGACCAGCTCTTTGTTATGCTGCTATAGGCTTAGACTGCTGGGGGAACTGGCACACTGACACACTGGGATCCTTCCTGTCCCATTAAAGTTACTAACCATAGACCTTTCTGGAGTCCCTGAGCTCCCTTGTCTCGTAGGTTTGTTCTTCTCATATCAAAAACTTGTCAAACATTGCTTTTACAAAACTGGGACCACTTTCCAACCATAGTAAAGTAAGCTGCGAGCTACAACCTGATTTTTATTAGTACGTGCTGTCCTGCAAACTGGGTACTTCATGGTGAACTCTTTACACAGCAGGCTGTGACTTGCTGCAGGGGGACTGTCAACAAAGTGCCTGATAAAAAAAAGCAACAAAAGTAATAAATAGTTTCACCCTGGATGGTTTTTGAAAGTCAACAAAACTCTACTCACTCTTCTCCTGTCCTCCAGTGGCAAATTGTTGCACTGCAGAAACTGACCAGTGTCTGTCTCTGTTGACATGGTACGTTGCACTTGGCAGTGAGTAACAGACACGCCCCACATATCAAGGAAACCTTCAGAGCAGCTGGCTGTGTGCTCAGGGCTTACTAACGGAAACACCATGATAAATGTAATATTCTTCCTGTTCCTCCTGCGCTGTCATGTTGCAACTACAGGTAAGTCTACCTCACTTCCTGTTACTCTTGATCCTATTAAAACATGTTCAAATGTTTTTGTGTGGCACGCACTTTTTGAATTATTCTTTCACTTTCACTTTTTTAAGTCTAATTAAACTTGCACTGCAATAGGGACTCTCTTCTTGACACACATACACACAAAAGAGGGGGGGGGGGGGTCCTTAAAAGCTTTTGGAGCGACCCCCACAGATGGTCACAGATCATACACAAACCAGATATAATCCCCCACCGTCATGGTAAAGTGGAATGAACTTCTGCTTTATGTTTGTATGCATGTTATTATCAATAGGGCAACTACAGAGTTCAGGGATGGTTGATATAACTAGCAGAAATACCCAGTGAGCAAGTTTAGAATATCATGGAACAATTTACAACTACTAGGAAGTAGATATTGATCAAAAAAATGTGTTGACCAATGTATACCTCGGTAATGATGTCAGCGTTTCCTAAAATCTCTATTTATGCTGTCCACAGTAATGCAGGGGGAAAAATCCACTTTTGTAGATGATTTTAAAAACCTCAGTTTTCAGTGGCCCGCGTGGACATACGGTCAACACGGCGAGAAAAGTAACATTTTCAAAATATAAATGTGGATTTTAGGGCGCTGTTTGTAAAGTTGTGTACACTGTAAATAACAGCAACAGTGTTCTACATTTAACTCCAAAACTTCTTTGAAAATATCACAATGTGTTTTTAAGTTAAGTTTTTATCACATTTAGAGCAATGTTTGTAACCCTGTTCATATTTATTTTCCTCAGGGGTTCAGTTTTAGAAAAGAAGCAATGCTTAAATAAATATAGAAACAGAACATAAAGATATATTCTGTTATGAGACATATATGCATATTTGTAGTTTGATGCCAACAACACGTTTGAAAAGCTTGTTTTTCATCCCCTCGTCTTTTAACAACACTCCAGCTCCACAAGTTGTGTCATCTCCCTTCCTCGTGTCCTGTCTCGTGTTTATTTTGATTCTCTATTTTTAAGTTTGGTTACTTCCTCCTTCCTTTCTTTTCCTGCTCCCTCGATCACCTCAGAGTGTTGAACCCTTCTGTGCCTGTTCACCTTTGACCCTTGTGTCAGTGGTCCAGCCTTGGTCCTCCTCTTGTTTGCCCTTGAGTTTTCACCACTTCAGTAATGTTTCTGTTGCCTGCACTGTTCTGACTTCCTGTGCGCTGACCTTTGGCTTGATTGTACAGTCTTTGAACTTTGAAATGTTCTTGGGTCCAATTACTCAGTCAGTGCTCCAAAGGAGTCCAGTTTCTGGAGTTTTGAAAGTGAAATGCTGGATGGGATTTCAGGATGGTCTCATTATTATGTCATTCTTTGCAAATATCTGCTGTTTCCACTTAAAGCCTCTCTTTTTCTCACAGTGAGACACTCGCTGAAGTATCTTGTCACTGCGTCGTCAGCAATCCAAGACTTTCCAGAGTTTGTGGCCACCGCGGTGGTTGATGGAGTCCAAGTTGGATACTGTGACAGCAACACCAAGACAGCAAAACCTACACTGGACTTTCCTAAAGAATTAATAAAGATTTATTCAGAATACCTGAAGATGTATAATCAAGAATGCGTTGCTTTGTCACAAATCTTCAAAGCACAGATTCACAAGCTAAAGGAAGTCTTCAACCAAACAGAAGGTAATAATGTTTTTTTCATATTCACCTTTTAATGCTTATTATTATATTATTAGCTCAGCCACTTGGTTACCACTGTAACTGTATCATCTGTTAACATCCTATATTTATACTGACTTGACTTGTGATGTCATTTATGATTCTTTGTTTTGTTTTTCGTATTGTTGAACATATGTTGTTGTTTTTAATTCTGACATGCCAAACAAATTCTGGCAAAGCGATAGGGTCTCCTTTTTTGACTCTCCTCTCCAGCACCCTGGAGTAAACCTTCCCAGGGAGGCTGAGGAGTGTGATCCCCCTATAGTTGGAACACACCCTCTGGTCCCCCTTCTAAAAAAGGGGAACCACTCCAGAGGCACTGTCCACAGTGTCCATGCAATGTTCCAGAGGCGTGTCAACCAGGACAGCCCTACAACATCCAGAGCCTTGAGGAACTCAGGGTGGCCTTGCTGCTTTGGAGTTGTTTAAAGCTGGGGTTGGTCGTCAGATTTAGATCCACTTTTTGTCATACTGGTTAAAATGATCTTTATGTCCTGATGGCAATCAATACATAATGTGTTCTTAAAAAAGAGTGAAGAAAAGCTGCTATCTACAGCCGGAGTAAACCTGGGAAAACACCAACCAATCACCGTTTTTTGGGACCCAAAATTTTAAACCATTCAAATCCCTTCCTGCCGTTCTGCCCTCCTCCTGCACGTACATTTCCCCGGCGTTCACTTCCAGTCCCCTGCCTCTGCTTCCCCTGACTCTACTGACTGCCCCTCTCGCTCAACCTCGGGCCTGTCCCCTCTGACCCGATGAGGTGCTTTGCTCAGGACTGTAGTCCGGATCAGAGTCTAAAAAGCTCTCACCACGGGGCTCTGACAAGCAGAAGAATGAATGACATTTAGTAAGTCCTACAGAAAATATATATGTACTGTAGCGTCTGTCCGGACGCTGTAGGGATGACGAGCCGATTCGTGAACACGTTGAGTTTTAATAACCGGTCACTGTCGGCCGTGATCACGACAACCAACAAAACAACAATCAAAGTTTGAATGAATGAAGAACTTCTCCTCTTGTCTCTCCTCTCTCCCGCTCACACACTCTACACCTCTCCTGATGCCTTCACTGACCGTCAACACTGTAGGAATTAAGAATATCTACACTGAACAGGTTTAACAAACAGTAGAGCTGTTACAGTGTTATATATGTGTTATAACTTTTCTCCTGATATCGTGTCACCATGACAACTGGATAATGCTAGAATGACAGTTGTGAGTACTAACAGCAGCCATGTTTGTTTGTGTTTTTAACTTTCACTATGATAATGTTTTGGTGAGGACCGGTTTTGAATCAGTCGCCATCATATGGTCGCAAGTCAGCGGCGCTCGTGCATGTGAGCGGGGGCGTCGTTTTGGAGGAGCTCTGAGGGAGGAGGGGAGGGGTTAGACGGAGTCCTGAGGAAATGCTACATTCAAATTCATGCTAGTTTTCCGAGACTGCCAACCCTAGCTTTAACTGCCTCAGCGACCTCGGCCCCAGTGATGAACAAGCCCACCTCAGAGTCCCCCGGCTCTGCTTCCTGCTCGGAATGCATGCTGGTGGAATTGAGGAGATCCTCGAAGTATTCCTTCCACCGCCTGACTACACTCTCAGTCGAGTTCAGCAGATCCCCATCCACGCTGTAAACAGTGTGAACAAAGGGCCTCTTCCCCTCCTAAGCTGTAAGATCAGTTTGCCAGAATTTCTTCTTCCATGACAGAAAGTCTTGTTCCATGGCCTCACCAAACTTCTCCCACGCCCAAGTTTTTGCCTCCCTGACTGGGCGGCGGGTCGCTTGGTCCACCGGTACCTGCCAGCTGCTTCCAGAGAGCTGAGGAGCTATAAGCAAGCCAACACCTGCCCTCCGCCTCTCACCTGGTGCAACTGGAGTTGCACCAGGTGAGTCTGTGGGAACTGAACTTTGAGCTAGCTAATTTTTTTGTGTAAACTTGTACAACACCGCTGTCAACAGCCACCATTACTGAAGACTCCACCTGCTTGTTCTGCAGCTTAGATCTGGCCATGCAGGTTGAAGATTAGTTTGTACATAGGAATGGAATTTGATTTTCTCCAGCTGCAGTTGCTCATCTGGTTACTTTCATCAACACTGATCAGATGATTCACTGTGCCAACCTATCCAGTGGATCAGTGTGTCTCTGTGGTTTAGATGTGATTCAATCTGTTCATAATCTGTCTCTCCCTCTCTCAGGTGTCCACGTTCTTCAGCACTTACATGGCTGTGAGGGGGACGACGACACTCCAAAGGCTGTTGGTTTTGTCCGGTATGGTTATGATGGAGCGGACTTAATAACTTTGGACCTGCAGAAGATGACATGGATTTCTCCAAAGCACCACATGTCCGCCAGCCAACTTGGATGGGATATTAATACAGATCATATAAGACATGATGTGTATAGCTTCACAGCCGTATGCTCCAGGTCGCTGGAAATGTTTGTGCAACATGGAGCGTTCCTTCTGCAGAGAATAGGTAGAATTACACGACCAGATGTACAGATTCATTTTCTGTTTGTCGTACAAAATTCAAATGAAATTAAAACAATATTTTTTTTGCACTTTGTGGATTTTTTTCTGCCTCCCTCCAGACCTCCCCTCAGTGTCTCTCCTCCAGAAGTCTCCCTCCTCTCCAGTCACCTGCCACGCTACAGGTTTCTACCCTGACGGAGCCGTGATGTTCTGGAGGAAAGATGGAGAGGAACTTTTTGAGGACGTGGACCACGGAGAGATCCTCCCCAACAATGATGGAAGCTTCCAGATCAGTGTGAAGCTGAACATTACCTCAGTGAAACCTGAAGACTGGAGGAGGTACGAATGTGTGTTTCAGCTCTCCGGTGTTAAGGACGATATCGTCACCAAACTGGAGGAAGCAGCGATCAGAAGCAACGAAGGTAAAACTGAATTAGTCTTTAAAAATGGAGGAGATACTGACGTTTATATTAGTTCAGTTCAGTTTTCCCTCCTCAGTGATTGTGTGCCCCACCCTGATTAGTTTCATCTGTGTGTAAACTGAATTGTGATAATTATTCCAGGACTTGCCCATTGAAAAACCTTCCAGTACCATGCAGTGTACAGAAAGGGTTGAAACACTGTGAATGTTCTCATAGTTATGAGGTTGGGTTTTAGTTCCAGGTTCTGGGTTTCCTACCGGTCCGGTCACTGGAGTCATTGTAGGACTGCTGCTCCTGTCAGTCAGCATCGCTGGACTTCTAATCTGGAGGAAGAACAAACATGGTGAGGAACTTTTTCTTTTAATGTCTTGATGATTTCAGGATCAAGTCAATCAATCAATCTTTATTTATGTAGCGCCAAATCACAACAAACGTTATCTCAAGACGCTTTTACAAACAGAACAGGTCTAGACCAGGTCTATTATCAACAAGGACCCAACATCAAGACAGGATCAGATCCAGTCCCATCTTCCAGACAGGACTCAGTCTGATCTCATCTTAATCCACCATGAGCAGAGCACTTTGCAGCATTTAGCAAGTTACAGTGGCAAGGACAAACTTCCTTTAACAGGCAGAAACCTCCAGCAGGACCAGACTCATGTTAGACACACATCTGCTGAGACCGTGTTGGAGAGAGGGATAGAGGGAGATGAAGAGAGAGAGAGAGAGATGATAGTGGGGAGATGGATAGAAGTAGTAGTAGTAGCAGCTGGAGTCTGGTACATCCACAGCAGCAGAGATCCAGAGGAACCTACGAGACAAGGGAGCTCAGGGACTCCAGAAAGGTCTATGAAAAGAGAGGGAGACCAGAAGAAAGAAAAAGAGGAGGATAAATGGTAAAAGAATGACAGAAGGAAAGCATGGGGTAAGAAAAGGAGACATAAAGGATGAAGAAACATGGAAAGAAGATAGACAGAAAGGAAAAAAGAACAAAAGAGAAGAACAGAAGGAATGAATGAAAGAAGTAAAGAAAGAATGAAAAAGCAATAAACAGCAGAGATCCAGAGGAACCTAAGCGACAAGGGGGCTCAGGGACTCCAGAGAGGTCTATGGTTAGTAACTTTAATGGGACAGGAAGAGTTAAAGTAAGTGATGGGGGTCTGGAGGTGGGATCACGTCCCATCCTACATATTTTATCTGGTACTGTATTTATTTTTTAGTTGAGTCCATTCTATGAAAGTGCTGACTTTGATATTTCTCACTTGAATTTCAGGGTTCCAGCTCGTTAACGGTGAGTAATATCCTGGTCACTATAAAGCCTAAATATCCTGCATTATATCCACAGTATGTTTAAAAATGTCTCTTTATCTGCTGCTTGTCTTCAGGGGAGCAAGGATCATCAGATGAGGAAGCTGAACTCCAGAGAGTGAGGAGCTAAGAACAACAGATTTAAACACTAACACAATAACATGTCTTCCCATTAGAGCTGGAGCACTAATACTGCAGGTTACCTTTAGCTTAGCATCAGGTATCTTTGTAGAACTGTTGACTGTTGTGATATCTCCATGTTTCGTTGTTTGTCATTTTCTATGCACTCAAAAAAAGGAATGAGGTGAGTTATGTATTCTGTCTGTCAAAGCACTTTGTTAACCCTTGTTTTAAAGTTATGTAAATAAAGTAATATTGTTGATTATGAACTGCCAGTTAACTGAAGTAACATGTTAAGAGGATTTCTTAAAGACTTTTAATGACAAATAAATGTATTAAAGTCAATATTTTCTGTGTGGATGTTACATATATTATTATATTATTCATTACAAGGTGTGTGGCTGTTTTATTCCACACTACACACTGAATCTGGACTGACTGTGTTTGACATTTTTGATGTGTAGAAAACATTTCCTTTGTTTACATTAGATTCAAACAAAATCATGAAAGTCAGGACTCAAGCTTGAGTCCAGGACTCAAATATTACAACACGGCCATCCACTGACAACAGGCAAATAGAGCTGATTACAGGCCAACAGCTACCATGCACCCATCTGTCCGTCAACTCAGACACACCCCTTAATCACACACATTCATGCATCAAGAGGGGTTTTAACATTTTGTAACATTGGATCTTATGTGGATTCCACAGCGCTTGGACCCTGCCTCAAGTGGGCTCTTAAGGAACTGCAGTACTTTTGCACTTTCACATTAGCTTCCTTGTTAGCCCCTAAAGTTTCCACTTTTGATGCACACATGAGTAAATCACATTGTTACCCCTCCTGTCTCCAGGACTCCAGGTCTTAAAGCGTTAGAAAAAGAGATGCTTGCACAAAGTCAAAGTTTTACACAGTAAATAAAAAACATGAGCGACATTAGAATGCAGAGAAAGCTTCCAGCATTCTGTTGCAGAACAGCACGAATAGTTGGTTTGAACTCAAGTCCCGCCTCTGCTGAGAAGGAAATGAGCCAATCACAGGTAAGAATTTGGGGCAGTCCTTTCATTTGTGGAGACAGAATATTGCATTTGGCAGCATTTGGTGTTTTTCAGCATTTGCATTTTGAGTACCGGACTCACCTCACAGAGGAAAAAAAACCAACAACATGAAGGTTTTATTTGTGTTGCTCCTGTTCTGTCCTGCTGCATCTACAGGTAAGAGCACAATGTTATTCTTTCTGACACTTCCTGTTCATCTGGTTTTTGTTATTGCTTTCTTTTTGCCCTCTCTTTGAGGATAACCTGCACTCCATTAAATCATACTGAAAATGTTGTGTTTCTGGGACTACATTCTTTATTTATTTAACCAGGTAAGAGACTCATTGAGATTTAAAACCTCTTTTTCAAGAGTGACCTGGCCAAGACGGCAGCACAAAATAGGTTACAACACACAAGGACACAAAACAACACAAGTAGAATACGGTCACAGTTTCACATGGTTACATGATTACACAGTGCAATCACAAGATCCAATGGAGCTTGTTTCTCTGTCTTTTATGAGTCAAACCAAAAGTTGCAATCCACCCAACTTTGATAGAAGTAAAACAGCAGTGAAGCGACCTTAAAGGCCCTGTGAGGAGTTTTGAACTGGCTGAGAAACAGACTGAAAATGATACTGATGCCTCTTTATGACCTTCAATAGCAAGCGAGACCATCAGCAGCAACACTGACACCTTCTCTGTTGTCATTTTTAAAGCCTGAATCCGCCCTGAGGGGGTAGGTGTCAGACCAGATGATGGACATCTTCCTTCAGAAACAGCCTTTATTTGACTGTTTTCATGGAAAATAATTACATTGCCTGATAAAGTTGACTGTTAAAAGACAACAGGATGAGTTTTTTGTTGAAAACACTACTTTTGCATGTTTAGGACAAGAGATAAGAGGTTTCACTTTGTCCACAAGGGGGCGCCAGAATCTATACAAAACAAAAGTTCCTCACAGCAGCTTTAAAGTGAGAGAAACTATGTAATAAAAGAATGATCATACAGAAAGTGTAATGTAACATAATAAGCCCAGTTCAAACAGTGTAACGCAGTGAGCCGTCTTTTGCAAAACCCCGGTCAAGCCAGAAAAATGATGCGTGACTACACAGGGAATTACGGTACGGCTGCTGAGAGCGACCAAAATTACAGAAAAAGTAATAGTTCTCTATATTTTAAGATGATTGAAGTTTTTGAGAAGATTCAGTTTACTTCTGCTCAAAATTGCACGCTTTGATATTTTACTCATTTTCATTATTTTATTTTAAAAACTCTGGGAGACAAATATCTTTCAGTGGATTATTGTTCCTCATGTCCCTGGCTGTCACCCTAAATTTGTCCATGAATAATCCATTGAAAGATTTTTGTCACCTCTCCGGAATTTTTCAAAATAAAATAATGAAAATGAGTAAAATATCAAAGCGTCTCAGTGCAATTTGAGCAGAATTTAACATTATTTTTCTCAAATATTATACAGTAAAATCTGCTTTCTGAAAGTCTGAAAGTTTTCAGAGTGACAGCCAGGGACTTGTCACCTCTCCCTGATTTCTAAAAATAAAATGATCAATATGACAAAAATATCAAAGCGTGCAATTTGAGCAGAGTTTAACATTAATCTTCTCAAAAACTTCAATCATCTTAAAATATAGAGAACTATTACTTTTTTTTGTAATTATTTTCTTTTCTTTTTCTGTTCCAAAATAACGAATAAAATCAATAGAAAAAAATGAGAATAATAATTAAAAATATATATATATTACAAAAATAGACGAGAGACAGAAATGAATCTTGAAGACATTCTCTTTATAATTTTGTTATACAGTGGCACAGTCCATCATGTGAGATGGCAGGTTTTCCATGTAGTCCAGATAGGGTTGCCATATCTTATAAAATGTTTTACTCCTATTTCTCAGGCTGTAAGTTATCTTCTCTAGTGGAACACATTTATTAATGTCAGAGAGCCAGAGTCCGACAGGAAAGTCCACATTTGATTTCCATTTTAAGGCAGTGCATTTTTTGGCAATGATCATTAAGATTTGTATGAGCTTGATAGCATAGCTATCTTTGAAATTAAAATTAGCAAGGTGGCCCAGCAAACAAATCTCTGGATCCAATGATTATTATGACATTCTTTGCAAATATCTGCTGTTTCCACTTAAAGCATCTCTTTTTCTCACAGTGACACACTCGCTGAAATATCTTGTCACTGCGTCGTCAGCAATCCAAGACTTTCCAGAGTTTGTGGCCACCGCGGTGGTCGATGGAGTCCAAATTGGATACTTTGACAGCAACACAAAGACAGCAGAGGCCTCAGTGGACTTTGCTAAAGAGTTAATAAAGATCAATCCAGATTACCTGAAGTTGTATACTCAAAAATGCCTTGCTTCGACACAAATCTTCAGAGCCAGGATTCACAATCTAAAGGAAGTCTTCAAACAAACTGAAGGTAATACTTTCTTTCATATTCACCTTTTAATGCTTATTACCAAGTGAGCTCAGCCACTAGGAGTTAGGAGTTAAATGTTACACATGTTTATAAATGGTTTCCTCTTTGCATGGTTCAGTTTCAACCTGCATTTGTGAGTGCAGCCACAAAATGTGCTTTTTAGGTGATTTTGAGGTCATGCAGTGATTTCCACTACAGAGTCACATATGGAGCGCCGCCTGCAAGCTAGTTCAGGCAGACAACTCGAGCCACGCTCATCATACTGACACGTCACCACCTCTCCATCAGCTGATCTCAACATCCTCATTCGGCGGTCTATTTAAACGGCAAGCCTCCTGTCTCTGCCTCTGCTTGCAGTGCTCCTGCTGTTCTGCTCAGTGCTGTGTGAAGTTTGTCCCCACCTCCTCCCAGGCTTCCACCTGCGGGCTCCGAGGGGGTTAGTCCTCTCTCATTGCTCCTAATGTCTGCATTTAAATAATCTACGAGGAGTAATGAAATTCGGAGCCCACACGCCAAACACAATACTGTATGCTGCAATAAACTTATTAAGTAAACGTGAGTTGTCTGACTGAACTGTTTTTAATGGAATGAGTTCCACTACTACTTTTTTGTGTGAACTTGCACAACACTGCTGTCAACAGTCACCATTACTGAAGACTCCTCCTGGTTGTTCTGCAGCTTAGATCTGGCCTTGCAGGTTGAAGAATAGTTTGTACAAGGGAATGGAATTTGATTTTCTCCAGCTGTAGTTGCTCATCTGGTTACTTTCATCATCACTGATCAGATGATTCACTGTGCCAACCTATCGGGTGGATCAGTGTGTCTCTGTGGATTAGATGTGATTCATTCTGTTCATAACCAACTGTGCTGGTACGTCACTGATCCTGTCCTCTCTGTCTCTCCCTCTCTCAGGTGTCCACGTTCTTCAGCGCTTAAATAGCTGTGAGTTGGACGACGTCACTGGAAAGACTGTTGGTTTTTACCGGTATGGTTATGATGGAGAGGACTTAATAACATTGGACCTGCAGAAGATGACATGGATTTCTCCAAAGCACCACATGTCTGCCAGGCAACTTGCATTGGACACTGATGAAGCTAAAGTAAAACATAAAATTGATGGCTACACAGATGTATGCTCCAGGTTGCTGGAAACGTTTGTGCAACATGGAGCGCTCCTTCTGCAGAGAATAGGTAGAATTACACGACCAGATTCATTTTCTGTTTGTTGTACAAAATTTAATTTTTACTGCCTCCCTCCAGACCTCCCCTCAGTGTCTCTCCTCCAGAAGTCTCCCTCCTCTCCAGTCACCTGCCACGCTACAGGTTTCTACCCTGACAGAGCCGTGATGTTCTGGAGGAAAGACGGAGAGGAGCTTTTTGAGAACGTGGACCACGGAGAGATCCTCCCCAACAATGATGGAAGCTTCCAGATCAGTGTGAAGCTGAACATTACCTCAGTGAAACCTGAAGACTGGAGGAGGTACGAATGTGTGTTTCAGCTCTCCGGTGTTAAGGACGATATCGTCACCAAACTGGAGGAAGCAGCGATCAGAAGCAACGAAGGTAAAACTGAATTAGTCTTTAAAAATGGAGGAGATACTGACGTTTATATTAGTTCAGTTCAGTTTTCCCTCCTCAGTGATTGTGTGCCCCACCCTGATTAGTTTCATCTGTGTGTAAACTGAATTGTGATAATTATTCCAGGACTTGCCCATTGAAAAACCTTCCAGTACCATGCAGTGTACAGAAAGGGTTGAAACACTGTGAATGTTCTCATAGTTATGAGGTTGGGTTTTAGTTCCAGGTTCTGGGTTTCCTACCGGTCCGGTCACTGGAGTCATTGTAGGACTGCTGCTCCTGTCAGTCTGCATCACTGGACTTCTAATCTGGAGGAAGAACAAACATGGTGAGGAACTTTTTCTTTTAACGTCTTGATGATTTCAGGATCAAGTCAATCAATCAATCTTTATTTATGTAGCGCCAAATCACAACAAACGTTAACTCAAGACACTTTTACAAACAGAACAGGTCTAGACCAGGTCTATTATCAACAAGGACCCAACATCAAGACAGGATCAGATCCAGTCCCATCTTCCAGACAGGACTCAGTCTGATCTCATCTTAATCCACCATGAGCAGAGCACTTTGCAGCATTTAGCAAGTTACAGTGGCAAGGACAAACTTCCTTTAACAGGCAGAAACCTCCAGCAGGACCAGACTCATGTTAGACACACATCTGCTGAGACCGTGTTGGAGAGAGGGATAGAGGGAGATGAAGAGAGAGAGAGAGAGATGATAGTGGGGAGATGGATAGAAGTAGTAGTAGTAGCAGCTGGAGTCTGGTACATCCACAGCAGCAGAGATCCAGAGGAACCTACGAGACAAGGGAGCTCAGGGACTCCAGAAAGGTCTATGAAAAGAGAGGGAGACCAGAAGAAAGAAAAAGAGGAGGATAAATGGTAAAAGAATGACAGAAGGAAAGTATGGGGTAAGAAAAGGAGACATAAAGGATGAAGAAACATGGAAAGAAGATAGACAGAAAGGAATAAAGAATAAAAGAGAAGAACAGAAGGAATGAATGAAAGAAGTAAAGAAAGAATGAAAAAGCAATCAACAGCTGAGATCCAGAGGAACCTAAGCGACAAGGGAGCTCAGGGACTCCAGAGAGGTCTATGGTTAGTAACTTTAATGGGACAGGAAGAGTTAAAGTAAGTGATGGGGGGTCTGGAGGTGGGATCACGTCCCATCCTACATATTTTGTCTGGTACTGTATTTATTTTTTAGTTGAGTCCATTCTATGAAAGTGCTGACTTTGATATTTCTCACTTGAATTTCAGGGTTCCAGCTCGTTAACGGTGAGTAATATCGTGGTCACTATAAAGCCTAAATATCCTGCATTATATCCACAGTATGTTTAAAAATGTCTCTTTATCTGCTGCTTGTCTTCATAGGGGGGGCAAGATCATCAGATGAGGAAGCTGAACTCCAGAGAGTGAGGAGCTAAGAACAACAGATTTAAACACTAACACAATAACATGTCTTCCCATTAGAGCTGGAGCACTAATACTGCAGGTTACCTTTAGCTTAGCATCAGGTATCTTTGTAGAACTGTTGACTGTTGTGATATCTCCATGTTTCGTTGTTTGTCATTTTCTATGCACTCAAAAAAAGGAATGAGGTGAGTTATGTATTCTGTCTGTCAAAGCACTTTGTTAACCCTTGTTTTAAAGTTGTTATGTAAATAAAGTAATATTGTTGATTATGAACTGCCAGTTAACTGAAGTAACATGTTAAGATGATTTCTTAAAGACTTTTAATGACAAATAAATGTATTAAAGTCAATATTTTCTGTGTGGATGTTACCTTGTCCAGGATTCTCTCATTAAAGAGTTCTCAAAGGGACTTCCTGGTTGAGTTAAAGTTATAATATATCATATTGTACCGTATCATTTGAGGCAACTTATCAGGTATTATATCATATCATATTGGGTGTCAGGTAATGCTGGTAAGACGTGGCATTGCTCCAGTGAACTCATCAAAATCCTGTTGGAAGGAATCCCATTCAAAATGAGCGTCTCCCTCCGTGCTCCCTCTTCAGTTAAAACAACATGTAGTCCAAGTAAACTCCAAGGTAAGTTAACCCAAATACCTTGTAACCCCACTTATATTTTCATGAGGACCTTTAGCTCTCCCAGTTGTTTGAAAATCAGGGAGTGACTTCATGCATGGCAAGTGGAAACAGAGCTCCCTGAGCATAAATGGGTGAAGAAAGGAGCCCAAAGTGTTTTGCATTTTCTGTCAAGAGCCCTGCGCACTCTCACCCTTTTTGATAAAGCTTATAGTTGGAGCTGGCTCAGGCTTTGACCAGCTCTTTGTTATGCTGCTATAGGCTTAGACTGCTGGGGGAACTGGCACACTGACACACAGGGATCCTTCCTGTCCCATTAAAGTTACTAACCATAGACCTTTCTGGAGTCCCTGAGCTCCCTTGTCTCGTAGGTTTGTTCTTCTCATATCAAAAACTTGTCAAACATTGCTTTTGCAAAACTGGGACCACTTTCCAACCATAGTAAAGTAAGCTGCGAGCTACAACCTGATTTTTATTAGTACTTGCTGTCCTGCAAACTGGGTACTTCATGGTGAACTCTTTACACAGCAGGCTGTGACTTGCTGCAGGGGGACTGTCAACAAAGTGCCTGATGAAAAAAAACAACAAAAATAATAAATAGTTTCAGCAGTATAGTTTCATATTCCAAGCAGTCAGGATGTGCTTTACCTGCTATAATGGAGCTGGATTTAAGACAGATATGATAAAATAGCAATTTATATTTAGCCTATAAATGAATGAGCACACTTTCTTCCAAATGTCCATTATATTCAAAATGAAAAGTCTCTCACAAATCTAACATTTTGTATTGATATAAATAACAGTAGTTGGTTGTGTTAATAAAGACAGAGAAACACAAACATATGTGCTGGTGTCCCAGTTTAAAAATAGAACTAGACAGTCATGAAATTTGGATTTCCCTTCTACAAGAAAACATCTTCAGATAAAACTCTAAAAAAGTCAGTTTTGAACCTCAGCTCTCTCCACAGGTCCTCTGTGGCACGAGCACAACAGCTCGGGGGCGCGCCTTTTGTGAACGCGCGCTTCCTTTTCGGACGGGGGCGGGACCAGGGGAAACGCATCTCCACGAGGAAACAGAGCTCGATACAACACCTGTACACCTGTCTCACCTCACAGAGGGAAAGAAAAACCATCAAAATATACATTTGTAGCACTTCAGCCCTGAACTTATTTTTCAGAACAGCATGAAGGTTTTATTTGTGTTGCTCCTGTTCTGTCCTGCTGCATCTACAGGTGAGAGCACAATGGTATTCTTTCTGACACTTCCTGTTCCTTGTTTTTGTTTGTTTTATTTTTGCCGTCACTTTGAGGATAACCTGCACTCCATTAAATAATACTGAAAATGTTGTGTTTCTGGGACTACAGTCAAACCATAAGCTGCAATCCACCCAACTTTGGTAGAAGTAAAACAGCAGTGAAGCGACCTTAGAGTGAGAGAAACTATGTAATGAAAGAATGATCATACAGAAAGTGTAATCCAACATAATAAGCCCAGTTCAAACAGTGTAACGCAAAGGGGGACTGCGGTCAAGTGAGCCGTCTTTTGCAAAACCCAGAGGGGTAGACTACGAAGTGAGTTCATTATATCCCAGATATCTTCTCCTGATCCGGCTTCACTGAACCTGACAAAGGAGATCAGGCTAATCTATCACACGAAGCTGGTTATCAACATGATGAGTCAATCCAGAATTACCCTGAGCGCGTTCACATGAACGGGGCGGAGAAGGCAACATGTGACCAATCACAGACACGGACAGTCTGCCGCCAGCACATCCACATATTCTTCAAACACTGCACTGATATTAGAAAAAATTAAGAAGTTAAATTTATAATCCAGATTAACTTCAACACAGCTGAGTTTGAAACATGAAGGAAGAACTGAGGGATTAGAGAACAACTGTTTGAATGCGCAAATGACGTCTTAATTTCTCATCATTAGATATATCTGACTATAATAACTCTGTTTATTAACCATTAGATATATCTGACTATAATAACTCTGTTTATTCATCATTAGATATATCTGACTATAATAACTCTGTTTATTCATCATTAGATATATCTGACTATAATAACTCTGTTTATTAACCATTAGATATATATGACTATAATAACTCTGTTTATTAACCATTAGATATATCTGACTATAATAACTCTGTTTATTCATCATTAGATATATCTGACTATAATAACTCTGTTTATTCATCATTAGATATATCTGACTATAATAACTCTGTTTATTAACCATTAGATATATCTGACTATAATAACTCTGTTTATTAACCATTAGATATATCTGACTATAATAACTCTGTTTATTAACCATTAGATATATCTGACTATAATAACTCTGTTTATTCATCATTAGATATATCTGACTATAATAACTCTGTTTATTAACCATTAGATATATCTGACTATAATAACTCTGTTTATTCATCATTAGATATATCTGACTATAATAACTGTTTAATAATCATTAGATATATCTGACTATAATGACTGTTTATTAATCATTAGATATATCTGACTATAATAACTGTTTATTCATCATTAGATATATCTGACTATAATAACTGTTTAATAATCATTAGATATATCTGACTATAATGACTGTTTATTAATCATTAGATATATATGACTATAATAACTCTGTTTATTAATCATTAGATATATCTGACTATAATAACTCTGTTTATTAATCATTAGATATATATGACTATAATAACTCTGTTTATTAACCATTAGATATATCGGACTATAATAACTCTGTTTATTGATCATTAGATATATCTGACTATAATAACTCTGTTTATTGATCATTAGATATATCTGACTATAATAACTCTGTTTATTCATCATTAGATATATCTGACTATAATGACTGTGTTTATTCCCTGACAGTGATCTCTCTCTCTGATTTAATCTTGTCTCGTGTGTGACAGTTTTAGATGTAATATTTCAGCTGCAGTCCTGACGGTATCATGATTTAAAGTGATAAGCACGCTCAGTTTTATATTTAATACAGGTTAGGAGTTCAGCATGAGTAACCATGGTTATATACCCTGGTAAAACGGGAACCACCTTCGTAGTCTGAAAATCCAGAGTTAACCCTGAAGTTACCTCGATAACCGCAAATCCGGCTTCGTAGTATGCCCCTCTGGTCCAGCCAGCCGCCGCTCGAAAAATGATGCGCGACTACACAGGGAATTACGGTACGGCTGCTGAGAGCGACCAAAAAGGAGGAAAGCAGCGGCGTAGTTCCAACATTTATTATTGAATATGAAAGTGAAATTAAAAAAAATTACAGAAAAAGTAATAGTTCTCTATATTTTAAGATGATTGAAATTTTTGAGAAGATTAAGTTTACTTCTGCTCAAATTGCACGCTTTGATATTTTACTCATTTTCATTATTTTATTTTAAAAACTCTGGGAGACAAAGATCTTTCAGTGGATTATTGTTCCTCATGTCCCTGGCTGTCACCCTGAAATTGTCCATCAATAATCCATTGAAAGATTTTTGTCACCTCTCCCAGATTTTTCAAAACAAAATAATGAAAATGAGTAAAATATCAAAGGGTCTCAGTGCAATTTGAGCAGAATTTAACATTATTTTTCTCTGAAACTGTACAGTAAAATCTGCTGAGAAATTTCAGAGTGACAACCAGGGACTTGTCACCTCTCCCTGATTTCTAAAAATAAAATTATCAATATGACAAAAATATCAAAGCGTGCAATTTGAGCAGAATTTAACATTAATCTTCTCAAAAATTTCAATCATCTTAAAATATAGAGAACTATTATTTTTTTGTAATTTTTTCTTTTCTTTTTCTGTTCCAAAATAACGATTAAAATCAATAGAAAAAATAAATAAATAAATAAAAAAAGATATTACAAAAATAGACGAGAGAGAAATGAATCTTGAAGACATTCTCTTTATAATTTTGTTATAAAGTGGCACAGTCCATCATGTGAGATGGCAGGTTTTCCATGTAGTCCAGATAGGGTTGCCATATCTTATAAAATGTTTTACTCCTATTTCTCAGGCTGTAACATTTATTAATGTCAGAGAGCCAGAGTCCGACAGGAAAGTCCACATTTGATTTCCATTTTAAGGCAGTGCATTTTTTGGCAATGATCATTAAGATTTGTATGAGCTTGATAGCATAGCTATCTTTGAAATTAAAATAAGCAAGGTGGCCCAGCAAACAAATCTCTGGATCCAATGATTATTATGACATTCTTAGCAAATATCTGCTGTTTCCACTTAAAGCATCTCTTTTTCTCACAGTGACACACTCGCTGAAATATCGTCTCACTGCGTCGTCAGCAATCCAAGACTTTCCAGAGTTTGTGGCCACTGCGGTGCTCGATGGAGTCCAAATTGGATACTTTGACAGCAACACAAAGACAGCAGAGCCCTCAGTGGACTTTGCTAGAGAATTCGTGAAGATCAATCCAGATTACCAGAAGTTCTATATGCACGAAGGCCTTGCTTCAACACAAATCTTCAGAGCCAGGATTCACAAGCTAAAGGAAGTCTTCAAACAAACTGAAGGTAATACTTTTTTTCATATTCACCTTTTAATGCTTATTACCAAGTGAGCTCAGCCACTAGGAGTTAGGAGTTAAATGTTACACATGTTTATAAATGGTTTCCTCTTTGCATGGTTCAGTTTCAACCTGCATTTGTGAGTGCAGCCACAAAATGTGCTTTTTAGGTGATTTTGAGGCCATGCAGTGATTTCCACTACAGAGTCACATCTGTTTTTAATGGAATGAGTTCCACTCACACTTTTTTGTGTAAACTTGCACAACACTGCTGTCAACAGTCACCATTACTGAAGACTCCTGTTTGTTCTGCAGCTCAGATCTTGCCTTGCAGGTTGAAGAATAGTTTGTACAAGGGAATGGAATTTGATTTTCTCCAGCTGCAGTTGCTCATCTGGTTACTTTCATCATCACTGATCAGATGATTCACTGTGCCAACCTATCAGGTGGATCCGTGTGTCTCTGTGGTAATAACCACCAACTGTGCTGGTACGTCACTGATCCTGTCCTCTCTGTCTCTCCCTCTCTCAGGTGTCCACATTCTTCAGCGCTTAAATAGCTGTGAGTGGGACGACGACACTGGAAAGGCTGTTGGTTTTTATCGGTATGGTTATGATGGAGAGGACTTAATAACTTTGGACCTTCAGACGTTGACATGGATTTCTCCAAAGCACCACATGTCTGCCAGGCAACTTGCATGGGAAACTAATAAAGCTAAAGTAAAACATAAAATTGATAGCTTCACAGCCGTATGCTCCAGCTTGCTGAAAACGTTTGTGCAACCTGGAGCGTTCCTTCTGCAGAGAATAGGTAGAATTACACGACCAGATGCACAGATTCATTTTCTGTTTGTCGTACAAAATTCAAATGAAATTAAAACAATATTTTTGTTGCACTTTGTGGATTTTTTTCTGCCTCCCTCCAGACCTCCCCTCAGTGTCTCTCCTCCAGAAGTCTCCCTCCTCTCCAGTCACCTGCCACGCTACAGGTTTCTACCCTGACGGGGCCGTGATGTTCTGGAGGAAAGATGGAGAGGAGCTTTTTGAGAACGTGGACCACGGAGAGATCCTCCCCAACAATGATGGAAGCTTCCAGATCAGTGAGGAGCTGAACATTACCTCAGTGAAACCTGAAGACTGGAGGAGGTACGAATGTGTGTTTCAGCTCTCCGGTGTTAAGGACGATATCGTCACCAAACTGGAGGAAGCAGCGATCAGAAGCAACGAAGGTAAAACTGAATTAGTCTTTAAAAATGGAGGAGATACTGACGTTTATATTAGTTCAGTTCAGTTTTCCCTCCTCGGTGATTGTGTGCCCCACCCTGATTAGTTTCATCTGTGTGTAAACTGAATTGTGATAATTATTCCAGGACTTGCCCATTGAAAAACCTTCCAGTACCATGCAGTGTACAGAAAGGGTTGAAACACTGTGAATGTTCTCATAGTTATGAGGTTGGGTTTTAGTTCCAGGTTCTGGGTTTCCTACCGGTCCGGTCACTGGAGTCATTGTAGGACTGCTGCTCCTGTCAGTCTGCATCGCTGGACTTCTAATCTGGAGGAAGAACAAACATGGTGAGGAACTTTTTCTTTTAACGTCTTGATGATTTCAGGATCAAGTCAATCAATCAATCTTTATTTATGTAGCACCAAATCACAACAAACCTTATCTCAAGACGCTTTTACAAACAGAGCCGGTCTAGACCAGGTCTATTATCAACAAGGACCCAACATCAAGACCGGATAAGATCCAGTCCCATCTTACAGACAGGACTCAGTCTGACCTCATCTTAATCCACCATGAGCAGAGCACTTTGCAGCATTTAGCAAGTTACAGTGGCAAGGACAAACTTCCTTTAACAGGCAGAAACCTCCAGCAGGACCAGACTCATGTTAGACACACATCTGCTGAGACCGTGTTGGAGAGAGGGATAGAGGGAGATGAAGAGAGAGAGAGAGAGATGATAGTGGGGAGATGGATAGAAGTAGTAGTAGTAGCAGCTGGAGTCTGGTACATCCACAGCAGCAGAGATCCAGAGGAACCTACGAGACAAGGGAGCTCAGGGACTCCAGAAAGGTCTATGAAAAGAGAGAAGAGAGGGAGACCAGAAGAAAGAAAAAGAGGAGGATAAATGGTAAAAGAATGACAGAAGGAAAGTATGGGGTAAGAAAAGGAGACATAAAGGATGAAGAAACATGGAAAGAAGATAGACAGAAAGGAATAAAGAATAAAAGAGAAGAACAGAAGGAATGAATGAAAGAAGTAAAGAAAGAATGAAAAAGCAATAAACAGCAGAGATCCAGAGGAACCTAAGCGACAAGGGGGCTCAGGGACTCCAGAGAGGTCTATGGTTAGTAACTTTAATGGGACAGGAAGAGTTAAAGTAAGTGATGGGGGTCTGGAGGTGGGATCACGTCCCATCCTACATATTTTATCTGGTACTGTATTTATTTTTTAGTTGAGTCCATTCTATGAAAGTGCTGACTTTGATATTTCTCACTTGAATTTCAGGGTTCCAGCTCGCTAACGGTGAGTAATATTCTGGTCACTATAAAGCCTAAATATCCTGCATTATATCCACAGTATGTTTAAAAATGTCTCTTTATCTGCTGCTTGTCTTCAGGGGAGCAAGGATCATCAGATGAGGAAGCTGAACTCCAGAGAGTGAGGAGCTAAGAACAACAGATTTAAACACTAACACAATAACATGTCTTCCCATTAGAGCTGGAGCACTAATACTGCAGGTTACCTTTAGCTTAGCATCAGGTATCTTTGTAGAACTGTTGACTGTTGTGATATCTCCATGTTTCGTTGTTTGTCATTTTCTATGCACTCAAAAAAAGGAATGAGGTGAGTTATGTATTCTGTCTGTCAAAGCACTTTGTTAACCCTTGTTTTAAAGTTGTTATGTAAATAAAGTAATATTGTTGATTATGAACTGCCAGTTAACTGAAGTAACATGTTAAGAGGATTTCTTAAAGACTTTTAATGACAAATAAATGTATTAAAGTCAATATTTTCTGTGTGGATGTTACATATATTATTATATTATTCATTACAAGGTGTGTGGCTGTTTTATTCCACACTACACACTGAATCTGGACTGACTGTGTTTGACATTTTTGATGTGTAGAAAACATTTCCTTTGTTTACATTAGATTCAAACAAAATCATGAAAGTCAGGACTCAAGCTTGAGTCCAGGACTCAAATATTACAACACGGCCATCCACTGACAACAGGCAAATAGAGCTGATTACAGGCCAACAGCTACCATGCACCCATCTGTCCATCAACTCAGACACACCCCTTAATCACACACATTCATGCATCAAGAGGGGTTTTAACATTTTGTAACATTGGATCTTATGTGGATTCCACAGCGCTTGGACCCTGCCTCAAGTGGGCTCTTAAGGAACTGCAGTACTTTTGCACTTTCACATTAGCTTCCTTGTTAGCCCCTAAAGTTTCCACTTTTGATGCACACATGAGTAAATCACATTGTTACCCCTCCTGTCTCCAGGACTCCAGGTCTTAAAGTCTTAGAAAAAGAGATGCTTGCACAGAGTCAAAGTTTTACCCAGTAAATAAAAAACATGAGCGACATTAGAATGCAGAGAAAGCTTCCAGCATTCTGTTGCAGAACAGCATGAATAGTTGGTTTGAACTCAAGTCCCGCCTCTGCTGAGAAGGAAATGAGACAATCACAGGTACGAATTTGGGGCGGTCCTTTCATTTGTGGAGACAGAATATTGCATTTGGCAGCATTTGGTGTTTTTCAGCATTTGCATTTTGAGTACCGGACTCACCTCACAGAGGAAAAAAAACAACAACATGAAGGTTTTATTTGTGTTGCTCCTGTTCTGTCCTGCTGCATCTACAGGTAAGAGCACAATGTTATTCTTTCTGACACTTCCTGTTCATCTGGTTTTTGTTATTGCTTTCTTTTTGCCCTCTCTTTGAGGATAACCTGCACTCCATTAAATCATACTGAAAATGTTGTGTTTCTGGGACTACATTCTTTATTTATTTAACCAGGTAAGAGACTCATTGAGATTTAAAACCTCTTTTTCAAGAGTGACCTGGCCAAGACGGCAGCACAAAATAGGTTACAACACACAAGGACACAAAACAACACAAGTAGAATACGGTCACAGTTTCACATGGTTACATGATTACACAGTGCAATCACAAGATCCAATGGAGCTTGTTTCTCTGTCTTTTATGAGTCAAACCAAAAGTTGCAATCCACCCAACTTTGATAGAAGTAAAACAGCAGTGAAGCGACCTTAAAGGCCCTGTGAGGAGTTTTGAACTGGCTGAGAAACAGACTGAAAATGATACTGATGCCTCTTTATGACCTTCAATAGCAAGCGAGACCATCAGCAGCAACACTGACACCTTCTCTGTTGTCATTTTTAACACCTGAAACCGCCCTGAGGGGGTAGGTGTCAGACCAGATGATGGACATCTTCCTTCAGAAACAGCCTTTCTTTGACTGTTTTCATGGAAAATAATTACATTGCCTGATAAAGTTGACTGTTAAAAGACAACAGGATGAGGTTTTTGTTGAAAACACTACTTTTGCATGTTTAGGACAAGAGATAAGAGGTTTCACTTTGTCCACAAGGGGGCGCCAGAATCTATACAAAACAAAAGTTCCTCACAGCAGCTTTAAAGTGAGAGAAACTATGTAATAAAAGAATGATCATACAGAAAGTGTAATGTAACATAATAAGCCCAGTTCAAACAGTGTAACGCAGTGAGCCGTCTTTTGCAAAACCCCGGTCAAGCCAGAAAAATGATGCGTGACTACACAGGGAATTACGGTACGGCTGCTGAGAGCGACCAAAATTACAGAAAAAGTAATAGTTCTCTATATTTTAAGATGATTGAAGTTTTTGAGAAGATTAAGTTTACTTCTGCTCAAATTGCACGCTTTGATATTTTACTCATTTTCATTATTTTGTTTAACAAACTCTGGGAGACAAAGATCTTTCAGTGGATTATTGTTCCTCATGTCCCTGGCTGTCACCCTAAAATTGTCCATCAATAATCCATTGAAAGATCTTTGTTACCTCTCCCAGATTTTTCAAAATAAAATAATGAAAATGAGTAAAATATCAAAGCGTCTCAGTGCAATTTGAGCAGAATTTAACATTATTTTTCTCAAATATTATACAGTAAAATCTGCTTTCTGAAAGTCTGAAAGTTTTCAGAGTGACAGCCAGGGACTTGTCACCTCTCCCTGATTTCTAAAAATAAAATGATCAATATGACAAAAATATCAAAGCGTGCAATTTGAGCAGAGTTTAACATTAATCTTCTCAAAAACTTCAATCATCTTAAAATATAGAGAACTATTACTTTTTTTTGTAATTATTTTCTTTTCTTTTTCTGTTCCAAAATAACGAATAAAATCAATAGAAAAAATAAATAAATAAATAAAAAAAAGATATTACAAAAATAGACAAGAGACAGAAATGAATCTTGAAGACATTCTCTTTATAATTTTGTTATACAGTGGCACAGTCCATCATGTGAGATGGCAGGTTTTCCATGTAGTCCAGATAGGGTTGCCATATCTTATAAAATGTTTTACTCCTATTTCTCAGGCTGTAAGTTATCTTCTCTAGTGGAACACATTTATTAATGTCAGAGAGCCAGAGTCCGACAGGAATGTCCACATTTGATTTCCATTTTAAGGCAGTGCATTTTTTGGCAATGATCATTAAGATTTGTATGAGCTTGATAGCATAGCTATCTTTGAAATTCAAATTAGCAAGGTGGCCCAGCAAACAAATCTCTGGATCCAATGATTATTATGACATTCTTTGCAAATATCTGCTGTTTCCACTTAAAGCATCTCTTTTTCTCACAGTGACACACTCGCTGAAATATCTTGTCACTGCGTCGTCAGCAATCCAAGACTTTCCAGAGTTTGTGGCCACTGCGGTGGTCGATGGAGTCCAAATTGGATACTTTGACAGCAACACGAAGACAGCAGAGCCCTCAGTGGACTTTGCTAAAGAGTTAATAAAGATCAATCCAGTTTACCTGGAGATGTATACTCAAAAATGCCTTGCTTCGACACAAATCTTCAAAGCCAGGATTCACAATCTAAAGGAAGTCTTCAAACAAACTGAAGGTAATACTTTTTTTCATATTCACCTTTTAATGCTTATTACCAAGTGAGCTCAGCCACTAGGAGTTAGGAGTTAAATGTTACACATGTTTATAAATGGTTTCCTCTTTGCATGGTTCAGTTTCAACCTGCATTTGTGAGTGCAGCCACAAAATGTGCTTTTTAGGGGATTTTGAGGTCATGCAGTGATTTCCACTACAGAGTCACATATGGAGCGCCGCCTGCAAGCTAGTTCAGGCAGACAACTCGAGCCACGCTCATCATACTGACACGTCACCACCTCTCCATCAGCTGATCTCAACATCCTCATTCGGCGGTCTATTTAAACGGCAAGCCTCCTGTCTCTGCCTATGCTTGCAGTGCTCCTGCTGTTCTGCTCAGTGCTGTGTGAAGTTTGTCCCCACCTCCTCCCAGGCTTCCACCTGCGGGCTCCGAGGGGGTTAGTCCTCTCTCATTGCTCCTAATGTCTGCATTTAAATAATCTACGAGGAGTAATGAAATTCGGAGCCCACACGCCAAACACAATACTGTATGCTGCAATAAACTTATTAAGTAAACGTGAGTTGTCTGACTGAACTGTTTTTAATGGAATGAGTTCCACTACTACTTTTTTGTGTGAACTTGCACAACACTGCTGTCAACAGTCACCATTACTGAAGACTCCTCCTGGTTGTTTCGCAGCTCAGATCTGGCCTTGCAGGTTGAAGAATAGTTTGTAGATAGGAATGGAATTTGATTTTCTCCAGCTGCAGTTGCTCATCTGGTTACTTTCATCATCACTGATCAGATGATTCACTGTGCCAACCTATCGGGTGGATCAGTGTGTCTCTGTGGATTAGATGTGATTCATTCTGTTCATAACCAACTGTGCTGGTACGTCACTGATCCTGTCCTCTCTGTCTCTCCCTCTCTCAGGTGTCCACGTTCTTCAGCGCTTAAATAGCTGTGAGTTGGATGACGTCACTGGAAAGACTGTTGGTTTTTACCGGTATGGTTATGATGGAGAGGACTTAATAATATTGGACCTGCAGAAGATGACATGGATTTCTCCAAAGCACCACATGTCTGCCAGGCAACTTGCATTGGACACTGATGAAGCTAAAGTAAAACATAAAATTGATGGCTACACAGATGTATGCTCCAGGTTGCTGGAAACGTTTGTGCAACATGGAGCGCTCCTTCTGCAGAGAATAGGTAGAATTACACGACCAGATTCACAGATTCATTTTCTGTTTGTTGTACAAAATTTAATTTTTACTGCCTCCCTCCAGACCTCCCCTCAGTGTCTCTCCTCCAGAAGTCTCCCTCCTCTCCAGTCACCTGCCACGCTACAGGTTTCTACCCTGACGGAGCCGTGATGTTCTGGAGGAAAGATGGAGAGGAGCTTTTTGAGAACGTGGACCACGGAGAGATCCTCCCCAACAATGATGGAAGCTTCCAGATCAGTGTGAAGCTGATCATTACCTCAGTGAAACCTGAAGACTGGAGGAGGTACGAATGTGTGTTTCAGCTCTCCGGTGTTAAGGACGATATCGTCACCAAACTGGAGGAAGCAGCGATCAGAAGCAACGAAGGTAAAACTGAATTAGTCTTTAAAAATGGAGGAGATACTGACGTTTATATTAGTTCAGTTCAGTTTTCCCTCCTCGGTGATTGTGTGCCCCACCCTGATTAGTTTCATCTGTGTGTAAACTGAATTGTGATAATTATTCCAGGACTTGCCCATTGAAAAACCTTCCAGTACCATGCAGTGTACAGAAAGGGTTGAAACACTGTGAATGTTCTCATAGTTATGAGGTTGGGTTTTAGTTCCAGGTTCTGGGTTTCCTACCGGTCCGGTCACTGGAGTCATTGTAGGACTGCTGCTCCTGTCAGTCTGCATCACTGGACTTCTAATCTGGAGGAAGAACAAACATGGTGAGGAACTTTCTTTTAACGTCTTGATGATTTCAGGATCAAGTCAATCAATCAATCTTTATTTATGTAGCGCCAAATCACAACAAACGTTATCTCAAGACGCTTTTACAAACAGAACAGGTCTAGACCAGGTCTATTATCAACAAGGACCCAACATCAAGACAGGATCAGATCCAGTCCCATCTTCCAGACAGGACTCAGTCTGATCTCATCTTAATCCACCATGAGCAGAGCACTTTGCAGCATTTAGCAAGTTACAGTGGCAAGGACAAACTTCCTTTAACAGGCAGAAACCTCCAGCAGGACCAGACTCATGTTAGACACACATCTGCTGAGACCGTGTTGGAGAGAGGGATAGAGGGAGATGAAGAGAGAGAGAGAGAGATGATAGTGGGGAGATGGATAGAAGTAGTAGTAGTAGCAGCTGGAGTCTGGTACATCCACAGCAGCAGAGATCCAGAGGAACCTACAAGACAAGGGAGCTCAGGGACTCCAGAAAGGTCTATGAAAAGAGAGGGAGACCAGAAGAAAGAAAAAGAGGAGGATAAATGGTAAAAGAATGACAGAAGGAAAGCATGGGGTAAGAAAAGGAGACATAAAGGATGAAGAAACATGGAAAGAAGATAGACAGAAAGGAAAAAAGAACAAAAGAGAAGAACAGAAGGAATGAATGAAAGAAGTAAAGAAAGAATGAAAAAGCAATCAACAGCAGCGACTCAGAGGAACCTACGAGACAAGGGAGCTCAGGGACTCCAGAGAGGTCTATGGTTAGTAACTTTAATGGGACAGGAAGAGTTAAAGTAAGTGATGGGGGGTCTGGAGGTGGGATCACGTCCCATCCTACATATTTTGTCTGGTACTGTATTTATTTTTAGTTGAGTCCATTCTATGAAAGTGCTGACTTTGATATTTCTCACTTGAATTTCAGGGTTCCAGCTCGCTAACAGTGAGTAATATCCTGGTCACTATAAAGCCTAAATATCCTGCATTATATCCACAGTATGTTTAAAAATGTCTCTTTATCTGCTGCTTGTCTTCATAGGGAGGTAAGGATCATCAGATGAGGAAGCTGAACTCCAGAGAGTGAGGAGCTAAGAACAACAGATTTAAACACTAACACAATAACATGTCTTCCCATTAGAGCTGGAGCACTAATACTGCAGGTTACCTTTAGCTTAGCATCAGGTGTCTCTGTAGAACTGTTGACTGTTGTGATATCTCCATGTTACGTTGTTTGTCATTTTCTATGCACTCAAAAAAAGGAATGAGGTGAGTTATGTATTCTGTCTGTCAAAGCACTTTGTTAACCCTTGTTTTAAAGTTGTTATGTAAATAAAGTAATATTGTTGATTATGAACTGCCAGTTAACTGAAGTAACATGTTAAGAGGATTTCTTAAAGACTTTTAATGACAAATAAATGTATTAAAGTCAATATTTTCTGTGTGGATGTTACCTTGTCCAGGATTCTCTCATTAAAGAGTTCTCAAAGGGACTTCCTGGTTGAGTTAAAGTTAAAATATATCATATTGTACCGTATCATTTGAGGCAACTTATCAGGTATTATATCATATCATATTGGGTGTCAGGTAATGCTGGTAAGACGTGGCATTGCTCCAGTGAACTCATCAAAATCCTGTTGGAAGGAATCCCATTCAAAGTGAGCGTCTCCCTCCGTGCTCCCTCTTCAGTTAAAACAACATGTAGTCCAAGTAAACTCCAAGGTAAGTTAACCCAAATACCTTGTAACCCCACTTATATTTTCATGAGGACCTTTAGCTCTCCCAGTTGTTTGAAAATCAGGGAGTGACTTCATGCATGGCAAGTGGAAACAGAGCTCCCTGAGCATAAATGGGTAAAGAAAGGAGCCCAAAGTGTTTTGCATCTTCTGTCAAGAGCCCTGCGCACTCTCACCCTTTTTGATAAAGCTTATAGTTGGAGCTGGCTCAGGCTTTGACCAGCTCTTTGTTATGCTGCTATAGGCTTAGACTGCTGGGGGAACTGGCACACTGACACACTGGGATCCTTCCTGTCCCATTAAAGTTACTAACCATAGACCTTTCTGGAGTCCCTGAGCTCCCTTGTCTCGTAGGTTTGTTCTTCTCATATCAAAAACTTGTCAAACATTGCTTTTACAAAACTGGGACCACTTTCCAACCATAGTAAAGTAAGCTGCGAGCTACAACCTGATTTTTATTAGTACTTGCTGTCCTGCAAACTGGGTACTTCATGGTGAACTCTTTCCACAGCAGGCTGTGACTTGCTGCAGGGGGACTGTCAACAAAGTGCCTGATAAAAAAAAACAACAAAAATAATAAATAGTTTCAGCAGTATAGTTTCATATTCCATGCAGTCAGGATGTGCTTTACCTGCTATAATGGAGCTGGATTTAAGACAGATATGATAAAATAGCAATTTATATTTAGCCTATAAATGAGTGAGCACACTTTCTTCCAAATGTCCATTATATTCAAAATTAAAAGTCTCTCACAAATCTAACATTTTTTATTGATAGAAATAAGAGTTGTTGGTTGTGTTAATAAAGACATAGAAACACAAACATATGTGCTGGTGTCCCAGTTTAAAAATAGAACTAGACAGTCATGAAATGTGGATTTCCCTTCTACAATAAAACATCTTCAGATAAAACTCTAAAAAAGTCAGTTTTGAACCTCAGCTCTCTCCACAGGTCCTCTGTGGTAAGAGCACACCAGCTAGGGGGGCGAGCTTTTTGTGAAGGCGCCCTTCCTTCGACCTTCGGGACATGTCGGACGGGGGCGGGACTAGGGGAAACAAATCTCGACGAGGAAACAGAGCTCGATACAACACCTGTTGCAATATTCTGTCTCCACAAATGAAAGGACCGCCCCAAATTCTTACCTGTGATTGTCTCATTTCCTTCTCAGCAGAGGCGGGACTTGAGTTCAAACCAACTATTCATGCTGTTCTGCAACAGAATGCTGGAAGCTTTCTCTGCATTCTAATGTCGCTCATGTTTTTTATTTACTGTGTAAAACTTTGACTTTGTGCAAGCATCTCTTTTTCTAACACTTTAAGACCTGGAGTCCTGGAGACAGGAGGGGTAACAATGTGATTTACTCATGTGTGCATCAAAAGTGGCAACTTTAGGGGCTAACAAGGAAGCTAATGTGAAAGTGCAAAAGTACTGCAGTTCCTTAAGAGCCCACTTGAGGCAGGCTCCAAGCGCTGTGGAATCCACATAAGATCCAATGTTACAAAATGTTTAAACCCCTCTTGATGCATGAATGTGTGTGATTAAGGGGTGTGTCTGAGTTGACGGACAGATGGGTGCATGGTAGCTGTTGGCCTGTAATCAGCTCTATTTGCTTGTTGTCAGTGGATGGCCGTGTTGTAATATTTGAGTCCTGGACTCAAGCTTGAGTCCTGACTTTCATGATTTTGTTTGAATCTAATGTAAACAAAGGAAATGTTTTCTACACATCAAAAATGTCAAACACAGTCAGTCCAGATTCAGACAGTTTGGAGTTTGGAATAAAATTGCCACACACCTTGTAATGAATAGTATAATAATATATGTAACATGCACACAGAAAATATTGACTTTAATACATTTATTTGTCATTAAAAGTCTTTAAGAAATCATCTTAACATGTTACTTCAGTTAACTGGCAGTTCATAATCAACAATATTACTTTATTTACATAACAACTTTAAAACAAGGGTTAACAAAGTGCTTTGACAGACAGAATACATAACTCACCTCATTCCTTTTTTTGAGTGCATAGAAAATGACAAACAACGTAACATGGAGATATCACAACAGTCAACAGTTAGCTCCTCACTCCCTGGAGTTCAGCTTCCTCATCTGATGATCCTTGCCCCCCCTATGAAGACAAGCAGCAGATAAAGAGACATTTTTAAACATACTGTGGATATAATGCAGGATATTTAGGCTTTATAGTGACCAGGATATTACTCACAGTTAGCGAGCTGGAACCCTGAAATTCAAGTGAGAAATATCAAAGTCAGCACTTTCATAGAATGGACTCAACTAAAAAATAAATACAGTACCAGACAAAATATGTAGGATGGGACGTGATCCCATGTTTAAAAAGAAGTTCCTCACCATGTTTGTTCTTCCTCCAGATTAGAAGTCCAGCGATGCTGACTGACAGGAGCAGCAGTCCTACAATGACTCCAGTGACCGGACCGGTAGGAAACCCAAAGCCTGGAACCAAAACCCAACCTCATAACTATGAGAACATTCACAGTGTTTCAACCCTTTCTGTACACTGCATGGTACTGGAAGGTTTTTCAATGGGCAAGTCCTGGAATAATTATCACAATTCAGTTTACACACAGATGAAACTAATCAGGGTGGGGCACACAATCACCGAGGAGGGAAAACTGAACTGAACTAATATAAACGTCAGTATCTCCTCCATTTTTAAAGACTAATTCAGTTTTACCTTCGTTGCTTCTGATCGCTGCTTCCTCCAGTTTGGTGACGATATCGTCCTTAACACCGGAGAGCCGAAACACACATTCGTACCTCCTCCAGTCTTCAGGTTTCACTGAGGTAATGTTCAGCTTCACACTGATCTGGAAGCTTCCATCATTGTTGGGGAGGATCTCTCCGTGGTCCACGTCCTCAAAAAGCTTCTCTCCGTCTTTCCTCCAGAACATCACGGCTCCGTCAGGGTAGAAACCTGTAGCGTGGCAGGTGACTGGAGAGGAGGGAGACTTCTGGAGGAGAGATACTGAGGGGAGGTCTGGAGGGAGGCAGAAAAAAATCCACAAAGTGAAACAAAAATATTGTTTTAATTTCATTTGAATTTTGTACGACAAACAGAAAATGAATCTGTACATCTGGTCGTGTAATTCTACCTATTCTCTGCAGAAGGAACGCTGCATGTTGCACAATCGTTTCCAGCGACATGGAGCATACCGCTGTGAAGCCATACACAACATGTCTTATATGAGCTGTATTGGTATCCCATCCAAGTTGGCTGGCGGACATGTGGTGCTTTGGAGAAATCCATGTCATCTTCTGCAGGTCCAATGTCATTAAGTCCTCTCCATCATAACCATACCGGACAAAACCAACAGCCTTTGGAGTGTCGTCGTCCCCCTCACAGTCAATTAAGTACTGAAGAACGTGGACACCTGAGAGAGGGAGAGACAGAGAGGACAGGATCAGTGTTGATGAAAGTAACCAGATGAGCAACTGCAGCTGGAGAAAATCAAATTCCATTCCTATGTACAAACTATTCTTCAACCTGCAAGGCCAGATCTAAGCTGCAGAACAAACAGGAGTCTTCAGTAATGGTGGCTGTTGACAGCGGTGTTGTGCAAGTTCACACAAAAAAATTAGCTAGCTCGAAGTTCAGTTCCCACAGACTCTGGAGTTGCACCAGGTGAGAGGCAGAGGGCAGGTGTTGGCTTGCTTATAGCTCCTCAGCTCTCTGGAAGCAGCTGGCAGGTACCGGCGGACCAAGCAATCCGCCGCCCAGTCACAGAGGCAAAAACTCAGGCATGGGAGAAGTTTGGTGAGGCCATGGAACAAGACTTTCTGTCGTGGGAGAAGAAATTCTGGCAAACTGATCTTACAGCTTAGGAGGGGAAGAGGCCCTTTGTTCACACTGTTTACAGCGTGGATGGGGAGCTGCTGAACTCGACTGAGAGTGTAGTCAGGCGGTGGAAGGAATACTTCGAGGATCTCCTCAATTCCACCAGCATGCATTCCGAGGAGGAAGCAGAGACTCTGAGGTGGGCTCGTTCATCACTGGGGCCGAGGTCGCTGAGGCAGTTAAAAAACTCCAAAGCGGCAAGGCCCTGAGTTCCTCAAGGCTCTGGATGTTGTAGGGCTGTCCTGGTTGACACGCCTCTGGAACATTGCATGGACATTGGGGACAGTGCCTCTGGAGTGGCAGATGGGGGTGGTGGTTCCCCTTTTTTAGAAGGGGGACCAGAGGGTGTGTTCCAACTATAGGGGGATCACACTCCTCAACCTCCCTGGGAAGGTTTACTCCAGGGTGCTGGAGAGTAGAGTCCGGCTGTTGGTTGAACCTCAGATGCAGGAGGAACAATGCGGTTTTCGTCCTGGCCGTGGAACAGTGGATCAGCACCTCCAAGTCTGAGGCCATGGTGCTCAGTCGGAAAAGGATGGTTTGCCCTTTCCGGGTCGGAGGAGAATTTTTACCCTTAGCAGAGGAGTTTAAGTATCTCGGGGTCTTGTTCACAAGTGAGGGGGAGAGGGAGCGCACGATTGACAGACAGATCGGGGCGGTGTCTGAGGTGATGTGGGCGCTGTACCGGTCTGTCGTGGTGAAGAGAGAGCTGAGCCAGAAGGCAAAGCTCTCAATTTACCGGTCAATCTACGTTCCAACCCTCACCTGTGGTCACGAGCTGTGGGTAGTGACCAAAAGAACAAGATCACGAATACAAGCGGCCGAAATGAGCTTTCTCTGCAGGGCGTCTGGGCTCAGCCTTAGGGAGAGGGTCAGGAGCTCAGACTCAAAGTAGAGCCGCTGCTCCTCCCGCATTGATAGGAGCCAGATGAGGTGGTTCGGGCAACTGGTCAGGATGCCTCCCGGACGTCTCCCTGGGGAGGTGTTTCAGGCATGTCTGTCTGGGAGGAGGCTAAGGGGAAGTACCAGGACACGCTGGTGAGATTATATCTCTCAGCTGGCCTGGGAATGCCTCGGTATTCTCCCAGAAGAGCTGGTGGAAGTGGCTGAGAGAGGGTTGTCTTCCCTGCTGAGACTGCTGCCCCCGCGACCCGGATAAGCGGAGGAAGATGAATGGATGGATGATTCTGTAGTGGAAGTCACTGCATTAAAAACAGACCTGACTCTATAATGGAATTCACTGCATGGCCTCAAATCGCCTAGTAAGCACATTTTGTTGCTGCATCCACAAATGCAGGTTAAAACTGAACCATGCAAAGAGGAAGTCATATATAAACCTGATCCAGGACCACAGAGACTTCTCTGGACCTGATCCAGTTTAAGATGGACTCAGGGGAAGTGGGAAACTGTCCTGTGGTCTGATGAATCAAAATCTGACATTCCTTTTGGAAATCATGGACGCTGTGTCCTCCGCTCTAAAGAGGAAAGGGCCCACCCGGCATGTTATCAGCTCACAGTTCAGAGCTAGCGCCCCTGATGGTATGGGGATCATAAGAGTCCATGGCATGGGTAGCGTCCACATCCGTGAAGGCTCCATTAATGCTGGACAATATATTGAAGTTTAGGAGCAACATATGCTGCCATCCAGACGATGACGTCTTCAGGAAGACAATGCCAAACCACATTCTGCACGTGTTACAACAGCATGGCTCTGTAGTAGAAGAGTCCAGATGCTGAACTGGTCTACCTGCAGTCCTGACCTGTCACCCTTTGAAAACATTTGGAAAGTAATGAAACAAAAAATGCAACAAAGGAGACCCTATCGCTTTGCCAGAATTTGTTTGGCATGTCAGAATTAAAAACAACAACATATGTTCAACAATACGAAAAACAAAACAAAGAATCATAAATGACATCAAGTCAAGTCAGTATGAATATAGGATGTTAACAGATGATACAGTTACAGTGGTAACCAAGTGGCTGAGCTAATAATATAATAATAAGCATTAAAAGATGAATATGAAAACAACATTTATTACCTTCTGTTTGGTTGAAGACTTCCTTTAGATGGTGAATCTGTGCTTTGAAGATTTGTATCCAAGCAAGGCAAAATTGAGTATACATCTTCAGGTATTCTGGATGAACCTTTATTAACTCTTTAACAAAGTCCTGTGTAGGTGTTCCTGTCTTGGTGATGCTGTCACAATATCCAATTTGGACTCCATCAACCACCGCGATGGCCACAAACTCTGGAAAGTCTTGGATTGGTGACGACGCAGTGACAAGATATTCCAGCGAGTGTCTCACTGTGAGAAAAAGAGAGGCTTTAAGTGGAAACAGCAGATATTTGCAAAGAATGACATAATAATGAGACCATCCTGAAATCCCATCCAGCATTTCACTTTCAAAACTCCAGAAACTGGACTCCTTTGGAGCACTGAACTGAGTTATTGGACCCAAGAACATTTCAAAGTTCAAAGACTGTACAATCAAGCCAAAGGTCAGCGCACAGGAAGTCAGAACAGTGCAGGCAACAGCAACATTACTAAAGTGGTGAAAACTCAAGGGCAAACAAGAGGAGGACCAAGGCTGGACCACTGACACAAGGGTCAAAGGTGAACAGGCACAGAAGGGTTCAACACTCTGAGGTGATCGAGGGAGCAGGAAAAGTAAGGAAGGAGGAAGTAACCAAACTTAATAGAGAATCAAAATAAACACGAGGAAGGGAGATGACACAACTTGTGGAGCTGGAGTGTTGTTAAAAGACGAGGGGATGAAAAACAAGCTTTTCAAACTACAAATATGCATATATGTCTCATAACAGAATATATCTTGATGTTCTGTTTTTATATTTATTTAAGCATTGCTTCTTTTCTAAAACTGAACCCCTGAGGAAAATAAATATGAACAGGGTTACAAACATTGCTCTAAATGTGATAAAAACTTAACTTAAAAACGCGTTGTGATATTTTCAAAGAAGTTTTGGAGTTAAATGTAGAACACTGTTGCTGTTATTTACAGTGTGCACAACTTTACCAACAGCGCCCTAAAATCCACATTTATATTTTGAAAATGTTACTTTTCTCGCCGTGTTGACCGTATGTCCACATGGGCCACTGAAAACTGAGGTTTTTAAAATCAAATACAAAAGTGGATTTTTTTTCCTGCATTACTGTGGACAGCATAAATAGAGATTTTGGGAAACGCTGACATCATTACCGAGGTATACATTTTTTTGATCAATATCTACTTCCTAGTAGTTGTAAATTGTTCCATGCTATTCTAAACTTGCTCACTGGGTATTTCTGCTAGTTATATCAACCATCCCTGAACTCTGTAGGTGCCCTATTGATAATAACATGCATACAAGGGGTGCAGCGGATCAAAAAACTCACTGTTTGGATCGTATCACGGTTATGAGTCACGGATCGGATCATTTTTAGAATCAGCAAAAAAAAAAAAAAAAGGAAGAAGACAAGACAAATATAACTTTGTCCTCCATTTATTTTGTAAAACACTTGTAAACTTTTGCCCATTAAATAAAAACAACATTCAACTCAAACTTTACTGCATGTGCAAAGCACCCTATCTGTGGGCCCAGTCCTGCCTCATTCACTGCATTTCATGGCATGGCAAGTGAAGGAGCAGAGCAACTTCAAAAGTTTCACTCCATTCTTCTTTCAATCTCTGATTTTCACCGTCCACTTTTCTTTGAGCAGCAAACTTGGAACACACCGTTTTCATGGATTCTAGGGTCCTACAGCTGGCAAAATGCTAATATGTGAACTGTTCCATACATGAAAGTGAGAGTTAAAAATTGCACTCCAGTGGGTGTGGATTGAACATGCGGTCACCACGTGAACACGGGGAACTTTTATTTTTTCATCAACCAATCCGCGGACCACGTCTGTGCTGAACCGTGTAGAGGCAACCGTAAGGATCACGGATCAACGATGATCCGTTGCACCACCAATGCATACAAACCATAGACTGTATAAAATATAAAAACCTAAAGCAGAAGTTCATCCCACTTTACCATGACGGTGGGGGGTTATATCTGGTTTGTGTATGATCTGTGACCATCTGTGGGTGTTGCTCCAAAAAGTTTTAACGTAGCTTCCCCATTTTGTGTGTCTGTGTGTCAAGAAGAGAGTCCCACAAAAAAACATTTGTACATGTTTAAACAGGATCAAGAGTAACAGGAAGTGAGGAAGATTTACCTGAAGTTGCGACATGACAGCGCAGGAGCAAGAGGAAGAATATTACATTCATCATGGTGTTTCCGTTAGTAAGCCCTGAGCACACAGCCAGCTGCTCTGAAGGTTTCCTTGATATGTGGGGCGTGTCTGTTACTCACTGCCAAGTGCAACGTACCATGTCAACAGAGACAGACACTGATCAGTTTCTGCAGTGCAACAATTTGCCACTGGAGGACAGGAGAAGAGTGAGTAGAGTTTTGTTGACTTTCAAATCCCATCCAGGGTGAAACTATTTATTATTTTTTTTTTTTTTTTTTATCAGGCACTTTGTTGACAGTCCCCCTGCAGCAAGTCACAGCCTGCTGTGTAAAGAGTTCACCATGAAGTACCCAGTTTGCAGGACAGCACGTACTAATAAAAATCAGGTTGTAGCTCGCAGCTTACTTTACTATGGTTGGAAAGTGGTCCCAGTTTTGTAAAAGCAATGTTTGACAAGTTTTTGATATGAGAAGAACAAACCTACGAGACAAGGGAGCTCAGGGACTCCAGAAAGGTCTATGGTTAGTAACTTTAATGGGACAGGAAGGATCCCAGTGAGTCAGTGTGCCAGTTCCCCTAGCAGTCTAAGCCTATAGCAGCATAACAAAGAGCTGGTCAAAGCCTGAGCCAGCTCCAACTATAAGCTTTATCAAAAAGGGTGAGAGTGCGCAGGGCTCTTGACAGAAGATGCAAAACACTTTGGGCTCCTTTCTTCAACCATTTATGCTCAGGGAGCTCTGTTTCCACTTGCCATGCATGAAGTCACTCCCTGATTTTCAAACAACTGGGAGAGCTAAAGGTCCTCATGAAAATATAAGTGGGGTTACAAGGTATTTGGGTTAACTTACCTTGGAGTTTACTTGGACTACATGTTGTTTTAATTGAAGAGGGAGCACGGAGGGAGACGCTCACTTTGAATGGGATTCCTTCCAACATGATTTTGATGAGTTCACTGGAGCAATGCCACGTCTTACCAGCATTACCTGACACCCAATATGATATGATATAATACCTGATAAGTTGCCTCAAATGATACGGTACAATATGATATATTTTAACTTTAACTCAACCAGGAAGTCCCTTTGAGAACTCTTTAATGAGAGAATCCTGGACAAGGTAACATCCACACAGAAAATATTGACTTTAATACATTTATTTGTCATTAAAAGTCTTTAAGAAATCATCTTAACATGTTACTTCAGTTAACTGGCAGTTCATAATCAACAATATTACTTTATTTACATAACAACTTTAAAACAAGGGTTAACAAAGTGCTTTGACAGACAGAATACATAACTCACCTCATTCCTTTTTTTGAGTGCATAGAAAATGACAAACAATGTAACATGGAGATATCACAACAGTCAACAGTTCTACAAAGACACCTGATGCTAAGCTAAAGGTAACCTGCAGTATTAGTGCTCCAGCTCTAATGGAAAGACATGTTATTGTGTTAGTGTTTAAATCTGTTGTTCTTTGCTCCTCACTCTCTGGAGTTCAGCTTCCTCATCTGATGATCCTTGCCCCCCCTATGAAGACAAGCAGCAGATAAAGAGACATTTTTAAACATACTGTGGATATAATGCAGGATATTTAGGCTTTATAGTGACCAGGATATTACTCACCGTTAGCAAGCTGGAACCCTGAAATTCAAGTGAGAAATATCAAAGTCAGCACTTTCATAGAATGGACTCAACTAAAAAATAAATACAGTACCAGACAAAATATGTAGGATGGGACGTGATCCCACCTCCAGACCCCCCATCACTCACTTTAACTCTTCCTGTCCCATTAAAGTTACTAACCATAGACCTCTCTGGAGTCCCTGAGCTCCCTTGTCTCGTAGGTTCCTCTGAGTCGCTGCTGTAGACGTCCTCTTAGTCTGGATGTACCAGACTCCAGCTGCTACAACTACTACTATCCGTCTCCCCACTATCATCTCTCTCTCTCTCTCTCTCTCTCTCTTCATCTCCCTCTATCCCTCTCTCCAACACGGTCTCAGCAGATGTGTGTCTAACATGAGTCTGGTCCTGCTGGAGGTTTCTGCCTGTTAAAGGAAGTTTGTCCTTGCCACTGTAACTTGCTAAATGCTGCAAAGTGCTCTGCTCATGGTGGATTAAGATGAGATCAGACTGAGTCCTGTCTGTAAAATGGGACTGGATCTTATCCTGTCTTGATGTTGGGTCCTTGTTGATAATAGACCTGGTCTAGACCGGCTCTGTTTGTAAAAGCATCTTGAGATAAGGTTTGTTGTGATTTGGCGCCACATAAATAAAGATTGATTGATTGACTTGATCCTGAAATCATCAAGACGTTTAAAAAAAAAAAGTTCCTCACCATGTTTGTTCTTCCTCCAGATTAGAAGTCCAGCAATGCAGACTGACAGGAGCAGCAGTCCTAGAATGACTCCAGTGACCGGACCGGTAGGAAACCCAGAACCTGGAACTAAAACCCAACCTCATAACTATGAGAACATTCACAGTGTTTCAACCCTTTCTGTACACTGCATGGTACTGGAAGGTTTTTCAATGGGCAAGTCCTGGAATAATTATCACAATTCAGTTTACACACAGATGAAACTAATCAGGGTGGGGCACACAATCACCGAGGAGGGAAAACTGAACTGAACTAATATAAACGTCAGTATCTCCTCCATTTTTAAAGACTAATTCAGTTTTACCTTCGTTGCTTCTGATCGCTGCTTCCTCCAGTTTGGTGACGATATCGTCCTTAACACCGGAGAGCTGAAACACACATTCGTACTTCCTCCAGTCTTCAGGTTTCACTGAGGTAATGTTCAGCTTCACACTGATCTGGAAGCTTCCATCATTGTTGGGGAGGATCTCTCCGTGGTCCACGTCCTCAAAAAGCTCCTCTCCATCTTTCCTCCAGAACATCACGGCTCCGTCAGGGTAGAAACCTGTAGCGTGGCAGGTGACTGGAGAGGAGGGAGACTTCTGGAGGAGAGACACTGAGGGGAGGTCTGGAGGGAGGCAGAAAAAAATCCACAAAGTGCAACAAAAATATTGTTTTAATTTAATTTGAATTTTGTACGACAAACAGAAAATGAATCTGTGCATCTGGTCGTGTAATTCTACCTATTCTCTGCAGAAGGAACGCTGCATGTTTCACAAATGTTTCCAGCAACCTTGAGCGTACGGCTCTGAAGCCATTCATACTATGGTTTACTTTAGCTTTATCAGTTTCCCATCCAAGTTGGCTGGCAGACATGTGGTGCTTTGGAGAAATCCATGTCGACGTCTGTAGGTCCAAAGTTATTAAGTCCTCTCCATCATATCCATACTGGTCAAAACCAACAGTCTCTCTAGTGACGTCGTCCAACTCACAGCTATTTAAGCGCTGAAGAACGTGGACACCTGAGAGAGGGAGAGACAGAGAGGACAGGATCAGTGACGTACCAGCACAGCTGGTTATGAACAGACTGAATCACATCCAATCTACAGAGACACACTGATCCACCCGATAGGTTGGCACAGTGAATCATCTGATCAGTGATGATGAAAGTAACCAGATGAGCAACTGCAGCTGGAGAAAATCTAATTCCATTCCCTTGTACAAACTAATCTTCAACCTGCAAGGCAAGATCTGAGCTGCGAAACAACCAGGAGGAGTCTTCAGTAATGGTGACTGTTGACAGCAGTGTTGTGCAAGTTTACACAAAAAAGTGTGAGTGGAACTCATTCCATTAAAAACAGATGTGACTCTGTAGTGGAAATCACTGCATGGCCTCAAAATCCCCTAAAAAGCACATTTTGTGGCTGCACTCACAAATGCAGGTTGAAACTGAACCATGCAAAGAGGAAACCATTTATAAACATGTGTAACATTTAACTCCTAGTGGCTGAGCTCACTTGGTAATAAGCATTAAAAGGTGAATATGATAAAAAGTATTACCTTCAGTTTGGTTGAAGACTTCCTTTAGCTTGTGAATCTTGGCTTTGGAGATTTGTGCCAAAGCAAGGCATTCTTGAGTATACAACTTCAGGTAATCTGGATTGATCTTTACGAATTCTTTAGCAAAGTCATGTGTGGCCTCTGCTGTCTTCATGTTGCTGTCACAGTATCCCATCTGTATTTCATCAATCACCGCGGTGGCCACAAACTCTGGAAAGTCTTGAATTGCTGACGATGCAGTGCCAAGCAATTTCAGCGAGTGTGTCACTGTGAGAAAAAGAGATGCTTTAAGTGGAAACAGCAGATATTTCAGATTCAGATTCAGATAACTTTATTAATCCCAGAGGGCAATTTAGTTTGCAATGTACCGACTTGTCAATAAACAACACAAACACTAATAAACAGGCAAACAACACTCAACAGGCAACATGTCAGTGACAACAACAGTGCAAGATGGGGCTTGTCATAAAGAGTAAAAGAATAAATGAAGATAGACTAAAATAACTTTTTTTTTTTAAATCACAGTAGCATGGAATAAATACTAAAAACCTCCTTTTAAATACACAACTTCACAACTTCACATAAACAATCTGTTACAAGCTGTTAAAAACTGCTGTCAGTATTTAGAAGTCTGATGGAAGAAGGAAGAAAAGATTTTGAGTATGTTTGTTTTTCTAAGAGGAGCGAGATAGCGCCACCCTGAGGGCGTTAGAGAGAACTCCTTGGCCATGATGTGTCCAGGTCGGCCTATTATCCCTTTAGCTTTATTGGCGACGCCGTGCCTCCAAAGGGAACCCAGATCTTGCTGCTGTACACCAATCATTTCAGAGCAGACTTTAACAATATAGTTCAGACTGTTCTTGTCTTTCAAAGAGAGACCATGAAACCAGCAGATAAAAGAAAAGGTTCAAAGACTTTCAATAAAAGAGTGATAAAAACTGGATCAAATGTTCTCTGAGACTCTAAAAGAATTGAGGTTGAGCATCAGGTGTATCCTCTGTTGCCCACGTTTTAAAATCAGCTCTGTGTTTTCCTTGAATTTTAATTCGGAGTTGAACAGTGTGCCAAGGTATTTGTACGAGTCCACAATGTGGACCTCACCTCCGTTGATAATGCTGGCTTTGGGTTTTGGGCAGTCTTTTCTAAAGTCAATGATAAGCTCCTTGGTCTTATTCACATTAAGATCTAAGATTTTTTTTTTCACACCAATGGACAAAGGATGACAAAGCCTGAAGAAGGGACAACAGAGCAGTGTCATCTGAGAATTTAACCAGATACTGGCCCTCTTGAGAAGCTCTGCAGCTGTCTGTGTACATGATAAACAGCAGGGGAGAAAGGACCCAGCCTTGAGGGGAGCCTGTTTTGGACTTGATAGACTTTGACATTAAAAACAGACATGACTCTGTTGTGGGAGTTACTGCATAGGCTCAAAATCACTTCTAAAACTCATCGCTGAATCAAAAATGGATATTTTGGAAATCATAGATGCTACATCCTCCGCTCCAAAGAGGAGAGGGACCAGCCTATCTGGCTTGTATCAGTGCACAGTTCAAAAGCCAGCATCTGTGAAGGTATATCGGGATGCATAATAAACCAATAGCTTACATATCTGGGAAGATACCATGAGAGAGTCCAGGTGCTGCCTATAGTCCTGACTTGTCTCCCGTTGAAAACATTTGGTGCATTATGATAAAAAAAATATGGTAAAAGAGACCATCCTGAAATCCCATCCAGCATTTCACTTTCATAACTCCAGAAACTGGACTCCTTTGGAGCACTGAACTCAGTAATTGGACCCAATAACATTTCAAAGTTCAAAGACTGTACAATCAAGCCAAAGGTCAGCGCACAGGAAGTCAGAACAGTGCAGGCAACAGCAACATTACTAAAGTGTTGAAAACTCAAGGGCAAACAAGAGGAGGACCAAGGCTGGACCACTGACACAAGGGTCAAAGGTTAACAGGCACAGAAGGGTTCAACACTCTCAAAATAAAGGAGGAAGTAACCAAACTTAAAAATAGAGATAAAGGCGAGATTAAAGATAAACACGAGACAGGACACACGAGGAAATGAGATGAAAAAACTTGATTAATGTGGAGCTGGAATGTTGTTAAAAGATGAGGGAGAAACAATGTAAACATGCACCTGTGCCAACTGTTTTCAAATGTGTTGTTGGTGTCAACCTTCAAATATACATATATGTCTCATAAAAGAATATCTCTTGATGTTCTATTTTTATATTTACTTCAACATTGCGTCTTTACTAAAACTGAACCCTGCTGGAAAAACTGCAAACTTTTTTAAGGAAGTATCGAAAAGCATTAGAGCCACTGAAAAAAAAAAAAAAAAAGGAAGCCAGGCCAACCCATTTTTCTTTCTTTTCATTTTTCTGATGATTCAGTCAAATATTCTGACTATTTACAAGAACTCTGAGTTTTTCTAAGAATTCTAGAACTAAACAAAAGGCATAATTCTTACCCTAACGCCAGGATTCTAGAATTCTTAGAAAAAAACAGAACTCTTTCTTTAATCCTGGAATTCTAGAATTCTGAGAACAAAGTCACAATTGTGACTTTCTTGGGAATAAACTCGAAATTCTGACTTTTTTCTCACTTTAAAGAAAGAACAATAATGCATGTGTCATAGTTGTTATTAATTAATAATACTTGTTAACCATCTGTGTTGAATACTTGATTTTGATTGGTCAGAACAGTTCATAACCTCAACAGCAAAAGCAACACCAGAGACAACCTCATCACAAAGGTCAAATCAGTTCTAGGAGTCCGGCACATTTCCCCTCTGCCTGTTGACACTGTGGAAAAATATGAAACACCCTTGCTCACCTTGTCAGGACTCTAATCCACATAACCCCCTGCCCCCTTTGCCTTACACTGTTTGAACTGGGCTTATTATGTTACATTACACTTTCTGTATGATCATTCTTTCATTACATAGTTTCTCTCACTCTAAGGTCGCTTCACTGCTGTTTTACTTCTACCAAAGTTGGGTGGATTGCAGCTTATGGTTTGAATGTAGTCCCAGAAACACAACATTTTCAGTGTGATTTAATGGAGTGCAGGTTATCCTCAAAGTGACAGCAAAAAGAAAGCAATAACAAAAACCAGATTAATGGGAAGTGTCAGAAAGAATAACATTGTGCTCTTACCTGTAGATGCAGCAGGACAGAACAGGAGCAACACAAATAAAACCTTCATGCTGTTCTGAAAAATAAGTTCAGGGCTGAAGTGCTACAAATGTATATCTTGATGTTATTTTTTTCCTCTGTGAGGTGAGTCCGGTCCTCAAAATGCAAATGCTGAAAAACACCAAATGCAATATTCTGTCTCCACATATGAAAGGACCGCCCCAAATTCTTACCTGTGATTGTCTCATTTCCTTCTCAGCAGAGGCGGGACTTGAGTTCAAACCAACTATTTGTGCTGTTCTGCAACAAAGTGATACCTCTTATCTCTTGTCCTAAACATGCAAAAGTAGTGTTTTCAAGAAAAAACTCATCCTGAAAAAGGAACATTATCCGAAACGTTTGCTGTCACTACTGACATAAAAGAGAGAGTATTTAAATGAAAAACAACACCACTGAACCCATAATGGGATTAATTGTATTTGAACATGAGGCTGTGCAAACTGTATGGATTTCTATGTTGAGAAAATAACTTATTGAGAGTAAACAATAATGAATCAATCCATCTTTATTGAAGCGTCAAATCCAAACATGTTATCTGAGACTCTGTACAAAAAGAAGACTTTCCATTATTATTTACGCAGAACAAACACACCATGAGCAAAGTTTTAACAACAGAAGCAGGAAAAAGCTTCTTTTTTTTTGACCCTCATCCTGAATAATGTACATGACAAAAATGTATTTATTATCTACTTAAAGCTGCTGTGAGGAACTTTTGTTTTGTATCGGTTCTGGCGCCCCCTTGTGGACAAAGTGATACCTCTTATCTCTTGTCCTTTACATGCAAAAGTAGTGTTTTCAAGAAAAACCTCATCCTGTTGTCTTTTAACAGTCAACTTTATGAGGCAATGTGATTATTTTCATGAAAACAGTCAAATAAAGGCTGTTTCTGAAGCAAGATGTCCATCATCTGGTCTGACACCTACCCCCTCAGGGCGGTTTCAGGCTTTAAAAATGACAACAGAGAAGGTGTCAGTGTTGCTGCTGATGGTCTTGTTTGCTATTGAAGGTCTTAAAGAGGCATTGGTATCATTTTCAGTTTGTTTCTCAGCCAGTTCAAAACTCCTCACAGGGCCTTTAACATTTTCTGTCTTTTAAAGCAGCCTATTTTTGGAATTTAGTAGTCTGTCATTCATATATTCACATTTCTAAGTATGGTGGAAGTCATCTCACACACCATCTGCCAGTGTGAACAGATTTCTTGAATATAAACAAATACTACTGAAAGTGGGAATAATGTCTCCTTTATATTAACAGCCTTTAAGGAGAACCCATAGGATGTAGAAACCCCTTTTCTAACTTGTGTCTTTGTCTTATGTTTAAAGGTGTTGAGAACCAATACAGCCCCCCCCTCTTAATTTTATTTTATTTATATATTATTTATTTTTCTTTAATATGTGTACATGTGCTCCTGTGTGAATGGGAATGTGTATGATATTTACTGTTTTTATTTTTTTTTTAATTTTAGTTAATTCCTTTAAATATATATTTTCTATTATATGTATTTATTTATTTATAATTAATTTACTGTTTTTAAAAAAAATATTTTCTTTTTTTTCGTTTAATTTTTGTCTGTTTTTGTGTGTCTTGAGTGGCTGTTAAAAATAATACATTTCAGGGCGCTGGGCCCTTGGCCTGCTGGTTAAGTTTATTTATTTGTAAAGGGACCATGTACAATATTTAACATAAATGTCACCATCTGATGCATTGTACCAGAGTTAGCTTAAAGCTAATTTACATCTGCAGTCCCTTGGCAGGTCACAATTAAAACATCACATTGTAAAAACGTTGCTCACACACCCACCCACCCACACACACACACACACACCCACCCACCCACACACACACACACACCCACCCACCCACACGCACACACACACACACACAAACAATCAAACAAACAAACAGTACTGTATAACAAGTTAAAAGTATCAAATCAGTGGTTGCGCGCCCATTCCCCGCATGTCATTCCCCCACTCTCTCCCTGTTTCCTACACTATCCACTGACCTCTCCTCTATGAATAGAAGGTGTAAAAGCCCCCAAAATATAACTTAAAAAAACCAACAACTAATAAAATCTGAAAAAAAAACAACAGCTCTAAGTATGAACTGTTGATGTCTTAATCACACATCACATGAATATCTACCTATAACAAACCTGCTTAATGTGACATAATATAAACTCCTGCAGATGTTGCCCTCCAATGGACACTTACTGAAGCGCACCCTTTTTGAATGTGTAAATCAGGGGTTCTCAAACTTTTTGGGGCCAGGGACCCCTTACAGGTGAGAACGTCTTCCAAGGACCCCCTCATAATTGTAACATGGATTAAGCACATGCTTACTTCCATTTGCACTCTTAGCTGCCCTTGGAACTATTTGTATTGTAAAACATATCAATGTAAATCCTTCATACTTGTACCATAGTGATAAACAGATAACACTTCAATTTGAATCATGTAAATCCCGCTTGTATACTTTAAAACAGAGGGTCATTTCATTCCTTGTGGACTCAACATGACAGCATTTATACTTTTCAAGTAATTGATCTTAAAAGCTTTTAGAAAATTAACAGTAGCAAGACTCACATATCCCTTCGAGCCACTAAATAAGACGCCTTCTGCGCTTTCTCTGAAGTTGTGGTCAGGTTCACCATCTGTGTTTTCTGGCAGATGTACTGTATTCCTCGCTCTATGGGCACAAAATGCTGGTTTAATTGGTGCAAATGGCCCTCATCTGTATACATGCTGTTTTTAATGACACAGCACAATTTTATAATTTATTAGAAATGTATTATAATTATTTCACGGACCCCCAGGGGTCCCAGGACCCCACTTTGAGAACCACTGGTGTAAATCATGTTACATGGTGCTATCCCTTTTTAAAATGAAATAAACATTTTTTATCCTGCAATAACTTACCTATCTTTTTATCAGATAGAAGTGTACATATATCTGTAATAGTTGCCATATTTTATTTTATTTTTACTTTATTTTATTTTATTTTTACTTTATTTTATTTTTATTTTATTTTTATTTTATTATATTTTACCCTTGTCATTGCTATTATTACTGTTATTATATATTTTTTAACTATGTTAGTAAATTGTTGTATTCCCCTGTCCCGTGTTGTAAGCTGCTGTAACAAAAGAAATTTCCCCCAGCGGGAGACCAATAAAGTATATCTTATCTTATCTCATCTCATGTCATTTTATCTTATCTTTTCTCATCTTATCTCATCCTATCTCATCTAATCTCATCTCATCTTATCTTATCTCATCTTATCTTATCTCATCTTATCTTATCTTATCCCATCTTATCTCATCTTATCTCATCTTATCTCATCTTGTCTTATTTGATCTTATCTCATCTCATCTCATCTCATCTCATGTTATCTCACCTTATCTGATCTTATCTGATCTTATCTGATCTTATCTCATCTTATCTCATCTTATCTCATCTCATCTGATCTTATCTTATCTTATCTCATCTCATCTTATCTTATCTCATCTTATCTCATCTTATCTTATCTCATCTTATCTTATCTCATCTGATCTTATCTCATCTTATCTCATCTCATCTTATCTTATCTTATCTTATCTTATAACGTGACCCATGTTTTAGTGTGAGCATCTTGGATCAATATTCAGTTACATCAGTTCTCTCCACTTTTCATCAGCTTGAGAAAATCTGCTCTCAGTTTATCGACTCCTCGCTCTCTCCAGCGGGCTTGAACCCTGAAATTCAAGTGAGAAATACCAAATGTGAGCTTCACTTTCAGAGACTGAACTTAACTACAAGTGCCAGACAAAATATGCAGATACTTCCTCACCATGTTTGTTCTTCCTCCAGATTAGGAGTCCAGCGATGCAGACTGACAGGAGCAGCAGTCCTACAAGAACTCCAGTGACCGGACCGGTAGGAAACCCAGAACCTGGAACTAAAACCCAACCTCATAACTATGATATATAACCTCCACCCTTTGAGTTCATTCACAGTGTTTCAACATGTTTTAGATGTGTGTCTGTCATCTTTGGAAACGTTATTGCTGCCGTCAATTTTAAAATGAGCAAAAATCAAGATGGTGACAGTCAGAATGCCAAACTTAAGGCCTCTGAAGGAGAGTTTTAAAACAAACTATTTTGAACAACACACATCCAACATGCACTTTTTATACATTCTTCTGTCAGTTTCTCCTCAACTATCCAAAACTAATTCAGTTTTACCTTTGTTGCTTCTGATCGCTGCTTCCTCCAGTTTGGTGACGATATCGTCCTTAACACCGGAGAGCTGAAACACACATTCGTACCTCCTCCAGTCTTCAGGTTTCACTGAGGTAATGTTCAGCTCCTCACTGATATGGAAGCTCCCATCATTGTTGGGGAGGATCTCTCCGTGGTCCACGCTCTCAAAAAGCTCCTCTCCATCTTTCCTCCAGAACATCACGGCTCTGTCAGGGTAGAAACCTGTAGCGTGGCAGGTGACTGGAGAGGAGGGAGACTTCTGGAGGAGAGACACTGAGGGGAGGTCTGGAGGGAGGCAGAAAAAAATCCACAAAGTGAAACAAAAATATTGTTTTAATTTCATTTGAATTTTGTACGACAAACAGAAAATGAATCTGTGAATCTGGTCGTGTAATTCTACCTATTCTCTGCAGAACGAACGCTCCATGTTGCACAAAAGTTTTCAGCAACATGGAGAATATGGCTGTGAAGCTATCAATATCATGTCTTATATGATCTGTATTAGTATCCCATCCAAGTTGCCTGACAGACATGTGGTGCTTTGGAGCAATCCATGTCATCTTCTGCTGGTCCAAAGTTATTAAGTCCTCTCCATCATAACCATACCGGACAAAAGCAACAGTCTTTCCAGTGACGTCATCCCACTCCCAGCCATTTAAGCGCTGAAGAACGTGGACACCTGAGAGAGGGAGAGACAGAGAGGACAGGATCAGTGACGTACCAGCACAGTTGGTGGTTATTACCACAGAGACACACTGATCCACCTGATAGGTTGGCACAGTGAATCATCTGATCAGTGTTGATGAAAGTAACCAGATGAGCAACTGCAGCTGGAGAAAATCAAATTCCATTCCAATCTAAAAACTATTCTTCAACCTGCATGGCCAGATCTGAGCTGCGAAACAACCAGGAGGAGTCTTCAGTAATGGTGACTGTTGACAGCAGTGTTGTGCAAGTTTACACAAAAAAGTGTGAGTGGAACATTTTGTGGCTGCACTCACAAATGCAGGTTGAAACTGAACCATGCAAAGAGGAAACCATTTATAAACATGTGTAACATTTAACTCCTAACTCCTAGTGGCTGAGCTCACTTGGTAATAAGCATTAAAAGGTGAATATGAAAGAAAGTATTACCTTCAGTTTGTTTGAAGACTTCCTTTAGATTGTGAATCCTGGCTTTGAAGATTTGTGTCAAAGCAAGGCAATCTTGAGTATACAACTTCAGGTAATCTGGATTGATCTTTATTACTTCTTTAGCAAAGTCCACTGAGGCCTCTGCTGTCTTCGTGTTGCTGTCACAGTATCCAATTTGGACTCCATCGAGCACCGCGGTGGCCACAAACTCTGGAAACTCTTGGATTGCTGATGACGCAGTGAGACGATGTTTCAGCGAGTGTGTCACTGTGAGAAAAAGAGATGCTTTAAGTGGAAACAGCAGATATTTTACATTAATAAATGTGTTCCACTAGAGAAGATAACTTACAGCCTGAGAAATAGGAGTAAAACTTTTTATAAGATGTGGCAACCCTATCTGGACTACATGGAAAACCTGCCATCTCACATGATGGACTGTGCCACTGTATAACAAAATTATAAAGAGAATGTCTTCAAGATTCATTTCTGTCTCTCGTCGATTTTTGTAATATCTTTAATCAAAAAAAAAAAAAAAAAATCTATTAAAGGTGACAGATCACGCTTTTTTCATCAAAATATATTGGTCTAAGAGGTCCCCAAAACATGTCTTTAAAGTTTATTGCTCATAAAAAACACTTTGAAATCAGATTTTGGTCTGCCTGAAAAACCCTCTTCTTCAGTCCTCCTCAGAACAGGCTGTTTTCTCTCTGACCACGCCCCCTCAGGAAGTGGGTGTGGCCTCGGCTCTCCGGCACATTGATCTAATGTTTACATGTTGGCTGAATATACACGGCTGCTCACAGACCCGCGTTACTTCAACCCTCTGAATCTGATCCAGAATCTGATCCTGACGGAGAGTCGCCTGCAGCAGGACCTTTCTGAACCATTGGTCACAGATTTAGTGTTTCTTGTTGTTTTATTTGTCAGTATGTCGACGTGTGTCTTCGTACACAGCTACAGCTACAAACATGTAGCTATGCGGCTATGCTAACTAGCGCTAGCACTTTTTCATGAAAAATAAAAATCCTCCACTAGATCTTCAAATCTGCAGACGTGGGGAGTAAAACCGACCTTTGTGTTTATTAAGACAGCCTACAACTAGCATGCCACCCTCCTAAGCTCCTTGTTAGCACACATGTGTGCAGGGAATGAAAAACGGAGGAGGGGTTGAGTTGTATTTTATACAGTCTATGGGCTGAACAAGCTCCGAGCTCTGACTTCCTGTTACAGACCGAATGGTGTTGTGACGTATGAAAAACACTGAAAACTGAAACGGCTGGTTTCAGCACACATTTACAGAAAGGTGGAGAAATCAGAACAGGGGCAGAATGGATTCTTTTCATTTTCGGGGGGTTTGTAGACAGGGACACATATTTCAGGTAGAGAACCATTAAAAAGTCAATTTTGCATGATATGTCACCTTTAATTTTAATCGTTATTTTGGAACAGTAAAAGAAAAGAAAATAATTACAAAAAAAGTAATAGTTCTCTATATTTTAAGATGATTGAAGTTTTTGAGAAGATTAATGTTAAACTCTGCTCAAATTGCACGCTTTGATATTTTTGTCATATTGATAATTTTATTTTTAGAAATCAGGGAGAGGTGACAAGTCCCTGGCTGTCACTCTGAAAAGTTTCAGACTTTCAGAAAGCAGATTTTACTGTATAATATTTGAGAAAAATAATGTTAAATTCTGCTCAAATTGCACTGAGACGCTTTGATATTTTATTCATTTTCATTATTTTATTTTGAAAAATCTGGGAGAGGTGACTAAGATCTTTCAATGGATTATTGATGGACAATTTCAGGGTGACAGCCAGGGACATGAGGAACAATAATCCACTGAAAGATCTTTGTCTCCCAGAGTTTTTAAAATAAAATAATGAAAATGAGTAAAATATCAAAGCGTGCAATTTGAGCAGAAGTAAACTTAATCTTCTCAAAAACTTCAATCATCTTAAAATATAGAGAACTATTACTTTTTCTGTAATTTTGGTCGCTCTCAGCAGCCGTACCGTAATTCCCTGTGTAGTCACGCATCATTTTTCTGGCTTGACCGGGGTTTTGCAAAAGACGGCTCACTGCGTTACACTGTTTGAACTGGGCTCATTATGTTACATTACACTTTCTGTATGATCATTCTTTTATTACATAGTTTCTCTCACTTTAAAGCTGCTGTGAGGAACTTTTGTTTTGTATAGATTCTGGCGCCCCCTTGTGGACAAAGTGAAACCTCTTATCTCTTGTCCTAAACATGCAAAAGTAGTGTTTTCAACAAAAAACTCATCCTGTTGTCTTTTAACAGTCAACTTTATCAGGCAATGTAATTATTTTCATGAAAACAGTCAAAGAAAGGCTGTTTCTGAAGCCAGACGTCCATCATCTGGTCTGACACCTACCCCCTCAGGACGGTTTCAGGCATTAAGAATGACAACAGAGAAGGTGTCAGTGTTGCTGCTGATGGTCTCGCTTGCTATTGAAGGTCATAAAGAGGCATCAGTATCATTTTCAGTCTGTTTCTCAGCCAGTTCAAAACTCCTCACAGGGCCTTTAAGGTCGCTTCACTGCTGTTTTACTTCTATCAAAGTTGTGAAACTGTGACCGTATTCTACTTGTGTTGTTTTGTGTCCTTGTGTGTTGTAACCATAGACTGTATAAAATATGGACGTAGTATCCGTGACGTCACCCATCTGTTTCTGAAGAGCTGTTTTGAGACCAATCGGCTGCGGCAGCCATATTGCTTCTGTCGAGCCAGTGTGACGTAAAGAGGCGGGCTTTGAGCCTCCTAGCCAACAGCTGCAGTGTTCCCACAGGCAGCTGTGCCTCTGATTGGAAGACTAGTAATCTCAATATCTTCTAAATTACCGAATTAGAAAAAAATTCACCCCCCTCACAGTGAGAGGACATCTAGAAATTAGCTATTCAGACTACACTCATCTTTTGTACCAGGCTGTAAACATGTTTATTAATGCTGCAAAGATCGTCTTTTCCCCATTCATGTGTATGTGACTTCCGGTACTTCCGGAGCCAGCCTCAAGCGGATCCTCGATGAACTGCAGCTTTTAACACTTCCGCATTGGACTCATATTTTTAGACCGGAGGTTGCCGCTTGGTTGTAACCTATTTTGTGCTGCCGTCTTGGCCAGGTCACTCATGAAAAAGAGGTTTTAAATCTCAATGGCTGTTTCCGAAATCGCCTACTATACTAGCAGTACGTACTGATATGTCCAAAATTCAGTATGTAGTAAGTAGTATGTGAACAAGAGCAAAATCTGCAGTATGCCAAAACTCCCCGGATGTCTACTGATTCGGGAAAATTTCACAGTATGCATCAGACCAGTCTGCCTCGCGTACTGTTTCCCATAATGCACAGCGCTCGTTCTGCTTTTTCTTTTTCCTCATTTTTTGACGGGAGGAAATCCGTTTTTGGGTGCTGTGAAAGTTATCAAATTACATATAAACCACTTCCTAACTTTTTAAATCATAAATGGATGCTAAATAAGCATTTTATTTATCGGCTTCGCCGTTGTTTACTTCCGCTTTCTGAAACCGGAAATCCAGCGAAGTCTGGCTCAGCATGCTGCATGACAGATCGAACAGAACAGTCATACTACATACTAAATTCAAATGCAGTATATAGTAGGCAATACCTACTGCCTACTACATTAGTAAGTAGTATGTAGCAGGCCGTTTCGGAAACAGCCAATGAGTCTCTTATCTGGTTAAATAAAGAGCTTGCAATATTGCAAGCAAAGGCTTTGCAACAAAATATTAAGTCTTATTCACTTTAATGTATTTTAAGTGTATCTGTTCCAATAGTTTTGCTCTTCTAAAAATGTGGTGTTCCTTTACAAAAAGTTCTATCTTCTAAGTTGTGTATCAGATCCAGATGGAAATACCTGGAAATAAAAGCTGAAATGTTGATCTCTTGTCTCATGTTCATCTTTTGGTGTCAAACTCAAATGTTTCCAGTCTACAGCAAAAATAAGGGATTTGGCCTCACTGTTCCAATACTTTTGGAGGGGACTGTATCTTTATGTTCTGTTTTTATATTTATTTAAGCATTGCTTCTTTTCTAAAACTGAACCCCTGAGGAAAATAAATATGAACAGGGTTACAAATATTGCTCTAAATGTGATAAAAACTTCACTTAAAAACGAGTTGTGATATTTTCAAAGAAGTTTTGGAGTTAAATGTAGAACACTGTTGCTGTTATTTACAGTGTGCACAACTTTATCAACAGCGCCCTAAAATCCACATTTATATTTTGAAAATGTTACTTTTCTCGCCGTGTTGGCCGTATGTCCACACGGGCCACTGAAAACTGAGGTTTTTAAAATCATCTACAAAAGTGGAATTTTCCCCCTGCATTACTGTGGACAGCATAAATAGAGATTTTAGGAAACGCTGACATCATTACCGAGGTATACATTGGTCAAAACATTTTTTTGATCAATATCTACTTCTGCCCTATTGATAATAACATGCATACAAACATAAAGCAGAAGTTCATCCCACTTTACCATGATGGTGGGGGATTATATCTGGTTTGTGTATGATCTGTGACCATCTGTGGGGGTCACTCCAAAAGCTTTTAAGGAACCCCCCCCCCCCCTCTTTTGTGTGTCTGCATGTCAAGAAGAGAGTCCCTATTGCAGTGCAAGTTTAATTAGACTTTAAAAAGTGAAAGTGAAAGTATAATTCATAAAGTGCGTGCCACACAAAAAACATTTGTACATGTTTTAACAGGATCAAGAGTAACAGGAAGTGAGGTAGACTTACCTGTAGTTGCGACATGACAGCGCAGGAGGAACAGGAAGAACAATACATTCATCATGGTGTTTCCGTTAGTAAGCCCTGAGCACACAGCCAGCTGCTCTGAAGGTCTCCTTGATATGTGGGGCGTGTCTGTTACTCACTGCCAAGTGCAACGTACCATGTCTGTGAGAACTGTGCAAACTTCTTATCATCAGCCAGCACTTTGTGTTCTTTCAGGATATGATAAGAGGTAGCAGCACATTGAGAGAAACATCTTCAAGGTGATTCTGCCCAGCAACTTGTGACTGACTTTTGGGCAAACCCAATGAAATATTATCACGCCCTTTGTAATACGATCACGCCTATGCTTTCAATGAAACAGCTGAGCAACAGAGGAGACTTTGAAGATGATCGACCACGCTTTGTGGTGAACATTGGATCAGTCTTCCCTTTTGCAAAAGCGAGCTAAAAGCTGAAAAAGTTGTCCGTGTGTTCCTTGACTCTGCTGTGACGATTCTGGAACCTGACAATGTCAACCAACAGAAACAGACACTGATCAGTTTCTGCAGTGCAACAATTTGCCACTGGAGGACAGGAGAAGAGTGAGTAGAGTTTTGTTGACTTTCAAAACCCATCCAGGGTGAAACTATTTATTACTTTTGTTGCTTTTTTTTATCAGGCACTTTGTTGACAGTCCCCCTGCAGCAAGTCACAGCCTGCTGTGTAAAGAGTTCACCATGAAGTACCCAGTTTGCAGGACAGCACGTACTAATCAAAATCAGGTTGTAGCTCGCAGCTTACTTTACTATGGTTGGAAAGTGGTCCCAGTTTTGTAAAAGCAATGTTTGACAAGTTTTTGATATGAGAAGAACAAACCTACGAGACAAGGGAGCTCAGGGACTCCAGAAAGGTCTATGGTTAGTAACTTTAATGGGACAGGAAGGATCCCAGTGTGTCAGTGTGCCAATTCCCCCAGCAGTCTAAGCCTATAGCAGCATAACAAAGAGCTGGTCAAAGCCTGAGCCAGCTCCAACTATAAGCTTTATCAAAAAGGGTGAGAGTGCGCAGGGCTCTTGACAGAAGATGCAAAACACTTTGGGCTCCTTTCTTTACTCATTTATGCTCAGGGAGCTCTGTTTCCACTTGCCATGCATGAAGTCACTCCCTGATTTTCAAACGACTGGGAGAGGTAAAGGTCCTCATGAAAATATAAGTGGGGTTACAAGGTATTTGGGTTAACTTACCTTGGAGTTTACTTGGACTACATGTTGTTTTAACTGAAGAGGGAGCACGGAGGGAGACCCTCACTTTGAATGGGATTCCTTCCAACAGGATTTTGATGAGTTCACTGGAGCAATGCCACGTCTTACCAGCATTACCTGACACCCAATATGATATGATATAATACCTGATAAGTTGCCTCAAATGATACGGTACAATATGATATATTTTAACTTTAACTGAACCAGGAAGTCCCTTTGAGAACTCTTTAATGAGAGAATCCTGGACAAGGTAACATCCACACAGAAAATATTGACTTTAATACATTTATTTGTCATTAAAAGTCTTTAAGAAATCATCTTAACATGTTACTTCAGTTAACTGGCAGTTCATAATCAACAATATTACTTTATTTACATAACAACTTTAAAACAAGGGTTAACAAAGTGCTTTGACAGACAGAATACATAACTCACCTCATTCCTTTTTTTGAGTGCATAGAAAATGACAAACAATGTAACATGGAGATATCACAACAGTCAACAGTTCTACAAAGACACCTGATGCTAAGCTAAAGGTAACCTGCAGTATTAGTGCTCCAGCTCTAATGGGAAGACATGTTATTGTGTTAGTGTTTAAATCTGTTGTTCTTAGCTCCTCACTCTCTGGAGTTCAGCTTCCTCATCTGATGATCCTTGCCCACCCTATGAAGACAAGCAGCAGATAAAGAGACATTTTTAAACATACTGTGGATATAATGCAGGATATTTAGGCTTTATAGTGACCAGGATATTACTCACCGTTAACGAGCTGGAACCCTGAAATTCAAGTGAGAAATATCAAAGTCAGCACTTTCATAGAATGGACTCAACTAAAAAATAAATACAGTACCAGACAAAATATGTAGGATGGGACGTGATCCCACCTCCAGACCCCCTATCACTTACTTTAACTCTTCCTGTCCCATTAAAGTTACTAACCATAGACCTCTCTGGAGTCCCTGAGCTCCCTTGTCTCGTAGGTTCCTCTGAGTCGCTGCTGTAGACGTCCTCCTAGTCTGGATGTACCAGACTCCAGCTGCTACAACTACTACTATCCGTCTCCCCACTATCTTCTCTCTCTCTCTCTCTCTCTCTCTCTCTCTCTCTCTCTTCATCTCCCTCTATCCCTCTCTCCAACTCGGTCTCAGCAGATGTGTGTCTAACATGAGTCTGGTCCTGCTGGAGGTTTCTGCCTGTTAAAGGAAGTTTGTCCTTGCCACTGTAACTTGCTAAATGCTGCAAAGTGCTCTGCTCATGGTGGATTAAGATGAGATCAGACTGAGTCCTGTCTGTAAGATGGGACTGGATCTTATCCGGTCTTCATGTTGGGTCCTTGTTGATAATAGACCTGGTCTAGACCTGCTCTGTTTGTAAAAGCGTCTTGAGATAAGGTTTGTTGTGATTTGGCGCTACATAAATAAAGATTGATTAATTGACTTGATCCTGAAATCATCAAGACGTTAAAAGAAAAAGTTCCTCACCATGTTTGTTCTTCCTCCAGATTAGAAGTCCAGCAATGCAGACTGACAGGAGCAGCAGTCCTACAATGACTCCAGTGACCGGACCGGTAGGAAACCCAGAACCTGGAACTAAAACCCAACCTCATAACTATGAGAACATTCACAGTGTTTCAACCCTTTCTGTACACTGCATGGTACTGGAAGGTTTTTCAATGGGCAAATCCTGGAATAATTATCACAATTCAGTTTACACACAGATGAAACTAATCAGGGTGGGGCACACAATCACCGAGGAGGGAAAACTGAACTGAACTAATATAAACGTCAGTATCTCCTCCATTTTTAAAGACTAATTCAGTTTTACCTTCGTTGCTTCTGATCGCTGCTTCCTCCAGTTTGGTGACGATATCGTCCTTAACACCGGAGAGCTGAAACACATTCGTACTTCCTCCAGTCTTCAGGTTTCACTGAGGTAATGTTCAGCTTCACACTGATCTGGAAGCTTCCATCATTGTTGGGGAGGATCTCTCCGTGGTCCACGTTCTCAAAAAGCTCCTCTCCATCTTTCCTCCAGAACATCACGGCTCCGTCAGGGTAGAAACCTGTAGCGTGGCAGGTGACTGGAGAGGAGGGAGACTTCTGGAGGAGAGATACTGAGGGGAGGTCTGGAGGGAGGCAGAAAAAAATCCACAAAGTGCAACAAAAATATTGTTTTAATTTCATTTGAATTTTGTACGACAAACAGAAAATGAATCTGTACATCTGGTCGTGTAATTCTACCTATTCTCTGCAGAAGGAACGCTGCATGTTGCACAAAAGTTTCCAGCATCTTGGAGCATACGGCTGTGAAGCCATTAATTTTATGTCTTATATGAGCTTTATTGGTTTCCCATGCAAGTTGGCTGGCGGACATGTGGTGCTCTGGAGAAAGCCATGTCAACGTCTGCAGGTCCAATGTTATTAAGTCCTCTCCATCATAACCATACCGGTCAAAACCAACAGCCTTTTGAGTGTCGTCATCCCACTCACAGCTATTTAAGCGCTGAAGAACGTGGACACCTGAGAGAGGGAGAGACGGAGAGGGAACGGACATTGAGATTGTGAAATCTTACAAGTACCTGGGTGTTCACCTGAACAATAAACTGGACTGGTCAGACAACTCAAATGCGCTGTACAAGAAGGGACAAAGCAGACTCTTTCTACTCAGGAGACTCAGGTCTTTTGGTGTGGAGGGGGGCTCTTCTGAAGTCCTTCTTTGACTCTGTGGTGGCATCAGCCATCTTCTTTGGAGTGGTCTGCTGGGGAAGTAGCATCTCTGCTGCTGATAGGAAGAAGCTGAACAGACTGGTGAAGAAGGTCAGCTCTGTCCTGGGCTGCCCACTGGACAGCGCCCCTAATGGTATGGGGATCATAAGAGTCCATGGCATGGGTAGCGTCCACATCTGTGAAGGCTCCATTAATGCTGAACAATATATACAAGTTTAGGAGCTTCATATGCTGCCATACAGACGATGACGTCTTCAGGAAGACAACGCCAAACCACATTCTGCACGTGTTACAACAGCATGGCTCTGTAGTAGAAGAGTCCAGATGCTGAACTGGTCTACCTGCAGTCCTGACTTGTCACCCTTTGAAAACATTTGGAAAGTAATGAAACAAAAAATGCAACAAAGGAGACCCTATCGCTTTGCCAGAATTTGTTTGGCATGTCAGAATTAAAAACAACAACATATGTTCAACAGTACAAAAAACAAAACAAAGAATCATAAATGACATCAAGTCAAGTCAGTATAAATATAGGATGTTAACAGATGATACAGTTACAGTGGTAACCAAGTGGCTGAGCTAATAATATAATAATAAGCACTAAAAGATGAATATGAAAAAAACATTTATTACCTTCTGTTTGGTTGAAGACTTCCTTTAGATGGTGAATCTTGGCTTTGAAGATTTGTGACAAAGCAACACAGTCTTGACTATACATCTTCAGGTATTCTGGATAAATCTTTATTAACTCTTTAGCAAAGTCCAGTGAGGCCTTTGCTGTCTTCATGTTACTGTCACAGTATCCAATTTGGATTCCATCAATCACCGCGGTCGCCACAAACTCTGGAAAGTCTTGGATTGCTGACGACGCAGTGTCAAGATATTTCAGCGAGTGTCTCACTGTGAGAAAAAGAGAGGCTTTAAGTGGAAACAGCAGATATTTGCAAAGAATGACATAATAATGAGACCATCCTGAAATCCCATCCAGCATTTCACTTTAATAACTCCAGAAACTGGACTCCTTTGGAGCACTGAACTGAGTTATTGGACCCAAGAACATTTCAAAGTTCAAAGACTGTACAAGCAAGCCAAAGGTCAGCGCACAGGAAGTCAGAACAGTGCAGGCAACAGAAACATTACTAAAGTGGTGAAAACTCAAGGGCAAACAAGAGGAGGACCAAGGCTGGACCACTGACACAAGGGTCAAAGGTGAACAGGCACAGAAGGGTTCAACACTCTCAAAATAAAGGAGGAAGTAACCAAACTTAAAAATAGAGATAAAGGCGAGATTAAAGATAAACACGAGACAGGACACACGAGGAAATGAGATGAAAAAACTTGATTAATGTGGAGCTGGAATGTTGTTAAAAGATGAGGGAGAAACAATGTAAACATGCACCTGTGCCAACTGTTTTCAAATGTGTTGTTGGTGTCAACCTTCAAATATACATATATGTCTCATAAAAGAATATCTCTTGATGTTCTATTTTTATATTTACTTCAACATTGCGTCTTTACTAAAACTGAACCCTGCTGGAAAAACTGCAAACTTTTTTAAGGAAGTATCGAAAAGGATTAGAGCCACTGAAAAAAAAAAAAAAAAAAAGGAAGCCAGGCCAACCCATTTTTCTTTCTTTTCATTTTTCTGATGATTCAGTCAAATATTCTGACTATTTACAAGAACTCTGAGTTTTTCTAAGAATTCTAGAATTCTGAGATTAAAGAAAGAGTTCTGACTTTCTCTAAGAATTCTAGAACTAAACAAAAGGCATAATTCTTACCCTAACGCCAGGATTCTAGAATTCTTAGAAAAAAACAGAACTCTTTCTTTAATCCTGGAATTCTAGAATTCTGAGAACAAAGCCATAATTGTGACTTTCTTGGGAATAAACTCGAAATTTTGATTTTTTTTTCACTTTAAAGAAAGAACAATAATGCATGTGTCATAGTTGTTATTAATTAATAATACTTGTTAACCATCTGTGTTGAATACTTGATTTTGATTGGTCAGAACAGTTCATAACCTCAACAGCAAAAGCAACACCAGAGAAAACCTCATCACAAAGGTCAAATCAAATCAGTTCTAGGAGTCCGGCACATTTCACCTCTGCCTGTTGACACTGTGGAAAAATATGAAACACCCTTGCTCACCTAGTCAGGACTTTAATCCACATAACCCCCTGCCCCCTTTGCATTACACTGTTTGAACTGGGCTTACATTACACTTTCTGTATGATCATTCTTTTATTACATAGTTTCTCTCACTCTAAGGTCGCTTCACTGCTGTTTTACTTCTACCAAAGTTGGGTGGATTGCATCTTATGGTTTGAATGTAGTCCCAGAAACACAACATTTTCAGTATGATTTAATGGAGTGCAGGTTATCCTCAAAGTGAGGGCAAAAATAAGGCAATAACAAAAACAAGGAACAGGAAGTGTCAGAAAGAATAACATTGTGCTCTTACCTGTAGATGCAGCAGGACAGAACAGGAGCAACACAAATAAAACCTTCATGTTGTTGTTTTTTTTTCCTCTGTGAGGTGAGTCCGGTCCTCAAAATGCAAATGCTGAAAAACACCAAATGCTGCCAAATGCAATATTCTGTCTCCATATATGAAAGGACCGCCCCAAATTCTTACCTGTGATTGTCTCATTTCCTTCTCAGCAGAGGCGGGACTTGAGTTCAAACCAACTATTCATGCTGTTCTGCAACAGAATGCTGGAAGCTTTCTCTGCATTCTAATGTCGCTCATGTTTTTTATTTACTGTGTAAAACTTTGACTTTGTGCAAGCATCTCTTTTTCTAACGCTTTAAGACCTGGAGTCCTGGAGACAGGAGGGGTAACAATGTGATTTACTCATGTGTGCATCAAAAGTGGAAACTTTAGGGGCTAACAAGGAAGCTAATGTGAAAGTGCAAAAGTACTGCAGTTCCTTAAGAGCCCACTTGAGGCAGGGTCCAAGCGCTGTGGAATCCACATAAGATGTGTGTGATTAAGGGGTGTGTCTGAGTTGATGGACAGATGGGTGCATGGTAGCTGTTGGTCTGTAATCAGCTCTATTTGCCTGTTGTCAATGGATGGCCGTGTGGTGATATTTGAGTCCTGGACTCAAGCTTGAGTCCTGACTTTCCTGATTTTGTTTGAATCTAATGTAAACAAAGGAAATGTTTTCTACACATCAAATATGTCAAACACAGTCAGTCCAGATTCAGACAGTTTGGAGTTTGGAATAAAACTGCCACACACCTTGTCATGAATAATATAATAATATATGTAACAATGAGGTATGGAGCGCCATTTGTAAAGTTGTACACATTGAAAATAAAACTCTCTTGAATATATTAAAAGTCACTTTTTAATCGCATTTAGAGCAATATTTGATATCTTTTTCAGTTGTCATTATGTTGTGGTAAGTATATTTAGATTTAACATTTAACACTTAAATTTTATATTTTACATTAAGATTTAACATTGAACATTCAGATTTTACATTTAAAATTCAACATTTAAAATTCAACATTAGATTTAACTTTAAACATTTAGATTTAGGCAAGGCAAGGCAAGGCAGCTTTATTTGTATAGCGCATTTCATACACGAGGGCAACTCAATGTGCTTTACATTAACACATTAAAAGCATTGGAGACATTCAGACAAGCATAAAAGAACATAATTAAAATGACAAATATGATAAAACAGAAAAGAAAAGGAAAATTAGAAATATATTAAAAATTACATTAAAATGTTAGTTTAAAGTGAGTTAAAATAATCTAAGATAGGAAGGCAGAGGTAAATAAAAAAGTCTTAATCTTTGATTTAAAAGAGGTGAGAGTTTGAGCAGACCTACAGCTTTCAGGGAGCTTGTTCCAGATATGTGGTGCATAATGACTAAACGCTGCTTCACCATGTTTCGTTCTGACTCTAGGAACTGAAAGCAGACCAGTACCTGATGATCTCAGAGGTCGAGGTGGTTCATAAAGTAGTAGCAGATCAGCAATGTATTTTGGGCCTAAACCATTCAGTGCTTTATAAACCATCAGCAGGATTTTAAAGTCTATTCTCTGACAGACAGGAAGCCAGTGTAGAGATCTAAGAACTGGAGTAATGTGGTCTACTTTTTTGGTCCTTGTTAGGACTCGAGCAGCAGCATTCTGTATGAGCTGCAGCCGTCTGATGGACTTTTTAGGGAGTCCTGTAAAGACCCCGTTACAGTAGTCTAGTCTGCTAAAGATAAATGCATGGACGAGTTTTCCTGCATCCTGCTGAGACATAAGTCCTTTAATCCTTGATATATTCTTAAGGTGATAGTAGGCTGACTTTGTAATTGTCTTAATGTGGCTGCTGAAATTAAGGTCTGAGTCTATGACTACACCAAGGTTTCTGGCTTGGTTTGAACATTTCATCATTGCAGATTGGAGCTGAGCAGTAACCTTTAACCTTTCTTCCTTGGCTCCAAAAACAATCATTTCAGTTTTTTCTTTGTTTAACTGAAGAAAGTTCTGGCTCGTCCAGTCATTGATTTGTTCAATGCATTTACTCAGTGTTTGTATGGGACTATAATCCCCTGGTGATATGGTGATGTAAATGTGTGTGTCATCTGCATAGCTATGGTATTTTATTTGGTTGTTTCTTATTATCTGACCTAAGGGGAGCATGTAGATGTTGAATAGTAGAGGCCCCAGAATGGATCCTTGAGGTACTCCACATACGATTTTCATCCGCTCAGATGTGTATTTACCTATAGACACAAAATAGTCCCGGTCATTTAAATAGGACTTAAGCCAATTTAGTACTGCACCAGAGATTCCCACCCAGTTTTCAAGTCTGTCTAGTAGTATCTTGTGGTCAACTGTGTCAAAAGCAGCACTAAGATCAAGTGATACCAAAACTGAGATTTTGCCGTTGTCTGTGTTTAAATGAATATCATTGAGGACCTTGACTAGAGCGGTCTCTGTGCTGTGATGTGATCGGAATCCTGATTGGAAGACATCAAAACAGTCATTTATCATTAGATAATTGTTCAGTTGTTGAAAAACAGCTTTTTCAATAATTTTACTTAAAAAAGGGAGGTTTGATATCGGCCTATAGTTGTTCATTTCTGATGCATCTAAATTGTTCTTCTTCAGGAGGGGTTTAATTACTGCTGTTTTCATGGCCTGGGGGAAGACACCTGTAAGAAGAGACATGTTGACAATTTGAAGCAGATCCGAGGTCATGCAGTCTGAAACCTTTTTGAAAAATGGTGATGGTAGAATGTCAAGGCAGCAGGATGAGGATTTCAAATGCTGTATTATATCTTGTAGGTTTTTGTAATTTATTGGATTAAATTGTGTCATAGTGATTGAGTTGTTTTTTGGTGGACACACAGATAACACATTCCCAGTACCTCGTACAGTAGTGCTGACTGCTTGTCTGATTTTCTGAATTTTGGCAGTGAAGAAGAATGCAAATTCATTGCAGGCCTTGGTAGATAAGTGTTCAGAGGCCACTGGCACAGGGGGGTTTGTTAGCCTGTCGACTGTAGCAAACAGGGCGCGTGCATTATCTTTGTTTTTGGAGATAATGTCTGAGAAGAAGGTCTGCCTTGACTTTTTCAGTTCTAGATTAAACATGTGAAGTCTTTCTTTATAAATGTCATAATGAACCTGAAGCTTTGTTTTACGCCACCTGCGCTCAGCTTTTCGACATTCCTTTTTTTCATGTTTGACCTGCATGGTATTCCTCCAAGGCGATTTTTTCTTATTGGAGACCACTTTTAATTTAGTTGGTGCAATGGAATCAATAATGTTTGTAATTTTTAAAGTGAAATCTTCTACAAGTTCATTTGCAGAGAACCTAGAGAGGGGGGTTATGGAAGAGAAAGCCTGAATAAATATATCACTGGTACTTTCAGTAATGTAACGTTTTGAGATAACCTCAGTTTGAACATTAGTGTTCACAGATAAATCACTTTCAAAGAAAACACAGCAGTGATCAGAGAGAGCAACATCAGATACAAGAACCTTGGAAATGTTTAGACCCTTGGAGATAACCAAGTCTAGGATGTGGCCCCTGTTGTGTGTGGGCTGCGTCACATGCTGAGTGAGTCCAAAGTTGTCAAGGACATAACACAGTTCTTCAGTCACTCTGTCCTCAGGTTTGTCAACATGGATGTTAAAATCACCAACAATTAAAACAGAATCAAAGTCAGTGCAGATAAGAGACAGTAGTTCAACAAGGTTATCAAAGAAATCAGTACAGTATTTAGGTGGTCTGTAAATATTAAGAAATATAGACCGAGAGGATGTATTTAACTGAAGAGCCACATATTCAAAAGAAGTGAAATTTCCATAAAACACCTGCTTGCATTTGAATAACTCATTAAAAATTATACTAACACCTCCTCCTTTTTTATGCGTTCTAGTCTCACTCACAAAAGAGAAGTTTGGAGGGCATGATTCAATGTGTACAGCTGCACTGTTATCTTGGTCTAACCAAGTCTCTGTTAAAAACATAAAATTAAGATTGTGTTTAATAATAAAATCATTTATTAAAAAAGATTTGCCTCCCAGAGACCTGATATTTAATAAAGCTAAGTTTAGTGAGTTAAAACCAGTTGTGTTATTTTTTACAGCTGTTTGTGGCTGACGAGGAAGTGGAGCTAAATTTAATAAGTTGGCAGATTTAGTCGAGTATCTTCTGTTTCTTAGCAGATTTACCCTTTTTCTATTTCCTGTCAACAGAGGAATTGAGGAGGCTACCTGAATTCCACAGGGCCCCGGCTTTTCCTGGTTGAAAACATTAATGATATCAGCTTTGAAGCCTGGACCCGGCCCATATCAGTTAGAATTGTTATGATGATGATGATTCTGAGGAGGTGAAGGGGCTTTGTGAAGTTTCTGTGATGGTGGTTTCGGGCACGGTGGTGGGCTGGGGGCTGGGCGATGGGGTAGATTTAGGGGAGAGAATATGGGATTTGGACGGGGTGTAAGCTTGATTCCAACATTGACAAGCTTTTCATCTCATCCGTAAAATCCAGGAGGGGGGAGGAGGGAGAGAGAGTGACTGGAGAGGGCGGGGAGTTGGCTGGTGTTTGGGGTGGTGAAGAATAGAAATCTCCTCCTGTTGGGAGTGGAGGCCACTCCTCTTGTTGGGGGGTGGAAGATGGCCGCAGTGGAGGCCACTCCTCTTGTTGGGGGGGTGAAGATGGCCGCAGTGGAGGCCACTCCTCTTGTTGGGGGGTGGAAGATGGCCGCAGTGGAGGCCACTCCTCTTGTTGGGGGGGTGAAGATGGCCGCAATCTAGGACGCTCCTCTCGTTGGGGGGTTGAAGTTGGCGGCACTGGAGGACGCTCCTCTTGGGGGGGTGAAGGTGGCGGCGATGAAGACTCCTCCTGGCTCAGCGATCTCAGTCGTTTTCCTCCAGAATGTGGTCTTATCTTCTGTTTTGTTTTGTCTTGTCTCTTGTCCTTGGCCAGGGAAGCTGGTGTGTGATACACAGAGTAAAATAGGTTGGAAGTGAACAATCTTACTCCTGACTTGTTGAGGCAAAATCCATCTGCCTTAAAAAGGTGTCTGCGTTCCCAGAAAATATTAAAATTGTCAATAAAGTTCACTGATTGAGCAGCACATGTAGCTTTGAGCCATTTGTTCAAAATCAACAGCCTGCTGAATCTCTCGTCCCCTCTTCGGACAGTCGGTAGAGGGCCACTGATAAACACCACAGTATCAACAGATCTGACTTTGCGCAGCAGATCAGTAAAATCTTGTTTCAATACCTCAGATTGTTGCTTCACAACATCCAAGGCCCCAGTGTGAAGAATGAGTGATTTCACCGTTGTGTGGTCAGCAACAATGTCCAGAATTTTGTCTGAAATGTCAGAGACCGAATCGTTGGTGAAGCAGAGGACTTTGGTGTTTCTCTTGCCACAGAGGCTACTGACCTCTTTCACGGCACCATCGCCCACGATCAGTGTTTCAGGCCCAGTCGTCAGCTCCCTCTGCGGCCTTTTGCTTATAGATTTGGTCTCGTACCTTCCCTTGGTCTTCGAGGACACAGGGTTTCTCAGGTCCTGGGATGGAGAGTCAGGATCTTGTGAAAGTGGTGCAAATCTGTTCTCTAAATGTATCTTTGTTTCTTCTACAGGTTTGCTCTTACTAGTACTTTTTACTGCTGTCCATGGCTGTTTCCTCCTTGGTAGGGGGGTTGAGGCGGCACTCCTTCTGGATGAGAGTGCAGGCCAGCCAGTCGCATCAGAAATCTCAGGGCGCTTGGCTCTGCCTGTTATCCGTTCTCTCATGTCCGTGGGAAACGTTTTATCTTTAGGCCTAGCGCCAAGAGTGTTCCAGCTGGTCCCAACTGCACAGTCCTCCTGTTTTGGAGTGTCATTGTTTGGGCTAACTAGCCGTGTGTTAGCAGGTACATGTCTGCTGCTCTGACCCCATGGAAGAGTGGTGTCATTCCCGCATAGTCCATTCACTTCCACATTCACTTCTATCCGATGCATCTTTGTTTCCAGCACAGCAATTTTCTGAAGGATCTTCTGAAAATCGTCCACAGTGAAAGGAGGCATTTTGGTTCCAGTTAGCTTAGCTGCTAACAGGCTTTTGCCGATCAGTAGGCCACGTTTGCAGTTTCGATAAAATGTCGAGATAAGGCAGTTGTTTACTTTGTCGACAGTAAATTATAGTCCCAGTGGTTTCTAAGTATCCTGGAGTGACTGCTTGTAGTCTCTCAGTGAAGAAAAAAGAGTTAAAATGAAAAGAATGCAAGCATAAGCAAGAGCAAGCAAAAAAGCGTCTGCACTCCTCAAGAGCAGGAAGTAGAACTTAACTTAAATTTAACATTTAGATTTTACATTTAACATTGAGCTGTTACATTACACAGTTAGATTTAAAATTTAACATTCAGATTTAACATTACACAGTTAGATTTAATATATTTGACAATTAGATTAAACATTGAACATTAAGATTTAACATTTAACAACTTTAAGGGAGTGTGCTATTGTACAAATATATATATACTACTACTAAATATCTCTCTCTCTCTCTCACACACACACACACACAAACACACACACACACACACACACACACACACACACACACACACACACACACACACACACACACACACACACACACAAGGACTCTACCTCAGCTGCTTTTTGCACATTAACCGTTTACTTAATCATTTACTTATCTCGAATACTGTCTGCACCTTAATATCATTTGCACTGTTATCTATTTCATTTTCATTGTCCATTTTTAAACTGCACTACCTGCACTGTGTACATAGGATGTTTTTATAGAACTGTATTTTATTATATTTTATATTTAAATTTCAGATATTTAAGTTATATATATATATATCTTTTTTTTTTTTGTCTTTTTGCCTTTTTATTTTATAGGACAGCTGAAGAGAGACAGGAAATGTGGGGAGTACAGAGTGGGGGAAGACATGCAGGAAATGGTTGACCGTCTGGGAATCAAACCGGCGACCCCTGCGACGAGGACTGTAGCCTCTGTATGAGGGGCGCTTAGACCGCTAGGCCACCAGTGCCCCAAATTTCAGATATGTAAAAGCTGGAAGAGAGATACAGCATCTCGTTTTTCCTGTATGTCTCGAATATACAGTGAAAATTGACAATAAAAACCTTTGAACCTTGATATACCTAAATTGTATTCTAGCTTTATTTATCTATTCTTATTTTTACTTATCTTATCTTATCTTGTTTTATTTTATTTTACTTATTGAAACTTCTTCTTGATTGTACTTATATCCCCCCCCCCCCAATAAAGTAATATCTTATCTTATCTTATCTTAAAGCTGCTGTGAGGAACTTTTGTTTTGTATCAATTCTGGCGCCCCCTTGTGGACAAAGTGATACCTCTTATCTCTTGTCCTATACATACAAAAGTAGTGTTTCGAACAAAAAACTCATCCTGTTGTCTTTTAACAGTCAACTTTATCAGGCAATGTGATTCTTGTCCATGAAAACAGTCAAATAAAGGCTGTTTCTGAAGGAAGATGTCCATCATCTGGTCTGACACCTACCCCTCAGGGCGGTTTCAGGCGTTAAAAATGACAACAGAGAAGGTGTCAGTGTTGCTGCTGATGGTCTCGTTTGCTATTGAAGGTCATAAAGAGGCATCGGTATTATTTTCAGTCTGTTTCTCAGCCAGTTCAAAACTCCTCACAGGAGCTTTGAATAAAGTATTTCTGACTCTGATTCTGAAGACAACTATTTCATAATTAATTTTAAAAATATGTTCAACTAATAAACTGAATATAAAGAATAACATCTATTACATCTATGTTCCTCCCATACACAGTTATATAACCAGACAACACCTCATTGTTCTCTGTTTGCATTCAAAGTCAGATCCTGCTCTCCTCCAGGATGCTCCTCTCTAAACTACCTTTAGTGTTGAGTCACAGAGAACTCACATAATCTCGCGATATCTCATCAGACTGCTTATCATTCCTCCTTTGTCCACTTTACACAACCACAAATGATCACTTTCAAAAGCATTTATGCGTGCAAACTTATCAAAACGTTATAAAATCACCCTCACATCTTCATATGTGTGATTTGTCGCACATGAACTGGTAGTTTAATGTGATAAATACAGAAAAGGGAGCAAGGGGAGGAGACACTCTCGTCGAATGGGAATGAGTTCTCGCGAGATTTCGGTGAGTTGAGTAAATGCCACGTCTTACCAGCAGAAACATCAACGCAGAGAGAAATATCAGAGGTTTCCTAACACTACAGCACACAGGACAGAGAGACATCCAGGGAACAGACAGGTACTGACCCCTCACATTCACTTGTAAGTATCTTTAATGTGTTTAAATGGGATTTAAAGACGAAGCTGCAGCAACACGTTAGCTTGTTGTGTGCATGCTAGCTAGCAGGCTCCTGCAGCTTTCTGAACAACTTAGTGACTCTAAAGGATCACTGGCTAATGTTTGAAGAGCAGGTTTTCACTGTTTACTGTGAGATTAAAGAGGAAACTTTCACATGTTAAGAGATTATCTGCATTTAGCATTCACACTGGATGTGTGAAGCTGCATGAAAAATATAAACAAACCGGATAAAGCTGTGTCAAACTCAAATTAAGTGTTAAATAAGCCAATAAAGACATCTTCCCTGGAGTTATAATCATTAAAAGTGACTGTAAGCATGCTTAAGTGAGGGTGCAGTACAATGTGTACTAATGCACTCAGTTAATCTTAAAGGCTGGACAGGTAAGGAAGCAAACATGGGCATATAAGCATGATTTTGAATGCACATCATGCTTTAATGTTTGATCTAAATAGCTTTCACAGTATCATCAAAGACCCAGCATCAAGTCAGGATCAGATCCAGTCCCATCTTCCAGACAGGACTCAGTCTGATCACATCTTAATCCACCATGAGCAGAGCACTTTGCAGCATTTAGCAAGTTACAGTGGCAAGGACAAACTTCCTTTAACAGGCAGAAACCTCCAGCAGGACCAGACTCATGTTAGACACACATCTGCTTTGACCGTGTTGGAGAGAGGGATAGAGGGAGATGAAGAGAGAGAGAGAGATGATAGTGGGGAGACGGATAGTAGTAGTTGTAGCAGCTGGAGTCTGGCACGTCCACAGCAGCAGAGATCCAGAGGAACTTACGAGACAAGGGAGCTCAGGGACTCCAGAAAGGTCTATGAAAAGAGAGGGAGACCAGAAGAAAGAAAAAGAGGAGGATAAATGGTAAAAGAATGACAGAAGGAAAATACGGGGTGAGAAAGAATAAAAAGAGAGAAGTGAAGAAAGAAAGAATGAAGTAAAAAAGAAAGAGAGACAGGAATAAAGGAAGAAAAGAAAGAATGAATGACAAGGGAGCTCAGGGACTCCAGAAAGGTCTAAGAAAAGAGAGAAGAGAGGGAGACTAGAAGAAAGAAAAAGAGGAGAGTAAATGGTAAAAGAATGACAGAAGGAAAACATGGGGTAAGAAAAGGAGACATAAAGGATGAAGAAACATGGAAAGAAGATAGAAAGAAAGGAAAAAGGAATAAAAGAAAGAAAGAATAAAAAGAGAGAAGTGAAGAAAGAAAGGAAAAAAGATTGAAAGAAAGAAATAAAGTAATAAAAGAAAAAATGAATGACAAGGGAGCTCAGGGACTCCAGAAAGGTCTATGGTTAGTAACTTTAATGGGACAGGAAGAGTTAAAGTGAGAGACAGGCAGAGAGAGGAGAGAGAGGGAAAGACAGGATCCCAGTGAGTCAGTCTAAGCCTATAGCAGCATAACTAAGACCTGGTCCAAGCCTGATCCAGCTCTAACTATAAGCTTTATCAAAAAGGAAAGTTTGAAGCCTACTCTTAAAAGTGGAGAGGGTGTCTGCCTCCCGGACCCTGACTGGTAGATGATTCCAAAGGAGAGGGGCCTGATAACTGAAGGCTCTACCTCCCATACTACTTTTAGAGACTTGAGGTACGATGAGCAGGCCTGCATGTTGGGAGCGTAGTGTTGTAGAGGGGTAATAGGGCACTATGAGCTCTTTAAGATACAAAGGTGTCTGATTATTAAGAGCTTTGTAGGTCAGAAGAAGGATTTTAAATTGTATTCCTTGTAGAGAAGCTAACTCGGGAGAGATGTGCTCTCACTTCCTAGTTCTTGTCAGTACTCGAGCTGCAGTCTTTAGAGACTTGTTGGGGCCGCCTGATAAAAAAGGGAATTCCAGTAATCTAACCTGGAAGTAACAAACTTGTTTTTCTGCGTCGCTCTGAGACAGAATGTGAAATATTGTGGAAGTGAAAAAGTGAAAAAAGTGAAAGCATGCTAAAAAAAAAATGATGCACCAGCCTCTTCCTACAGAACTCATGATGCTGATGAGTCACTTCTTTTATTGTGTTGGAATAACCCTTTATTGAACTTCCTCAGGTGGGAATGTTAGCTCTTTATGTGTGCAGTTTGTAGCTTAAAACTTTGCAACATGCTTATGGTGTCACGGCCAGCTTTAGGAGACTCACCAGGCCCTTCATGTGACGACAAAATCTTCACACTGAGCGGGATATGTTTGAACTGGTAACTGGCGGCCAAATTCCACCAGACCCGTGTCCGATCCATCACAGCACCCGATCTGATAAGTTTCTATTCTAGTCAATGTGTTAACTTCCACTGGATCCGCTCCGTTGCGTTCCGGCTGCGTCTATTGATGCCGGATGCCGGAGCACGACGCATCAATCTCAACAGAGCAGATGGAGCGGGACAGGAAGTCAGGTTTCACCAAAACAAAATGAAAACATCCGGTTAATTTTCAGAATAAAACACTCTAAGAGGAGGGAGGGAAGGAGAGAGGAGGGAGGTAAATAAATGGGTGAGGATTATGAGACAAAAGCTGGGGAAAGTGTGAGCGTAGAAAGTTGGACAGGAGAGGAAGGGAATGAAAAGGGAGGGAAGAGGAAGAGTTCCATCTCTTCTTTCCTACATCGCTACCTTTCTCCCTCACTTTCCCTACCTTGCTTCCTCTCTTTCTCCCTTCCTCCTTTCCTTCAACTTCATCCCTAGTTTCCCCCACCCTACCTTTATCCTGTTTTCCTCCATCATCTTTTTCTTTCTCCTCCTTCTGGTGTTGAAAAATAAAGCTCATGCTGAAGCACTAAACAACCTGCAGTACCTCGAGTGTCCACTTGAGGCAGACTCCAGAAGTGAGTAAGACCCCATTAGACTCTGTGTTAAATGTTACTTTTTAAGGCCTGGTGCTAAAAAAACAAGGTTCTGTCTTTATGGTTCATAAATTTAGTCACAAAAAATAAACAAAAGGTGATTTTTAAAAATATTTCTTGAACATTTTGTTGATTTTAAGATATTTATCATGAAAACATCCGGTTAATTTTCAGAATAAAACACTGTGTTATCACTAGATCGTATTTCACTTAACTACAACAACAAACCGTCATGATGAGTGGAGCCAGGCCTGGAGTCAACAGGTCAGAGGTTTTCAGAGGACCAGAAAGACAACATGGATGAGGGGAGGAGGAGGAGGAGAATCCTTGATTCGGTGATTACTGCAGGAGAACCTCTGTCACATGACTCCGGCTGTCCGGAGGTCCTGCTCCGTGCTGCGTTCTGAAAACACAACTGGTGGGTGTTGACGGCCGAGAGACATGGAGCTGGACTGCAGCGGGTCGGAGACGGACCGGACACAGATCTGGTGGAAGTCCCGTGTCAGGAAAATGTCTGGGCAGAGCTGAGGCTTCAAATAATCTTTCTGGAAACAACTTGTGCGAGATAAAAGTCCCAAACTTTATGAAATAATGACCAAAATAATGTTTAAAATGTGACGTGCTGGAGCGTGACGACTTCTTCAGTGTCTTAGAGTTTAACTGAATCGCTCTTTTCTTCCTCACAGACGACATCATGGGCTGTTTACGTCTGCTGGTGCTCACATCTGCACTACTCCTGTTAGCCTCCCACCCATCAACCGGTCACAGCCACTCCCACGGGGACCACGGACACGCCCACTCCCACGGCCACCACGACCACGGCCACCATCATCACGGACACGCCCATTCCCACGGCGGAGACGATGAGAGGATGTTCCACGGGGCGAGCAAGTGGAGCGCTGAGGCGAACCTGCCGTTGGAGGAAGAGGAGGAGCATCACGGACACGCCCACTCTCACGATCACGGACACGCCCACTCTCACGATCACGGACACGCTCATCAGGATGATTTCATCCGAGTGAAAAGAGAGGAGAGTGTTCACGAGCACTCGCACGGAGAAGAGAAGGTGAAGAGGGACACGCTGCAGCTGTGGATGCAGGTGAGGTCACATCTGGCGCCTTGTACACACACGTTTACACATCGCATCATCACCATCTCTCGCTGCTCTGTATGCAAATTACAGCAGAGCATCATCCGCCTTCATCAGACTGTAACAATGAAAGCATGATAACAGGAGCAGACTGACAGGATGCAATGAGGCAGAAAGGGAAAGGATGTTTTTAACTGATGTCATATGAATCAGATAAGACTTGTTTTGTTATCACACAGATCGTCTTTGTGTCATTCCTGTGTTGCATTATTACAAACTCTGATAAACCGCGCCCTCGTCCTATCTCTGGATCACAAATCATGTCTTAAATCCAAGCAGCAACCTCCAGTCTGAAAATATGAAGCCCATGCAGAAGTGCTAAAAACTGCAGTTCATCGAGCGTCCACTTGAGGCTGGCTGCAGAAACACAGGAAACCACATACACACCCATTCAAAGAAGACGATCTTTACAGCAGAAATAAACATGTTTACAGCCTGGTTCAAAAAAACGTTCAGGTCTGAAGAGCTCATTTCTCTCTCAGCTCACGCTGTATGGGGGTGAATTTATTGTAAGATACTAAACTTACGAGTTTTGCCCAAATAAGGACATGCCTGACTTGATTAAGAGGCAGGCACCCTGTAGCTGTTAGTGAGGAGGCTAAAGGCCCGCCTCTTTACCTCACACTAGCTCGGACGAAGTTATGTTGAGTTCAGCATTTCCAATATGGCACCCGCCGACCATTGGCTTCAAAACAGCGCTTCAGAAACAGATGGTTGAATTTGCCATTTATGTGAAGAGTTCCTCTTGTAATCCAATCACCTAGTTTGGATTTTAGTGGCAGGTTCAAACAGGACCTCAGACAGGAAATGATCTGCATATTGAAAATGCAGACTCAACCACACTTTCTGTTGACCTCAGAGGTAAAGAGGGGAAGTTGAGACAGCTTTTAGCCCCTTATTTGAAAGCTACAGTGTCAGTCAAGTCAGCTAAGCACCTAATTATGCGAAACTCGTAAGTTTGATATCTTAAAAAGTGACGAGTTATAAAAATATTTCACTGATTCAGACCAAAACCAGTCGGAAAGTCGGATGTAAACAGCTTTATTCTTGTTTTAAAGATCAGCTTTTGTCAATGGGTGTGTATGTGGCTTCAGTGCTTCTGCAGCCAGCCTCTAGTGGACACTTCAGGAACTGCAGTTTTTTTAAAAAGTTATGTTTTTGGGGTATTTTTGCCTTTAGAGAGACTTGAAATGAAGGGAGTGGAGAGCAGGTGAAGACATGCAGGCCGGGAGTCGAACCAGCGACCGCTACCACAAGGACTGCAACGTCATGGGCGGACACTTAAATTGCTTGGCTAATGGCGCCCTGAGGAACTGCAGTTTTTAACATTCATATTTCCTTCTCCCTCCATCCCTCCATCTCTGCAGGCTATCGGAGCGACCCTGCTGATCAGCGCGGCGCCTTTCCTCATCCTGTTTCTGATCCCCGTTCAGTCCAACAGCGACCAGCACCAGAACCTGCTCAAGGTGCTGCTCAGCTTCGCGTCAGGCGGACTGCTGGGGGACGCCTTCCTGCACCTCATACCTCACGCTCTGGGTAGGAAGTAGATCCAGGAACATCCCACACTTTCACTCGATGTGTGTGTGTGTTCGGTCTGATCTGTATTTATTAGTTCAGACTTTTTAAGAACCAGTTATTTTGCTGACACGCTCATTTTTCTCAATAAGAACGAGTAGTTTGAAAAGTGGATACTGAGAGTCTGAGATGTTTCTCTTGTTGCAGATAATCACCGTTCAGTGGGAATGATCTTAGTTTTTTTTAATAAGTACTTGGTAATTAACATCTCAAAAGATGGATCACAGAGAATACTTTGAATTTGCATCAAACTATGGATTTATATCCTAATCTGCACCACAGTCTGTCTCCAGCTTGCAGCCAGAGATGCAAACTCTCAGAGTATAAAAGTAGATCAGTTAATAAATGAGTTAATGAAAAAGAACAATACAAATAATAAGTAATATTAATAATTAAAATAAAGAAATAGATGAAAAAAAAAAAATTATGTACAATAAAATAAATAGGTTAATATTATAATAAATGAATAAATAAATAAATACAAAAGGGAAAAAAATGATAAAGTGATGTTTTTTGTATAAGAAAGCAAAAAAGTAGATAAGTAAATAATTTACTTAATGGAAAAAAAAAAGAAGTTAAAATTAATAAATAAATACAGAAAAAAACAATAAACAAAAAAGTAAAAGGGTTAATATTATAATACATAAATAAACACAAAAGGAAAAAAATGATAAAGTGTTGATTTTTTTTATAAGAAAACAAAAAAGTAGATAAGTAAATAAATTACTAAGTGGAAAAAAAAACAATAGAAATAATAATAAATAATAATGTTTAAAATAAATAAATAGAGAGAAGATATAATATACAATAACATAAGTAGGCTAATATTATAATAAATAAATACAAAAGGAAGAAAATGATAATAATAAAATTATGTTTTTTTGAAAAAGAAAACAAAAAAGTAGATAAGTAAATAAAGTGCTTCATGTTTCAAAATAATAATGAATAATGATAATTATTTAAATAAACAAATAGAGAGAAAAAAAAGAATTACAATAAAATAAATAGGCTAATATTATAATAAATAAATACAAAAGGAAAAAATGATAAAGTTGTGATTTTTGTTTGATTTAATTAGTTAATGGATATAACAATAGAAAATAGTAATAAATAATGATTTAAAATAAAAAACTAATTAATAGAGAAGAAAATAATAAAAGTGAAAATACAATAAAAAAATGTTTTAATATTAAAAAAATAAATCAATACAAAAGGAAAATGATAATAAAAAAACAAACAGAAAAATAAAAAGAATAAACACCACATGTGATAACCTACAGCTACTCTTTCAGCAGCTTTAATGCAACATTGAGATAACTCCGCTCACTGCCCCTCATGTCTGTGTTGTGTTTGTTCTCCACAGAGCCGCACTCTCACCATGAAGAGGAGCACGGACACTCACATGAGAGTGAGGAGTCACATGACCACGGACACTCTCACGGTACACAGCTACTGATTTTAAAACTGACGAAAGACGCAAATAGAAATGTATCTTTTAGTCACACCTCTAACACGCTCCCTCTGTCCTCTAGGAGCCGCCCACGGTCACATGATGTCAGTGGGTCTGTGGGTGCTCGGCGGGATCATCGCCTTCCTGGTTGTAGAGAAGTTTGTGCGTCTGGTGAAGGGAGGACACGGACACTCACACGGACACTCACACGGTACGAGTCCTCACAGCCAATTCAATCAAAAGTCATTCACATTAAAACTCTCTGAAATCTGTCGACCTCTGCACCCGTGACCTGATTTGATTTTGTTCTCAGATGCTCCTAAAGCGAAGGACAGCGACGGAGAAGAAGAAAAGGAAGAGAAGAAAGAAAGCAAAGATGAGAAGGAGCCAAAGAAGGAGGAGCAGAGCACAGGTGAGCTGTTCCTTCATCACTGACTCTCAGCTGATTACAAACTGATGAGCTCACAGCTCCCTCTGCTGGACAGTTATTGAATTGCTTAGATTTGATCCATGTGTGGATGAGGCTTGATGATGACGTAGTGTTTCTTAGTGATTCAATCTCAATAGAGTGGAAGGGAATAGAGTGGAAGGGAATAGAGTGGAAGGGAATAGAGTGGAAGGGAATAGTGTGGAAAAGAATAATGTGGAATGGAAGGGAATAGAGTAGAATGGAATTGTGTGGAACGAAATAGAGTAGAATGGAAGGGAATAGAATGGAATCGAATAGAGTGGAAGGGAATAGTGTGGAATGGAATAGAGTGAATGGAATAGCGTGGAAGGGAATAGAGTGGAATGGAATAGTGTGGAAGGGAATAGTGTGGAAGGGAATAGTGTGGAAAAGAATAGTGTGGAAGGGAAGGGAATAGAGTGGAATGGTATTGTGTGGAATGGAAGGGAATAGTGTGGAATGGAATAGAGTGGAAGGGAATAGAGTGGAATGGAACAGAGTGGAAGGGAATAGAGTGGAATGGAATAGAGTAGAATGGCATAGTGTGGAACGAAATAGAGTAGAATGGAAGGGAATAGAGTGGAAGGGAATAGTGTGGAAGGGAATTGTGTGGAATGGAATAGTGTGGAAGGGAATTGTGTGGAATGGAATAGAGTGGAAGGGAATAGTGTGGAATGGAATAGATTGAAAGGGAATAGCGTGGAATGGAATAGAGTGGAAGGGAATAGTGTGGAATGGAATAGCGTGGAAGGGAATAGAGTGGAATGGAATAGTGTGGAAGGGAATAGTGTGGAAGGGAATAGCGTGGAATGGAATAGAGTGAAAGGGAATAGCGTGGAATGGAATAGAGTGAAAGGGAATAGCGTGGAATGGAATAGCGTGGAATAGAATAGCGTGGAATGGAATAGCGTGGAAGGGAATAGAGTGGAATGGAATAGTGTGGAAGGGAATAGTGTGGAAGGGAATAGTGTGGAAAAGAATAGTGTGGAAGGGAAGGGAATAGAGTGGAATGGTATTGTGTGGAATGGAATAGTGTGGAAGGGAACAGAGTGGAATGGAATAGTGTGGAAGGGAACAGAGTGGAAGGGAACAGAGTGGAAGGCAATAGAATGGAAGGGAACAGAGTGGAAGGCAATAGAGTGGAAGGGAATAGAGTGGAAGGGAATAGAGTGGAATTGTATGGAGAGGAAGGGAATGGTGTGGAGTGGTATAGTGTGGAATGTAAGGGAATAGAGTGGGATGGAATAGAGTGGAATGTAAGGGAATGGATTTGCATGGAGTGGAATGTATAGCGTAGAATGGAATATAGTGGATTGGAGGGGAATGATATGCAATAGAGTGGAATGGAACACAGTGGAAGGGAATGGAATGCAATCGCCCTGAATGGAGTGTAATATATTTGTAGAAAGCCTCATGATCACTGAACTGTTCCAGGTCTGTTGTGGAAGTTTTTTAATGAAAGAGTCTGTAGAGAGAATGAAAATGAATAAACTGACTCATACTGAGGAACATGAGGTCACATCCTGCTCTTATAGTAAGAGTTAGAAGTTTAATGGTTACAGATGTTTGTATGCCTTCACCTCCTTGACTGCACCAAGCATTTTCATTTAAAGTGGATCTCTGCTCCTGAAGTTTAACATGTGTGCCCTCAAACTAAACTCCCACAGAGCGCTCCTCCCCCTTTGACTGATGTGTGATCTTTGACTCTCCAGTCAAGCTGCTGCTGAGTGCTGACTCATATGTGAGGTCCAGATTAACAGCTCACGTCTTTGGACCTGAGTGAAGTCGCGTTGTCTTTTGATCCAGTGTCTTGTTTACACGCTGGGTGAGAGTGAGCTGCTGCGGTTGTTGTTTTGGCTTCACTTCAGTCGCTCGTGTCAGCTCAGGTATGCGAGTGCTGCTGGAAGACTCAATGATCAGAGCGACGTGTCAATCATCAAACAGACACGAATAGTCCTTTAAGACAATAGGATGGGTGAATACAGTGTGTTCTTTGAGTGCTATCATCCTGTCAAAGTCCTGTGTCACCTTTGATCTGAGGTGTTAATGACCTTGTTTACTGTCTAACCTCCTTCTTCTCTTCTCCTCCGCTAACGCAGACATCAAGGTGTCGGGTTACCTGAACCTGGCAGCTGACTTCACACATAATTTCACCGACGGCCTCGCCATCGGAGCGTCGTTCCTGGTTAGTCCAGCAGTCGGCACCGTCACCACCCTGACCATCCTTCTGCACGAGGTCCCACACGAGATCGGAGACTTCGCCATCCTGGTCCAGTCCGGCTGCACCAAAAAGAAGGTAGCCGAGTCCTCACACGCTGTTTTGCACAAGACTGGAATGAAATAATCTGTTCTGACCTCATCCTCTGTCCCGTCAGGCGATGTGTCTGCAGCTGCTCACAGCCCTGGGAGCGCTCGCCGGCACAGCTTGCTCCTTATTGGCCGAGGGCGTCGGTGCCGCAGCGACCGCCTGGATCCTCCCGTTCACCGCCGGCGGGTTCGTTTACATCGCGACGGTGACCGTGCTCCCGGAACTGTTGGCGGGCCGCTCCAGCTTCGGACAGTCTCTGATGGAGATCCTGGCCCTGCTGTTCGGAGTCAGCATGATGGTGCTGATCGCCGAGTACGAGTGAGACGCAGCGGAGCGGGGAAGAAGAAGCTGCTCTTAAAATCAGACGAGGAAGGGAGAAAGGTTAAAGGTCAGAGACGGTTGTTCAGGGTTCAGCTGGATGAAATAGTCCGGGGTGTGCTCTCTTGTTTTTTTTTATTATTGATTGTGTTTCAGGACGAACACCACCTACAAAAGGATATATTTGTTGTCTTGTGTTTTTTTTTAGCGGCACACTTCATTTGTATTTGTTTGTTTATCAGCTCCTAAAAACGACTCAGCAGGAGAGACTGGACAGAAACAACCTGTGGGTAACGTTTTTTGAGGACTGCCGTGTCGTTTCCTGGACGGGACAGGGGATGACATCTTTCACTAATTCTGCTCCAAAAAAATTCACTCTCCCTCCGCTTCTGCTGGAGGATCTTTCTGCTTCGTGTCACTGCAGCTTTAAACAGAGAGCCTGTCCCATCACAAGACAGGCTCCACTGCGTATTTCTGATCGCTTCGTCCGATGCTGGCTCTTTAAAAAACGACATTTCAGAGCGGTTACGGTGCAAGAGCAGGGAAGACGTCAAGGTTTCCTCCTGTTCAGTTTGATTTCTCTCAGGTGAAGCGCAGATGATTTTAAACCTCGGCCCTGTCTAGTCTTTACATAATGAGGCTGAATAGTTGGACGTGCTTTCAGCCCGCAGCGCTGAAACAAGCTTTAGATGCTGCAACTTAATCGTTCCGTGCAAACATTCCAGACTCAAGTCCATGACTTTATCTCTTCCAGTCTCACGTTATCCAAACTTCGTAGAGGATCCTGAAACCAGAAACAGCCAGAACACTGCTTTCCTCCAAACCTCCAGACTCCCTCCATGAAACCTGTTTTTAAAAAAAGGGAAAGTTCTCTGACAGGAAGGTCTTTTCTGCAAGAGTCTGTCTGCTAATGTCCTTAGACATCATTTGAGAATGTCGGCGGCAAAACATACACATTTATGTATCAAACAGCATTTGATCCGATAACATTCCCCTTCATGGATTCGCCATAACGGTTCTTCAATTACGCCAATTTTTCTACCTGATTACATTCACACACGTAGACAAACAGGGCCCTGGTTTAAAAACACTGTGCTTCCTCTCACGTCTGTTTGTTTTGGAGAAAAATAATGAATGTTAGTATTTTTACAATCCACAGAATAAAAGTTAATGTTGTGGCCTCTAAAGATGTGTCAGAAACGGCATCCTGTTTCCTCTCAAATCATTCAAATTTTCATGACGGGAGAAGTCGTGTTGAACACCCACACACCCACACACACACAGTGCATGCATTTATCTTCACACACTCAAAGCTAATACATAAAGGTTAAAGTGGAAGAGCTGAGACCAAGCTGCACAGTTTGAAGGGATTATTTTTAAGCACTTTTAAATTAAAGACAGTTATTCCATTCAAATCTAATCTGTTCAATTGAACTCTATTCCATTCCATGCCCTTCCGTTCCTTTCAACGTTATTCACTTTTATTACATTCTATTCCCTTTCATTCCTTTCCACTCTATTCCCTTTCATTCCATTCCACTTTATTCCCTTTCATTCCGTTCCACTCTATTCCCTTTCATTCCATTCTAATCTCTTCCATTGAACTCTATTCCATCCCATGCCCTTCCATTCCTTTCGAAGTTATTCCATTTCACTCCATTCTGTTCCCTTTATTCCATTCCACTCTATTCCTCTCTTTTCCCTTTAATTCCATTCCACTCTATTCCACTCTTTTCCCTTTCATTCCATTCCACTCTATTCCACTCTACTCACTTTCATTCCACTGTATTCCCTTTCATTCCATTCTAATCTCTTCCATTGAACTCTATTCCATTCCATGCCCTTCCATTCCTTTCCAAGTTATTCCATTTCACTCCATTCTGTTCCCTTTCATTCCATTCCACTCTTTTCCACTCTACTCACTTTCATTCCACTTTATTCCCTTTCATTCCATTCTATTCCTTTTCATTCCCTTCCACTCTATTCCCTTTCATTCCATTCTAATCTCTTCCATTGAACTCCATTCCATTTTATTACCTGTCATTCCATCCAACTCAATTCCAATCCATTCTGCTCAATTTCATTCCATATCATTTTATTCCGCTTATTTCTACTCTTTTCCATTCCCTAAAGACACATCCTGTGTGAATCTGAAGCTTGTTTTCTTGTTTCATGGAACACAAAGGTGACAGTTTATAAGCTGCTGTCACCAAACATGACCACAAGAGGGAGCCGGAGATCCGTCAGTCTGCAGGTGTTCAGATGTAATAAAAACAGATGGATTATATTACAGATGGATTACAAAAACACAACAGAAGTCTGACAGCTGATACCTGATACATGCCAAGACAAATTACACCCAGAGTCTGTCTGGTAATGCTCTCAGACATTTAAAAAGATCAGCCTGAGGCCGTCGTTGGCAAACATGCACATTTTATGAACATCATTTGATCCGATAACATTCCCCTTCATTGATTCTTATTACAGTTCAGCAATTACAATAATTCTACCAGACAAATGAAGTGACAAACAGGTTTAAAAACACTGTGCTTCCTCTCATGTCTGTTTGTTTTGGAGAAATTATGATTGTTAGTATTTTTTACAATCATCTGAATTAAAAGTTAATGTTGTGGCCTCTAAAGATATAGCACCCACACAGTGCATGCATTTATATTCACACGCTCACAGCTAATAAATAAAGGTTAAAGTGGAAGAGCTGAGACCAAGCTGCACAGTTTGAAGGGATTATTTTTAAGTACTTTTATATTGAAGACAGTCACTAAAATTCCATTCCCTTTTATTCAATCCCATTCTATTCCTTTTCATTCCATACCACTTTTTTCTACTCTGCTCTATTCCATTCTATTCAACTCTACTCTTTTCCCTTTCATGTTTTTCCATTCTATTCCCTTAAATTCAATTCCACTCTATTCCGTTCCACACTATTCTATTCTATTCTATTCCATTTCATTAATCTCCATTCCATTCCCTTCCATTCCATTCCCTTTCATTCAATTCCATTCCGCTCTATTCTATTCCATTCTATTCCATTTCATTAATCTCCATTCTCTTCCCATTAATTCCATTTCCCTCTCTTCCATTCGGTTCCATTTATTCCATTCAAATCCATTCCATTCCACTCTATTCTATTCCATTCTGCACTATTCTATTCTATTCCATTCCATTCCATTTCATTAATCTCTACTCTATTCCCTTTAAATCAAGACTATTCCATTCCATTCTATTCCCTTTCATTCCATTCAACTGTCTTCCATTTCATTCTATTCCCTTTCATTCCATCCAACTCAATTCCAATCCATTCTGCTCTATTCCACCCCACTCCACTCCATTCCTTTTCATTCCATTCTATTATATTCTGCTCCATTCCATCTTCTAAAGACACATCCTGTGTGAATCTGAAGCTTGTTTTCTTGTTTCATGGAACACAAAGGTGACAGTTTTTTAAGCTGCTGTTATCAAACATGACCACAAGAGGGAGCTGAAGATCCGTCAGTCTGCAGGTGTTCAGATGTAATAAAAACAGATGGATTATATTACAGATGGATTACAAAAACACAACAGAAGTCTGACAGCTGATACCTGATACATGCCAAGACAAATTACACCCAGAGTCTGTCTGGTAATGCTCTCAGACATTTACAAAGAACTGTCTGAGGCCGTTGTTGGCAAACATGCACATTTTATGAACAGCATTTGATCCGATAACATTCCCCTTCATTGATTCTTATTACGGTTCAGCAATTACAATAATTCTACCTGACAAATGAAGTGACAAACAGGTTTAAAAACACTGTGCTTCCTCTCATGTCTGTTTGTTTTGGAGAAATAATGAGTGTTTGTATTTTTTACAATCATCAGAATTAAAAGTTAATGTTGTGGCCTCTAAAGATATAGCACCCACACAGTGCATGCATTTATATTCACACGCTCACAGCTAATAAATAAAGGTTAAAGTGGAAGAGCTGAGACCAAGCTGCACAGTTTGAAGGGATTATTTTTAAGTACTTTTATATTGAAGACACAGTCACTAAAATTCCATTCCCTTTTATTCAATCCCATTCTATTCCTTTTCATTCCATACTGCTTTTTTCTACTCTGCTCTATTCCATTCTATTCAACTCTACTCTTTTCCCTTTCATTTTATTCCATTCTATTCCCTTAAATTCAATTCCACTCTGATCCGTTCCGTTCCACACTATTCTATTCTATTCTATTACATTTCATTAATCTCCATTCTATTCCCTTTAATTCCATTCCATTCTCTTCCATTCCATTCCCTTTCATTCAATTCCATTCTGCTCTATTCTATTCTATTCTATTCTATTCTATTCTATTCTATTCTATTCTATTCTATTCCATACTTTTCTATTACATTTCATTCTCTCCATTCTATTCCCTTTCATTCCATTCCACTCTCTTCCATTCCATCTATTCCCTTTCTTCCAATTCCAGTCTATTCCATTCTGTTCCATTCCGCTCTATTCTATTCTATTCCATTTCTTTAATCTCCATTCTATTCCCTTTAATTCCATTCCATTCTCTTCCATTCCATTCCCTTTCATTCAATTCCATTCCACTCTATTCTATTCCATTCTATTCCATTTCATTAATCTCCATTCTCTTCCCTTTAATTCCATTTCCCTCTCTTCCATTCGGTTCCATTTATTCCATTCAAATCCATTCCATTCCACTCTATTCTATTCTATTCTATTCTATTCCATTCTGCACTATTCTATTCTATTCCATTCCATTCCATTTCATTAATCTCTACTCTATTCCCTTTAAATCAAGACTATTACATTCCATTCTATTCCCTTTCATTCCATTCAACTGTCTTCCATTTCATTCTATTCCCTTTCATTCCATCCAACTCAATTCCAATCCATTCTGCTCTATTCCACCCCACTCCACTCCATTCCTTTTCATTCCATTCTATTATATTCTGTTCCATTCCATCCCCTAAAGACACATTCTGTGTGAATCTGAAGCTTGTTTTCTTGTTTCATGGAACACAAAGGTGACATTTTTTTAAGCTGCTGTTACCAAACATGACCACAAGAGGGAGCTGGAGATCCCACAGTCTGCAGGTGTTCAGATGTTATAAAAACAGATGGATTATATTACAGATGGATACAACAACAAATACCTGATACATGCCAAGACAAATCACACCCAGAGTCTTATTGTTTTCTTAATCGCTGCTGCTGTGGCTAGCGTCAACTCTCGGCGCATGGCCGAATACTTCCTGCTACAGTCAGCAGAGTCAGGAGATTACACTGAAGGGATGGACATTGTGCAACAGTGTTTACAGACAGAGATATCCATCAGATAAATAAAAGAAAGTGACTCTCATGAAGAGCTGGAAGCCAAAGCTTTTAAAAACCTACTTTAAAAGAAACACTTAGGGAGGAGAAAATCTACAAATATGGGTTTAAAACAATCAACTTTAAAGATTGCACTGATTCTGTCAGCCTTCAGACTTAAGTCCCAATTTTGGATGATCAAGCACGGCCCGCCATCAGAAAACCTGAGCTGCTGATTGGCTCCCATGGTGCCTCCGTTATGCATCTTTAGGCCGGACTTGAGAGGCTTCAAACGTGACCGAAAGCAACTTTAAAAGTGTGCTGAGCGCTTTTACTGACAGACACAGAAGCAAGAAAGCCAAACTAAAGAAAAGGAAAAACATCAATGTTTGTTTGTTTTAATTAAAAGATTAAGGAGGGAAAAAGAGGCGAGTGAAAGGAACAAAATGTGCATAAAAAGCACAAACACCACACATTAAAACACAACGAGCAGTTTGAGGATGAACATAAGCTTAGGTTAACATTTTCACATTCTTGCAGCGGCCTGTTTTTTAATTTGTTTCTGTCTCATAAGAAGCTGCCGACTCATCACGCTGCTTTGTCTGATATATGATGAACAGCATGAAAGGCCCCACCTGAAGAAACTCAGCTGCTGTGTCACCTTTTCTGTTGTGTAACTTTGAGCTCAACGCAGAATGTGATCAGGAGGGAACTTAAAAAGCAGAGTTTAAGAAAATGTGATCAAAGTAATGTCCAACCAATTTTAAAATAGAAGATAAAGAACATTAAAAATCTTTAAAAGTGTGAAAAAAAGGAAACTCTGAGAGGAACCAGGAGCCAATCAGAGATCAGGACAGACCTGGATTAAAAACCTTCTTTAAAAATGATACTTATTTAAATTAAAAATGTTAAAATGGGTTTAAAAAAACTGATTTAAAAGACTTCACTGATTCAGACCTTTGTTTTGTTTTTTGGTTGTTGTGTACCTTCGGGCTCGACTCACACACACACTTCAAACGTGACTTAAAGCTACTTTAAAGTACAAAATGATTTCACTGACCAGCTCTTATTATTAGATTAGTTGAACTGACTCATAGGAGGACACTTCGGCATCACAATGGAACTAACCTAACAAGGTAATTTAATTCATGTTTAGGGAAGTTGAATTAGGAAGATTAAAGAAGCTAAAAAAGGAGAGCCGGTCTGACTTTGAATGATTGACGTGTTTTCTTTCAGTACTTTAAAAGAACACAGCAAACTCATGTGCTTTAACGTCATCAGTAAAAACATTAAGTTTTATACTTAGTCAGACTGAAAGATGCTTTAAATAACAACTTTAAAAGCAGAGTTTACAAAGTGCTTTTAAAGACAAATAATACTCCAAACCCAAACTGTTTGAAATGTCATCTGACAGCAAGTGAAAAAGACCAAAGTGCTGAACAGCCAAATGTAAAACCTTCAAAGACCACAAAACAATAAAATACTTTAAATGGAAGATAACTGGAATTAAAAGACCTTTAAAAACTCTTTCACAAAATAAAAGACTTTAGAATAAATGAACAAACTCTGAAACTACTGAAGACGATTAGGGCCACTAAAAAAAAAAAAAAAAACTAAGAGGAGAGAGAAAAAATGTAAGGTGTAATTTTGAGAATCTGAGATAATTTACATTTTAATTTATTTTCCTCAGAATTCAGAGATTTAAGTTATTAAAGCATTTTTAAAATTTAAACTGTGGGTTAATTATTATTATTATTATTGTTATTATTATGTTTTATCATGCATGACACAACAAACTCTAAAATCTATGGAAGATAACTAGGGCTGCTGAAAATATTTTTTTAAGGTCCAATTTTTTTTAATTGAATTTTTTTTTAATTCCAAAACTTAAGAATTTGGAGATTTTTTCTCAGAATTTGGAGTTTAATGTCAGTTATTAGAGCACATTTAAAATCTAAACTGAAGGATTAATCATTATTATTATTATTATTATTATTATTATTATTATTATTTTGACATGCATGACACAACAAACTCTAAAATATATGCAAGAGGATTAAGGCCACAAAAAAAACCCAATTATTTTAAGGTCCAATTTTTTAACATTTTTAAAGTCAGAATTTGGAGATTTTTTTTCTCAGAATTTTGAGTTTAATGTCAGTTATTAGAGCACTTTTAAATTTAAACTGAAGGATTATTATTATTATTATTATTATTATTATTATTATTATTATTATTATTATTATTATTATTATTAATATTATGTTGTATCATGCATGACACAACAAACTTGAAAATCTATGGAAGATAACTAGGGCAGCTAAAAATTTTTTTCAAAAGGTCCAATTTAAAAAAAAAAATAATTTTAAGTCTAAGACTTAGGCTAGAATTTGGAGTTTAATGTCATTATTAAAGCACTTTTAAAATCTAAACTAAAGGATTAGTCATTATTATTATTATTATTATTATTATTATTATTATTTTGAACATGCATGTCACAACTAACTTTAAATCTATGAAAGAAAATTGAATTGGGAGATTAAAGTCAGAAGAGAAAAAGCTCAGAAAAAAAATATTCATTTGAATTTTTATTTTTAACATTTTATTTTAAACTGTAATCTCTGAATTATGAGGGAAAAAATCTAAATATTGAAAGGAAATTCTGAATTAAAATTCTGACTTAAATCTCACAAATTAGAAATAAATTACAGGTTGTTTGCTTGCCTGCCTTACAAATATATTTTTTTTTAAGTAGCTCTAATCCTATTTGGTAAAAGTGTTGCTTAAAACACCTGAAATAATTTTTTAACATTTTCGGGCCAATGAAATGGACTGAACTAAATAACAAGTGCAATGAAGACAGAAGTAAGTGATCAAAACAAGACTTTAACTTCAGTTAATTTTTTAAAATCTGTTAAAAGAGTTACAGTTCTTTATCCTGCTGTCCTTTTATTTGTATTTTAAAGACTTTTTAGTGTTAGAAATGAAACTTCACTTTAACTTGTCCTCAAAGAGAATCTGAGGTTTCACTTTGGAGCAAAAAGAAGGTTGGACTGTGAGAAGCACAAAATAATGGAGCACTTAACAGAAATCAAATTAAAATAAACTCCTCCTGATGAGCTGAATTCAAAGGTCACTTTCACGCCCATGTTTGATATAAATTAATTTCCCTGATGAAGTCTTCCCTGCCAACATGATCCATCACACCTGATGACAGGTGCGGTATGTTCAGGTGCAGATGCAGCAGCTGTTAGAATGCCTCAGGTGCAGTGAGGCTGTGTGTTTAAGTGGTCTGGGTTTTTTTTTTTCATGTGGGTTCACTTCCTTGTCAGCTTAAAGATGACACGGCGGGATTACTTACATAATGCTCCTCCTGGTTATTTGATGAGCTCAGACAGAAAGTGGAACAGATGAAGGTTTCTGTGTGTGTGTGTGTGTCATTTTTTAAAACTCCCCCGAGCACTCCTGTGAGCTTCTGAACACGCCCTCCTCTTCAGGGAAATGACACAATTCAGAGAAACATCAAGGTTATATCACTGAGGGTTTCTGTTCTGGAGACATGAGGTGACACTCTGGTCCACTGCTTTCCGTTTGTTTACACCAGCTTCTATCCTTCCCGTATTCGAAACACAGTCAGCTGTTATTCTTCTTAAAAAAGGACACAAAAAAGGAATTTCCTAGTTCAAGATTCAGGTCTTAGGTGTCCCCAGGTAGACACCATAATTATCAAATCAGACATATCCTGCCTCAGAGCGACAGAACTATTTCTAAAGTGCTTCACAGAAAGACACAACGACACAGACATATATACATATATACATATATATATAAAAAACAAATAATAATAATAATAAATTAATTAAATGAAATAGAAAAAACATATTATAAAATAATAAAACAAAATAAAATGATTATAATAATAAAAATAAAATAAAATAAAGGAACTCCAAAGTACTAGAGTCTCTAAAAGTAGTATGGGAGGTAGAGCCTTCAGTTATCAGGCCCCTCTCCTTTGGAATCATCTACCAGTCAGGGTCCGGGAGGCAGACACCCTCTCTACTTTTAAGAGTAGGCTTCAAACTTTCCTTTTTGATAAAGCTTATAGTTAGAGCTGGATCAGGCTTGGACCAGGTCTTAGTTATGCTGCTATAGGCTTAGACTGACACACTGGGATCCTGTCTTTCCCTCTCTCTCCTCTCTCTGCCTGTCTCTTACTTTAACTCTTCCTGTCCCATTAAAGTTACTAACCATAGACCTTTCTGGAGTCCCTGAGCTCCCTTGTCTCGTAGGTTCCTCTGGATCTCTGCTGTAGATTCCTTTTTTGGGTGTTTCTGTCTTTCTTTCTTTCTTTCTTTCTTTCTTTCCTTCATTTCTTTCCTTCCTTATCTTTCCTTACTTCCTTCCTTCTCTTTCCTTCTTTCTTTCTTTCTTTCTTTCTTTCTTTCTTTCTTTCTTTCTTTCTTTCTTTCTTTCTTTCATTCCTTCTCTTTCCTTCCTTCCTTTCTTTCTTTTATTCCTTTTCCTTTCTTCTTCTTTCTTTCTTTCTTTCTTTCTTTCTTTCTTTCTTTCTTTCTTTCTTTCTTCTTTCTTTCTTTCTTCTTCTTTCTGTTATTCCTTTCTTTCTTTTTTTCTTTCTTTTATTCCTTTTTCCTTTCTTTCTTTCTTTCTTTCTCTCTTTCCTTCTTTGTCTCCTTTTCTTATCCCGTCCTTTCCTTCTGTCATTCCTTCACCATTTATTCTCCTCTTTTTCTTTCTTCTGGTCTCCCTCTCTTCTCTCTTTTCTTAGACCTTTCTGGAGTCCCTGAGCTCCCTTGTCTCGTAGGTTCCTCTAGATCTCTGCTGCTGTGGACGTGCCAGACTCCAGCTGCTACAACTACTACTATCCGTCTCCCCACTATCATCTCTCTCTCTCTCTTCATCTCCTTCTATCCCTCTCTCCAACACGGTCTCAGCAGATGTGTGTCTAACATGAGTCTGGTCCTGCTGGAGGTTTCTGCCTTAAGGAAATATTCAGTAGGGGGGAGGTAGAGCATGCAGCCTAGACCGGCATCTTGGCTCTGCCTCCTCTGCCTTCTAATATCTAGCTGCAGACTCTTCTTGTTGTGTGTTGGTGGCTGCTAGGGTCCAGGTGCTGGCCCCCATCTGTCCTTTCTATCTCAGGCTTTGGGGGACATCAGGAGTCACGTGATAGGCTGCTAAACCTCTCATTAGAGGGTTTCTCCACTGAGCGCTCATCCTTTCTTTCAGCACAAATATCTCAAACATGAGGCTGACTGTGTTTTTAAAAACAGAGTCAGGAACACATTTTTGTCACCTTTTTGGTCACCTCCATTTTGCAGAGCACATACAAGTCCATCCAATCTACGCAAACACACCTGTGAGGTTTTGATCATATGGCAACACACTCTATAAACTGGCGCACGTGACCTGCTGAAGCACAAAGAAGACCGACTCGACCTACATGTTTGTTTTTTATAGCATTCTCAGCTGTCATCAGTATAGACGCCTCAATGCTGATTGACTCAAAGCTCTACAGTCATGGCCAAAAGTTTTAAGAATGACACAAATATTACATTTTCACAAAGTCTGCTGCTTCAGGGTTTTTAGGTGTTTTTGTCATGTTTCTATGGTATAATGAAATACAATTAGAAGCATTTCATAAGTATCAAAAGCTTTTATTGAGAATTACACAGAATTCATGCAATAAGTCAATATTTGCAGTGTTGACCCTTCTTGCTGTCAATCAACTTCTGGACCAAATCCTGACTGATGGCAGTCCATTCTTGCATAATCAATGCTTGGAGTTTGTCAGAATTTGTGGGTTTTTGATTGTCCACCCGCCTCTTGAGGATTGACCACAAGTTCTCAATGGGATTAAGATCTGGGAGTTTCAAACTCTTAATGTTTTGTTCCCCGAGCCATTTTGTTATGACTTTTGCTTTATGGCAAGGTGCTCCATCATGCTGGAAAAGGCATTCTTCATCACCAAACTGCCCTTGGATGGTTGGGAGAAGTTGCTCTCGGAGGACGTTCTGATACCATTCTTTATTCATGGCTGTGTTTTTAGGCAAGATTGTGAGAGAGCCCACTCCCTTGACCGAAAAGCAACCCCACACATGAATGGTCTCAGGATGCTTCACTGTTGGCAAGAGACAGGACTGATGGTAGCGCTCACCTCGTCTTCTCCGAACAAGCCTTCCTCCAGATGCCCCAAACAATCGGAAAGGGGATTCATCAGAGAAAATGACTTTACCCCAGTCCTCAGCAGTCCAGTCCCTGTACCTTCTGCAGAATATCAGTCTGTCCCTGATGTTTTTACTGGAGAGAAGTGGCTTCTTTGCTGCCCTGCTTGACACCAGGCCTTCCTCCAAAAGTATGGCCTCACTGTGCGTGCAGATGCACTCACACCTGCCTGCTGCCATTCCTGAGCAAGCTCTGCACTGGTGGTGGCCCGATCCCGCAGCTGTAACACCTTCAGGAGACGGTCCTGGCGCTTGCTGGACTTTCTTGGGCGCCCTGGAGCCTGTTTGGCAACAATTGAACCTCTCTCCTTGAAGTTCTTGATAATTGGATAGACGGTTGACTGAGGTGCAATCCTACTCGCTGCTATAAACTTCCCTGTTAGGCCCTTTTTGTGCAATGCAATGATGGCTGCACGTGTTTCCTTGCAGGTAACCATGGCTAACAGATGAGGAACAATGGTGTCATGCACCATCTTCCTTTTAAAGTGTCCAGTCACTCAATCATGACAGATTGATCGCAAGCCTTGTCCTCATCAACACCCACACCTGTGTTAATCTGTGACACCTGTGTGTCATTGAAATGATGTTAGCTGGTCCTTTTGTGGCAGGGCTGAAATGCAGTGGAAATGTGTTTTTGGTGATAAAGTTCATTTTCAAGGCAAAGAGGGACTTGCAATTAATTGCAGTTGAGCTGATCACTCCTCATAACATTCTGGAGTATATGCAAATTGCCATTATAAAAACTGAAACAGCAGACTTTGTGAAAATTAATAGTTGTGTCATTCTCAAAACTTTTGTCCATGACTGTACTCGAGCCGCGTTCAGCGATGTGCAGCACGCAGAGAGAGGGCCTCTGTTTAAACTTGAGGGTTATATAAGACAGTGTAAGAGGGTTTACTGTTTTCTTTAGGGTGCTTTAAGTGCAGGTTCTGCTGGGAAAGAAAAAAGTACAAATACCTCCTTTATTTACCGCAGGTACTCATCAGACCTGTTCAGGCTCCTCTTCTGCGCGTGTTTTTACTGTAACCCCCCGTACACATGAGCGGGGGACTTGATGGGACACAGGTTTGGCTTGGGGGTTAATGTGTGAGCTCCATGTACTGAGGCTGCAGTCCCCATTGGAGCAGAGTTCATTGTAAAACCAGAACATCAGATGATACACCAGATGCAGAAGCTGATCTCTTTCAGTCTTTGAGACTACAGGATATTGATAATAGACCACTTTCTATTTGAATGAAATGTGTATATACACGACCAGATACCTGTTCAGATAGAACAGTGTCATTTTTACCTTATTTTTGATGGCCTTACTGTTCCTTCATGTTATTTCTATTTTATTTGAGAGGTTTGACTTCTTTATCGTGCTCATAAACTGCCTCTTCATTGTTTCACAAAATGAAAATCAATAATAACAATAATAATACTATAATAAGAATACAACAACAACAACCACAACAACAACAATAATAATAATAATAATAATAATAATAATAAAAAATAATACTAATAAATAACATAAGAATTAAAGGAAATAAAATAATAACAAGATATTATACAAAAAATAACGAAAATACACCATAAAATAATAATAATATTATTATCATAATAATAATAAAAAAAATAAAAAAACAATTAATAATTGTCATTGATAATAATAATAATAATGCTATGCTAATATTATATATATGATTAATCCTTCAGTTTAAATTTTAAAAGTGCTCTAATAACTGAAATTAAACTCCAAATTCTGAGAAAAAATCTCCAAATTCTAACTTAAGTCTTAGAATTGAAAACAATTAAAAAAAAAAAAAATTGGACCTAAAAAATAAATGTTTTTTTAATGGCCCTAATTATCTTCCATAGATTTTAGAGTTTTTGTGTCATGCATGTTAAAAATAATGATATAATAAATAATATAATAATAATAATTATATTATTATTATTATTATTATATTATTATTATTATTATTATTATTATTATTATTATATTATTATGACAATACCAACAACAACAACAACAAAACAACAATAAATATATGATATTAATTCTTATTATATTTTTTATTCTCATTATTGTTAAAGGTCTATTCGATTCAGTTTATTTGATTCAATGTTACTCTAGAACATACAAGAACACTCCAGAGCAGGGGTTCCCAAAGTGTGGGTCGGGACCCCCTGGGAGGTTGCAAGACACAAATGGATGAGATGCATGAGATGTCTTTCAGAATATATATTTTAAAAAAGGTTTATTTAAGACTAGTGCATTTTTGGGGTGCCGTTGGCCTAGCGGTCTAAGTGCGCCCCATGTACAGAGGCCACAGCTCTCGTTGCAGAGGTCGCAGGTTCGATTCCAGCCTCGACCATTTGCTGCATGTCCTCCTCAACTCTCTACTCCCCACATTTCCTGTCTCTCTTCAGCTGTCCTGTCCATTAAAGGCAAAAATGCCCCAAAAATATAACTTTAAATGTAGAAAAAGAAGATGTGACTTGATGATGTGCAGTTAACTGTAATCTGTGAGAATATCAGTCAAAATATCAACTATTTATTAAACGTCTGGATGAACAGGATTCCTGAAATTTCTACTCAGTATCTGGTCGAATGTTCTTTAAGTTATTTTCTATATTAATCTACTAATTGAAACAACCAAATGATCATTACTTCCTTTCTTTCATCTTTCCTTTGCAGTCTAAGAAGGAACTGAGTTTAAACTAAATAGCACTCTTGTCAATATGTCAGGTTGATACAATGGAATTTAAACGCCTG